>NC_065538.1:22533956-22871456 GCF_932294415.1 Quercus robur
ACTTTAGATAATTAAATAGAGATTTTAATGAAAATTTTCATGATAGTAAGATTGATTTTTAGATTATCATGCAGTGGGTTAGGAAAAATTAATGACCATAAATATATGCTAATATAACTTACAAGGCGTGTAAGGTTGAATTTATTCAACCACCTAATTGGCTTTATTCCATGCCAAATTTGCTTGTAATTCAGCATTTAGTAACCCTGTATTTAGGTGGGTTTGTTGTAAGGGTAGTGAGTGAGATAGAGTGAAGATTGCTCAAGAGTGTGCAAGAAAACAGAGACTCGCGGCTGGGACTCGCGGGTGACTCGCGGCTGCAAGCCGCCAGAAGCAGCACACGTGCCAAGCATGCTGGAAGAGAGTAGAGGAATTTGAAGAGACTCTAAGGTATAGATTGTGGGTGAAACAATCTTGTTTTTCTTTAGGGTTTCTCTCTCAAAATTCTCTCTGGAAGCTCTCTTTCAATCGTGGGTAAAAGGGGTATTTATACTGGAGTGGGAGAGGAATGTGAAACGTCAGGTTTTACAAAACAGGGGTGGCTCGCGGCTTGACCTCGCGGCTTGACTAAGTCGCGAGATCCAGTCGCGAGTTAACCGTATGGCCAGTTGTCCTGTTTTGTCCTGTAGTGCTCCAGCTAGCATGACTGTTCATCTTCCAGCATGCTTGGCACGTGTGCTGCTTCTGGCGGCTTGCAGCCGCGAGTCACCCGCGAGTCCCAGCCGCGAGTCTCTGTTTTCTTGCACACTCTTGAGCAATCTTCACTCTATCTCACTCACTACCCTTACAACAAACCCACCTAAATACAGGGTTACTAAATGCTGAATTACAAGCAAATTTGGCACGGAATAAAGCCAATTAGATGGTTGAATAAATTCAACCTTACAGAACAGTCATGCTAGCTGGAGCACTACAGGACAAAATAGGACAACTGGCCATACGGTTAACTCGCGACTGGATCTCGCGACTTAGTCAAGCCGCAAGGTCAAGCCGCGAGCCACCCCTGTTTTGTAAAACCTGACGTTTCACATTCCTCTCCCACTCCAGTATAAATACCCCTTTTACCCACGATTGAAAGAGGGCTTCCAGAGAGAATTTTGAGAGAGAAACCCTAAAGAAAAGCAAGATTGTTTCACCCACAATCTATACCTTAGAGTCTCTTCAAATTCCTCTACTCTCTTCCTCTCCATTGTCAAATCCTTGAGAGGCATTATACCAAACCTGGTTCTCACCATCATCATCACTGTGAGACAGTTGTTTGGATTTCTGGGAAGCAGTTAGGAAGGAACCAATCTTCATTGGTTGATGCTATGGTCTAGTAGCGGAATCCGGAAAGCTAGAAAAGAAAAAGGTTCGGCGCAACCTCGTTGGAGCAAAAAGCTTGGAGGGCTTAGGTGCACTGGGTGGATTAGGCTTGGAGGGTCTATTGCTGTCCTTGTATCCCAACTGTATTTTCTAGTGGATTGTTTACCGCTTGGAGGGCGGCGGAGAGGTTTTTCGCCGAGGACTTCGGTTTCCTCTTCGATAACACATCGCGTGTTGTCTTTGTGTTTGCATCTTCCTTCCTCTCTATCTTTGCCTTTTTATTATCTGCTGTGGTTTTATTTTGTTATGGCTTAGATAGTCTTTAACCAATTTCGTATTATAGCATGTGTTAAGTTTCCGCACACTAGTTGTTTGACATATTGCTTGTATTGGTTAAATTGTAATTTGGGGGTCTAAACGTTCAAAGGTGTTTTGTACACGTTTTTGAACTTTCAATTGGTATCAGAGCGGGTACACTTGTTGTGGTTTAAATACCTAAGTGTGATCCTTGACCCCTTGTGTTTATTTGCCATGGATTGTGCTTTGTATGCCTCTTTGCATGATTTGGTTGGTGATGAATGTAACATGCCACGTGTTTGTGAAAATGCCTCTATGAGTGTTAATCCTCATAAGTGTGATGACATGTTATTTGAATCTATGGGTGTTGTTGACAAACTCTTGAAGAAAAATGCTAAGAAGTTTCGAAAGAATTTAAGCAAGTTATTTTGTGAAAAGGATGATTTGATTGCTAAGCTCAATGAATCCAACAAATTGGTTGAGAAATATAAAAAACTTGCTGAAGATTCTCTTGAAAAGCTAAAAGAGTTTGAATGTTTGAATATGGACTTGGATGCTAAACTTGTTTTGTCTAACAAACTTGTTGATGAGTTAAAATGTGAAAATGAATCTCTTAAGATGCATGCCAAGTGTTTGATTGCTGAACCCATTGATAAAAGGGATGATAATATTTGTTGCAATCATGTTGTGATACCCGATCTTGTGCCTATTGTGTATTCTACCTCTAAGGACAAATCGGTGTACGTTCCTCCACACAAAAGAAATCAAAATGTGGAGAGAAAGGCTGTTAAGTCAAAGCCTCTGTTTAGGTCTCAACCTAAGGCTTTGGATGGATCTAAGTTTGTTCCAACTTGCCACCATTGTGGTGTGATTGGTCATATAAGACCTCAATGTCATAAATTGAAGATGGAACAAAATCATATTGCTAGATCCCTTCCCAAAAGGCCTAGTGGACCTAAACACATTGTGTGTCACCATTGTGGTGCCTTTGGTCATCTAAGACCTCAATGCTCTAAGTTTCATGCTTTTAAAAGAATCAAAAGAAAAGAAAAACTTGAGCTTCTTGGAAGTTGTACTAAAAAGGATAAACCGGATTTTAGTGATAATAGCATGTTGTTAAAGAAAGTGTTTAATGCTCTTAACTCCTTGTCTATGTGCATCTTCGGTTCTCATTCTTCCAACCCTCGTCTCACTTCTCATGAGACACTCATTCCAAACAATTGTTCTGTTTGGATGAGGAAGGGTTCCTATGGTTGAGCTTTTGTTCCTTTGGTCCTTGATCTAATTCTTTCGATCTTTGTAGGACCCTTCATGCATTAGATGCTTCATTGTCATGCATTTGTGCATCATGCATATCTTTATATGCATTGTTTTGTTTTTGTTTTGATCTTACTTTTATGTCTTTGGTTTGTGTGTGTAAAAATCCAAAACCATATAAAAAGTAGAAAATCAAAAAGTTTGATCGACGTTGTTGAGTTTTGTCTCAAAACTTATTTTGCCTTGTACCTTTATGCTAATGGCTTTGTGCATTTTCGAGCATTGCTTGTTTCTTTGCACTCATATCACTGTGGGAGAAATCTTGAAATCTATGTGATTGTTGTAAATAGATCTTCAAACTTCTCATGAATGATTAGTGAATGGTTATGTTGATCTTGAAACTTGCATAGACTTGTGTCTATATATCTTCCCACTCTTTATTTTTGTTTTTGCTAAGAAGAGCTCACCAAATGTAAATCTCCAAATGAAAAGAGATATTGAGCTGCAAAAGCCTGTCGCACATTCTAGTATTCGACTAGGAAAAAGGGTAAGCGACCTTATATTAAAGAGAATGTTTATTCAAAAAGCCAAAGGCTTGTTCATTAAAGTGAAATATCAAATATCACTCTCACAATGAGAGGTGATTGTCTCAAGAGATCAAAATGATCAAATGTTATGGAGTCAAATGTAAAGCTCCAAGATATGTTATCAAGTTTTGTGGGAGGTCATATATACATATTTCTATAATTGAGATGGATCACTTGATCTAGTGCTAATTGTGTATGCCTTGGTTGAATTGATCATTGAAGCTTCACATTAGACTAAGGACTATCTCATTGTTGATATCCCCACACAACACACAAGTTTATGTTCAATAAATGCCATATTCATTTGTGTGATTGTACTTGATGAAATGTGTTTTCACATGCTCAATCTTTGTTAATTCAAGCGTAAAAAGATTTTTGAGTGTTTTAGGTGTTTTTCGAAAGTATTTTGTTAAAAAATCTGAAATTTTTCAAGAAACCCAGTTTTGCCCTGTTTTGGCGACTCAGTCGCGGGTAAGTCAAGTCGCGAGACTCAGTCGCGTCTTCGCAGGTCATTTTTGGCAACTTCTTCGCGAGTGGAAGGTCCAGTCGCGAGGGTTACTCAGAGATTTTGGCGGCTCAGCTCGCGACTCTCTCGCGGGTAGACCTTCCAGTCGCGAAAAACACTTAGAAAAATTTTCAATCTTTTGTCTTTGAGTGTTTTGGCGGCTTGAACTGGCGACTTTGTGGCGACTCACTCAGTCGCGAAAATCGCGTGTTTTGCATATTGAAGGTTATTTTCAAAGTTGTTTTCAAAAAATTTTCATTTTTCCCTCCTGCATCATTCTCTTTGTTCTTACCTTCATCTCTTACCCTCGTTTCTCCTTGACTCTTTGTCTATTCCTGACAAAAAGGGGAAGAGTATACTCTAAAGAGTATGTCGGAGTGTTTTGTCATTTCTATATGACTCTTGTGTACATCCTTAGGGGGAGAAATTCTATTTATCATGCACATTTGTAGGGGGAGAGATATTCCATAGGGGAGATGCATATACCAAGGGGGAGAAGACATTCTCTTTATGTTTGTTTTCTTGTATTGCATCATGTTTGTGTTTTGGACATGCATATATCCCTATGCTATTGTGCTTCATTAAATGCTTGTTCGGATGATCTTTTGCTTTGCTATGTGATCATTGTAGTCATTTTTATGACTGTTTTGGTGTATGATCAAGTTGCTCACATGTTTCACATCATGTTTACTTGATCGCAATTTACTTGTTATATTATACTTGTCCTTCTATTACTTGCTTTACCTTAAGGGTCTAATGTGTTTTGTACAAGTGTTTCAGGTTACAAGTATATATGTTCCAAGTGCATCACAGCTTATCATCATTTTGAACGGGAGAAACTTTATACACTTTTAGTTTATATTGTTTAAGTTTATATTCAGTTATATTGTAGTTTGTACCCATGTGCTTTTGTAAGCTTTTAGGGTTAATGTTTTATGCATAGTTTGTAGGCTTTATGGTATGTACCTTGCTTAATGCAGCCTTTTTGCTATGTTGAAATCAGTACTCTAATCTAAATGTCCTGCATTTTGGTTTATGTATTGTCACTCTTGTGCCCTTGTAGGATTGTTCCTAGATGCATATGCCTTGTGTGTTATGCATTGGTTGAGTGTTGAGCATACAAGTGTCTTGCCTTGTGCTTGTTAACTTGTATGTCCTTGTGTTCATTCCAAGTGTGAATGAGCACTGTAATCACTACCTTGTGGTGTTCACTTGGTTGATCAAGCCATGGTTTGTTTCTTAACTTCATCTTTGCTTGATCACATATTGCCTGTTTCATATGCATTTTATGATTTTCTGCTTACAATGATCATGGTGTATTGTTGTGTTTCAGGAGATTCATGTTCATATGATTCAAGAGCTGCACAGCTTCTAGAGTTAGGTGTGAGTGAGTTTTGTTCAACTGTTCCCAACTCACATGTTAAGTCTAGAGTCTGTTTTAGGGTTTTGTCACGGAATAGCCAAAGGGGGAGATTGTAAGGTTGAATTTATTCAACCATCTAATTGGCTTTATTCCGTGCCAAATTTGCTTGTAATTCAGCATTTAGTAACCCTGTATTTAGGTGGGTTTGTTGTAAGGGTAGTGAGTGAGATAGAGTGAAGATTGCTCAAGAGTGTGCAAGAAAACAGAGACTCGCGGCTGGGACTCGCGGGTGACTCGCGGCTGCAAGTCACCAGAAGCAGCACACGTGCCAAGCATGCTGGAAGATGAACAGTCATGCTAGCTGGAGCACTACAGGACAAAATAGGACAACTGGCCATACGGTTAACTCGCGACTGGATCTCGCGACTTAGTCAAGCCGCGAGCCACCCCTGTTTTGTAAAACCTGACGTTTCACATTCCTCTCCCACTCCAGTATAAATACCCCTTTTACCCACGATTGAAAGAGGCCTTCCAGAGAGAATTTTGAGAGAGAAACCCTAAAGAAAAACAAGATTGTTTCACCCACAATCTATACCTTAGAGTCTCTTCAAATTCCTCTACTCTCTTCCTCTCCATTGTCAAATCCTTGAGAGGCATTATACCAAACATGGTTCTCACCATCATCATCACTGTGAGACAGTTGTTTGGATTTCTGGGAAGCAGTTAGGAAGGAACCAATCTTCATTGGCTGATGCTACGGTCTAGTAGCGGAATCCGGGAAGCTAGAAAAGAAAAAGGTTCGGCGCAACCTCGTTGGAGCAAGAAGCTTGGAGGACTTAGGTGCACTGGGTAGATTAGGCTTGGAGGGTCTATTGCTATCCTTGTATCCCAACTGTATTTTCTAGTGGATTGTTTACCGCTTGGAGGGCGGCGGAGAGGTTTTTCGCCGAGGACTTCGGTTTCCTCTTCAATAACACATCGCGTGTTGTCTTTGTGTTTGCATCTTCCTTCCTCTCTATCTTTGCCTTTTTATTATCTGCTGTGGTTTTATTTTGTTATGGCTTAGATAGTCTTTAACCAATTTCGTATTATAGCATGTGTTAAGTTTCCGCACACTAGTTGTTTGACATATTGCTTGTATTGGTTAAGTTGTAATTTGGGGGTCTAAACGTTCAAAGGTGTTTTGTACACGTTTTTGAACTTTCAAGGCGGATTCCAAAACCTTAATTCCTTTCTCTTGTTTGTTTACATCTTTTTATTGCTTTATATCACATTTTTGCTTTGTTTAATTATTTGCTTAATTTATTTTAATTTCAAAACAATTAATTTTTATTAAACTAGATTAGGATTAATTTGATTAAGGTTTAATTAATTTTCCTACATTCATTCAAGTCTCTTTGGATTCGACCTCGTTCTTGTCAAACTATACTTCTGTATGGTTCGTACACTTGCGAGTACTTTAAATTTTCACAACAAACAATAATAAAGTGACTTTTTTTAAGTGATGTGGCATTAGTATTACCAAATCAAAAAACTGATGACCTAATACAAATCCAAATTCCAACCCATGTCCTTTAGAAACAGGGTCTTTCCTATTCAAAACAAAATAAATTTAATATAATAGCCCTAAATTGAACAATCATGGCAATTGAGGGTCATTGCGTGCAAATGTGACTAAAGGGCCGGCAACAAATGCTAGCTACAATGCCATTGAGTTAGAATTTTAAATAAGGAGAAGGATTCTTTTTAGGAGTTTATTTGTTGAGTGTTGTGGGGTCTAAGATACTTTATAGACCAATAGTGTATTTTCATATTTTGTCTAATATTTTACTAAACCAATGACTTTGACCTATTAAAGGGAAATTGTTTTGGAATTTTACATGCTAAAAAAGATCCAAGTCTCTTTCTCAATTTTAGATGCAACTAAATGGCAAAAGAATAAAATGCCAAAGTAATGCTTATAACTGTTTGGTTATTTTTATGCTACTTCCTACCAAAATAAAAAAATAAAATAAAATAAAATTTTGAAGATAAGCATCAAGTGAGTAAAACAATTGCCTTGATGACACTACCAATATATTAACACAAAAAACATGTAGAAAAGAGTCAAAAGACCCTCATAAACTCTAGTCAAATTCAGCTCATGCCAAGTATGTAGTAACTAAGAAACTATTCCAAACAAACCATGCGGATCAACCTTTGACTGGAGTTATGGTATGCCTTTATGTTAGAAACCCTTTCCCTCTCCCTTGTATGTGTCTATATTTGTTTCTCAAAAAAAAAAAAAAAAAAAAAAAAAAAAAAAAAAAAAAAAAAAAAAAAAAAAAAAACTTTTCCCAATAGATATGTCAATGTGATGACTAAGTGGCACAATCTAATCCATTGAATATTAAAACCATGCTTGGTTCTTTTCCAATCCAACATACATAGAGAATAACTTTGTGTGTGATTGGATGTAGGATTTGGGTATATAGATTTGTATTTGACAAATCTACCATTGAATTTGAAATAACTTCTAAGTCCATAGATTTTTAGAAATCCATAAGATATGTTTCAATATTTATATTTGAAATTTAGGCATTTGAAATCCATCACTTTAAAATTCAAATTTAAATCCAAATTCAAATTCAAACATCCAAACACAATGTTGATATATTTTCACGTCAGTTATGTCCGGAAAATGGTAAATTTTAAAGACGCCTCATGCATCATACAAGCATGAACTTATAGAAAATATTAAGTTCCTCTTTCAGTCTTTTTCCTTATTCTTTTCAATCAATAGACTCAACAAAATAAGACCCTCTTTCTCTTTTTCATGAGCTTTTGGAGCAGAATTACTTCATTTCACCACTTGATTTTTTTTCCCTGTCCATTAATTACTTGGGTTTCCCTATGTTGATAGAGAATAAAAGCCTTGCTCTGTTTATTTAGCAACTTGCAACATTTTATTCAGGGGGTAAAAGTGTGAATTTCACATAAAGTATAGGAATATGCCTGGAAATTTTTCTTTGGACCTGTTCAGATGCAAACATGTGTCAAATTCAGTACTTTTATGCACTAGACCTATTGAGATATTGATACATACCCCAAAAAAAAAAAAAATTGGACAAGTAATCGTTTATGAAATAGAAGTTGACGATCTAAATTATCAAACATATTACCTACACAACCAAAATGTAAAAGAAGAAAACAAAGAATGAATTGAACAAAAATTAAAATAATCTTCTACATCTTATCTCTAATACCGATATAAATTTCAAATGAATCAAAACCCTAAAATTCATAAATGTAAACTCAAAAATAAAAACGGAAAAGAACATAGGCAAATCATCAAATAGGCCAAATACAAAGGAAAACATGTGTATAACAACCATAAATTCAAACAGAAAAACCAAGATAAAAAATATTTAACTTAAGATTTCACAAAACACATGCATGCCTCAAATTTAGAACTAAACCAGCTTTCCAATCTACAAACTTCAATTTTTATCCAGCCCAAATTTCCTTTTCAAATGAACTACTCTCAATGCAATTAGCAATGATATCCTATCTTTGATGTCATCACAAAAATGAAAGTAACAGTGCCTCCATGACTTCTTCAATAGTAGGGTGCCACAAACACTCCAAAATCCTACAACAAACCCAAGTCCGATGCTAGCGTAGAACCATACCCTTTCATAATCATCTCCACCTTGTTTGTCATCAACACCAGTAATCCTTGGGCCATCAGATGTTTCATCTCTTAGGCACTTGATCGGAAGAGGAGACCCACACAACAAAGGGTTTCCTTTGTATATGGTTGCATCATTTAGTGTTTGGAGCTGACGACCAGATGGTATTCTTCCTGTCAACTTGTTAAAAGATAGGTTCAAGTGTGTTAAGAAATTCAAAGAAGACATGCTTCCTGGAATAGGCCCAAAAATTCTATTGTTTGAGAGATCAAGTGTTTCCAACCACTGCATCTTTCCTATATTCATGGGAATGCTTCCAGTTAGATGATTCATTGACAAGTTTAGCGTACCCAATCTTGTGAGGCTTGTTATTTGAATAGGAATTCCTCCAGTCAAACTATTCCTTGAAAGATCAATGCAGGTAACAAATTGGAGAATGCGATCATATTCATACTCTCTTCCTTTTGTTACTATGTGTGCTTTCTCTGTATAGTTCTCGATAGGCTTGTACCCAAAGGTGTTGCGATCAACCATAGCAATAAAATTGTTGAAACAATCTGGAATGCCCCCAGAGAGATTATTTTGTGCAAGATCTAGGATCTGAAGTTTATAAAGATTGCACCATTTTCGAGGGATGATTCCACTGAATAGATTTGATCGTAGGCGTAGCATGAAGATGTCTGATTCTATCCATGATGGAAGATTCCCCGAGAGACGATTCCCCCCAAAATCCATGCTCACAATAGAACAATTTTGCAAGGAAGAAGGAATTTCTCCACTAAGATTGTTGTTGCTCAACACTAATATAGAAAGGTTTCCTAAGAAACCCATTGAGCTCGGAATTTTTCCACATATGTTGTTGTATGAAATATCCACAACGCGCAAGCCCATTTGTGACATGTTCCAATGAGGAGGAAGCTCCCCTAAAAGATTATTTCTCCTGAGGACAAGAGTATTAAGATTTTTTATTTTTGTTATGGATAGAGGAATTTTACCATTGAGGAGGTTCTCTGAAAGATCTAAATGTTGCAAGTTTGGCATTAGATCACTAATATTTGATGGGATAGGGCCTGAAAATGAATTGTTTTGCAGAAATAGTTTAGTCACATTTGGAAATACTAATTGGTGAGGCAAGTTCCCTTTTATTTGATTGTTGGATAGATCCAAGTGGGTGAGTTGAGAAGATATCGTAGAAAGCCATTCCTCCGGTATAGTGCCTTCGAATCCAACGTTTGTTAAGGTGACATAGGTGAGCTCACTTTGAACTTGAAGCCACACAGGAAATTTGGGGCCAATAATGCAACAACTTTCTAGATGAAGAGATTTGAGCTTGAAAGGAGGACGCCAGTCATGAGTCACATTGAAAACTAGAGACTGACTTTTATTAGTTGTTAGCATAAACTCTTCTAGGCTTATGAGATTCATCAATTGGGCTTCTGTTATGACACCATCCCAAGAATTTTCTACTAGAAACAACTTGACTAGCTTTGAGAGCTGCCCAAAACTTTCTGGAATGGTTCCATTCATCTCATTATATGAGAGGTCCAACTCCTTCAAGGATGACAAATTGCCAATAGAAGCTGGAATTGAACCAAAAAAACGGTTAACACCGAGATAGAGGTATTTCAAGCTCCTTAGACTCCCAAATGAATCAAGGATTATTCCTCCTTGATTGCTAGAAGTCAAATCAAGATTTGTGAGGCTCGTAAGATTAAACAGCCACTTAGGTATGGAGGTGTTAAATGGGTTGTATGATAAATCAAGGACATGAAGAGAGGTGAAATTAAGGAAAGTAAGGGAAGATGGAAGGTGATTAAGCTCACATGAATATAAACTTAACTCCAGAAGGGAAGGAAGCATGTTAATTGCATAAAGCCAATCTGCATTGGTATGATTGATCTTCACTCCCCCCATATACAGGTACTCTAAAGAAGAAAGACTTGAGACCCAATACAAGTTTTGGGTAGACAAATTGTAGTTTCCTCCAAGGTCAAGATGCGTCAGGCTCGACAGATTGCCGAGATAACGAGTAATCTCCCCTGAAAGAGATGCATTGACATCCCTTGAAAAAGATGAATTAACATCCCCTGAAAAAGATGCATACACATACAAGAGAGATTTAGATACATCCAGTTCTTTAGCATGCCAAAAATTTCAGGAATTCGAATACCTTTAAATATTTTAAGTGAATATAAGTAAAAGTTATCTTACCGAGCAACCGTGCAGACTTAGACTTAGACCCCCTATCATAATAACCACCGGCAGGAAGACCAGCCGAGCAAGCTGCACACGGGCTGTTCCGGTTCTTAGATGAAGATTGATATCTTTCGTAATAATCAAAGTGCCTGGGGCGTCCAGCTGGGTTGCTAAGATTGAGCTTGGTAACATGACCTGATTCGTTGTCGCACTCTACGCCTTTCCATTGGCAGCATTCTTCATCGACCCATGTAGAAAGCTTACCCGGAAAATCAATAACGCCTGTCTTGAATCTGAGAAGTGCTTCTCTTTCACTTTTAATGCATTTTACTGTCACATTATTAGTCTGACTCTGATTTACAGTGCATGAACCCAGTTTGAATATCCCCAAGGACAAAAGAAGAAATACAAAAACAGTATGATTATAATTAATCATCATGGAGTATTTTACTGATAGTGCAATGCTAATGATGAGTCTTGTGGATTTTTATGAAGCGAAAGCCATGCATTAACGATGAATATATACCACTGAAGTGTGAACTAACTTTAGATTGGATAGGTCAGGTCAAGGATGACATAGAAGTCATTGTTTAAGGTTCTATTAGTTTTTTTTACGCGGTAAGTGAAAGTTCTTGTTAGAATCCACACACGGTATGGACTAGTGAGTAGAAGTAGCCTGCCTCGTGAGTCATGCGGAAAAACACTAGGACCCATTTTCCACTCGGCAGAGACTACTTTTTCGCTTTTTCCACGTTGCAGGAATAATATGATTCGTATTGCTTTTTCTATTTTTTCTTTTTCCTTTATCTCCTCCCTAATCTGTTCTAAACAATTCCATTTCTTAGGAGACTTAGTTGACCATTAATCCAACTATCCTTATTGGACTCTTTATTATTTTATGTGGTTTAAAAATATCCCTACACATTAAAAAAGATATTCACCTCAAAATCCATTAGAATTCAATATATGTGTTTTATA
The DNA here is from genome assembly GCF_932294415.1 of Quercus robur. Taxonomy (NCBI): domain Eukaryota; kingdom Viridiplantae; phylum Streptophyta; class Magnoliopsida; order Fagales; family Fagaceae; genus Quercus; species Quercus robur. The sequence continues at coordinate 22,546,116 of NC_065538.1, forward strand.
TTTGAATTCACCTTAGCCACATACAATTATTGCTCCTCTAAGAAAGAAATATTATCATTATCCCAACTTTTTCTCTATGTCACTTTTATAATTATTGCAAAGAGATAAATCTATAAATTCTTCTTTATTATTTTGGAGAGATAAATTTATAAATTCTTCTAGCAAAAAGGACAATTTCTATGTATTTAAGGGGCTGTTTGGATTGGCAATTCTCATCACTCAATTCTTAGTTTTCATAACTCAATTCTCAAAAATGGTGGGACCCATCTCAATTCTAAAAAAAAAAGTTTGTTTGGCAAGCTATAACTCAGTTTCCAATTTTTTGTTTCCATCACTCAATTCTCTGATTTTTGAGTTATGAGTTATGGAAACTGAAAACACCTTTTGGCTGTTTTCAGTTTCCATAACTCATAACTCAATGACATTTTTGTAATTAAACACACATGAGGGACCCACTCATCAGCAACTTTTGACCAACTGACTTTTTTTTTCTTCTTCTTTCTCACTGGTTCCGTCTTCACTGGGTTTTTTTTTTTTTTTTTTTTTTTTTCCTTTCTTCTTCACTGGGTTCAGTCTTCACTGGGTTTCTTTTTTTTTTTTTTTTCCTTTCTTCTTCACTGGGTTCGGTCTTCTTCACTGGGTTTTTTCTTTTTTTTCACTGGGTTCGGTCTTCTTCACAGGGTTTTTTTTTTCTTTTTTTTTTCACTGGGTTCGGGTTACTGAAAAAAAAAAAAAAAAAAAAAAAAAAAAAAAAAAAAAAAAAAAAAAAAAACTGCACCGTAACAGGCGTGGGCCCCCCAAATAGTGTGAAAAATAGTGAGTGATGGAAACTGAGTGATGAAGGCAAACAGATGTGAAAAATTGAGTGATAAGTGATGAGTGATGAGTAATGAGTTATGAGTGATAAGTGATGGAAATTGAGTGACGGAAATTGAGTGATCAAATTTTGTTGGCCAAACAGGCTCTAACTCTCTCTTGGATTTATGTATCATTGATTGATTTCAATTCCAAATCTGTAGTTACATTTTTCTAACTTGATTACATTGTGTAATAAAACATTACTAGGTTTTTATTTTTCTTTTCTTTTCTAGGTTTGTAGGTGGAAAAGCAAATCCTTGAAGCAATCTATCTCTAAGAAGAAATAGTACAATGAGGTATAGTTTTCACATTATTAAAATCTCTTTTAATTTTTTTTTCTTCAAATTTTGTGACTTTAATGGTATGCTTCTGTGATTATTAGGGTAGAAAAACGGAAAAGGTTCAAATTTGTTGAATCGGAGGGTTTTAATACTTGGGTTGAGATTTCATAGTGGCTAATTTGCTTTGACCATCATGGCTTTTGTTGGAGGCTACTTGGGGATTGCACAACTATGGTGGTAGAACTTGAGATTTAGCCAAGGGTAGTTAATTAATGAGTTGAGTGTTTTGAAGTTATGGGTTTTTTATTTTTTATTTTAATTTAAAGAGATTTTGTGTGTGTTTGGTTCCGCGTTGCGTTGCTGCGTCTGCGTTTTCACTCTTTCTTTTTTTTTTTTTTTTTTTTTTTTTTTTTTTACATTTCACGCGTTTTGCAGAAAAGGGGGACAAACGGCACTGTAGCGGCACTGTAGCAGTACTGTTTATGGGACCCACAACCACTTTATTCATTAAAAATGGGTCCCACGGTACTATTTACACATTTAAAAATTATTTTGCTACAGTGTTTTCAGTTTTCAGTTTCAGCAACAATAAGTTCAATCCAAACACACCCTTTGTGTGTCCTTTTAAAAGCGGAGTTGTTAATTTTTGTCTAGAAGTTTCAATTTCAAGTTCAAATTTAAACATTTTTTTTTGTTATGTGCATCACATTTTTTTTAATTATTACAAAATTTATAAATACGAGTTCCAAATAAAATCAATCTCTTTGAGATAGAGATAAAGAGGTTCGCTTAGGAGATATCAAAGTTTATTTTTCCTATTTACAAGCTTCAGTTTTTATATCTAAATGTTTGAATAATGCTAATTTGGTTCATCAGCGAACATTTTCTATTACTTTGATTTTATAAGTAAGTTGTGATTGGTGGATGTGTGATGGTAGGCCATGTGGGGATACACTTTCACCACTCACAACTCGCCATGTGGCAAGTTATGACACAAAATTAAGCATTTTTATATGTCTAGCATTACTCAATTTTTTTTCAAGTGTGAACCAACTGTAGTCTAGATAGATTGGTCTGGTCAGTGGTCAGGTCAATGATGATGAGTCAAGTGAGTAGAAGAACTCCGCCTATTTCGTTAGTCATGCTCAATTGCTCATGCAAAAATAAATAAATAATACGAACTTTTTTTTTGTTTTTCTCTTTTCCCACTCAGTATACCTTTTTCCAACGGTTGACCACCTTTTTTGTTTTTAACGGTCCCACATTTCTATCACTTTTGTCAAAAAAAAAAGGGTCCCACACGGTAAGCCAAAGTTCTTCCACATACTACCGCCCCGTGACTCGTTCGTGAGTCATAACGTAAAGTATACTGTAAACCATACAATTCCTTTTCCACACGGCAAGTCGGTAAACTTTATGTTGGTTTTTTTTTTTTTTTTAATCGGATAATTTGGGGCTTACTTACTTGGAGATACAAGAAGCACCATAACCGGCCCACAAGGATAGAGGACAGATAAGATTGTTTTCTTTTCTAAAATGGGCTTTGATGTCAAAAAAGAATTGTTATAAATTGTAACCGCTATTTAAAATTTATGACAAAATTTAGTTATAAGATTAGTTATGTAAGAAATTTTAATAGTTACAACAAATTTAAGACAAAGTTTATATCCTCCATAGTTGTAAAATTTCTAAAAAATTAAAGATCAATAATTATATCATCAATAAATTGTTTATATTGCAGATTTTTGTAGTTTAAAATTATGTATGAAATATAAACTTATAAATCATACAATAAATAATATTTGATTCACAAAAAATTTGACATGTATATTAAGAGCGTAAAGAACATGCAATTCAATGGTTAGATTTTTAAAATATGTAGTAATGTTTATTTTATTGAGTAAAATTGTAACATAAGACTACAACCAATTTTGTAACTAAATTTTGTCCATAAATTTAATGCAAACTTGATCTTATTATTATGACTGTCAGGACTCCTTAGATGAATCTCATGGACAATTTACTTTGATATTTCCTTACTTTCTAAATAGACTATTTTAATTTTAATTTAATTTGAATGTTTTAAAAACTATGGTTTTTTTTTGTTTTTTGTTTTAATTCGATAACTACAACAAAGAGAGAGGATTAAACCCCAAATTCCATGGATACACCAAATGTTGACAACCAATAAAGTTACAAAGCTTTTGGCAAAGCTATGGTTTAATTTAAATCCATCCATGAACAACAAAAGGGAATTATGTACATTGTCAAAAGAATAACATCTAAAAATACAACAAAAGGAAAGCTTTATACAAGTATGGGCTGAAATAGTATATAATATGCATCTCTCCTTCATTATACAGTAATAATAATAATACCAAAAGAAAACCGTTTCTTCGATGAGAAATTTTGCTAGTATAATCATGCATATGTTACTCAATTCCTTTCTTCTTCCATTTCATGGCGATCCAAACTCTCCTGCGCTACTAAATATTGTGGATGCCCACAAGCAATAGTTGAGGTTGCCTTTTTCCCATGCATTTTTTTAGCTGACAGTCTTTCTTCTAAAGCCATACAAAGCATAGGATTGGACTCACCACGATACAAAAGAGTTGCTTAGACAAGTATCCTTTTCCTCCTGGACAAAAAGCAACCATCAAAACTGTTGGTAAGCCCAACAAAACATTACTAACCAAACACAAAATGTAATTACTAATTGCAAATCTCAATTAATAAACATAGTTCCATAACTATAAAATTACTCACACAATTCATCTGCATCAAACGGATCCGTTGGCTTTCCAAGCCAAATTTACATGAAAAGCAAAATACTAACCTTTCCCCTTCAAGACATACCAGAATTTTCAAGATTGTAAAACTCAACCTTTATCCTGCTGATACCCAATCCCTCTTATATATTGTTCTAGAAACCCAATGTGTTTACTTCAGATTGGATAAAAATTAAAAACTTGGATAAAATACAAAGAACGATACTGCACGTCAAAGTTTTTCATTATTTGTTACAAGATGCTGCTCATACAGAGAATGATATTTTGCAGGAAGATAGTCCTTAAACCTGTTCACAATGACGATAGCAAGAGTAAGAGCGGAAATGCTACAATTATTGAATATAAGAAACAAAATGTATGAAGAAGATAAATTTGGATATTTCAATTTTCAAAAAAGACTAGGGGAAGGGGAGACATTCTATGCATAATGTAATAGAAAAACAACAAATAAAAGGTGTCACATCTGTCATTTTCAGGCTTAAACATTTATCAATCATACTATATTAGCAACATTTAGAAAGCATAATACACAAATGAAAGGGTAAATAATTTTTTTGTCCTTAAATATCAATATCGTAACCCAAAAGAATTTTATTAACACTAGTATCTGAATGAAGCAACCAACCTATGCCATCAATAATAGCATCCATAATCAACGTCAATCATGGCATTAATAGAAAGTACTATCTTATGATGAACCCTCAGCCTTCAAGTCAAATTTTAGACGCATAGTCACATAGGCAATTGCCGCCAATAGTATTAAAATCAAATAGCAATGAGTACCTTCAAGAAGATGAAGCCTCTCTGGTCCAGAGAATAATCTCACAATGGATTGTAAAACTTGACTTATCTTCATTTCTTTAGACTTAAGTGCCTTCATAAATTCCACAAATTTTTTATATTCTTCAGCACTAAGCTTCTCTTTAACCTGTAGGCATAGGTTTGAACAAAATCCAAAACCATCTTCTTAATTGACATTTTAATCAAGAAAGCAATACAAAAAACTTGGTGAGTCAAAGAATTGCCTCTAGCTCATTGGTTTCAGAGAAGAAACGCAAACAAACATGACTGCTTTAATATAGTTCTGGCATCCAATGCAAAATTCCAGGAAAACCGCTTGCATTAGAGAAATGCTTTTTTAGGAAGCATGCGGAGAAGGGAGGGAAGATTCTAGAAGTATTACAGAAAATGATGACAAAATGGCATATAATCAGAAACATTTCAAGTCACCAATAACCATGTAAAAGTTCAATTATTCTGCAGTTAACAAGTGGAAGATCTTCTTGTTGTGTTAGAAGCCAGCCTCCTGTCCAGTTTGTTGCCACATATTTCTCATTTACAACAAAGGAACAATCACATAAACTAAATAATTTACTTTATATTGTCAAAACACTTCACCTGAATCAGAAAAGCAGATCCCCTGGATTCCTCTTTACCACTGGGCACAGGGTTGGACGGAACACCTTTGTTCTTCTGCCTGAAAAACTGAGCTTGCTTCTCTTGAGAAGTTCCTTGATGTTTATGCAGTACTGATGAACCAACTTGAGTATTTTGTGTGCTGATGCCATCAGAATTTTGCAAATTCTCAAGATTAACTGAATTGATACCCAAAGGGCCAGTTGTTTCAAACTTCTTTGCACCAAATAACTGATCAAGAGAAACTTCAATTTGTTGCATCGCAGCATTTGCAATGTTTAATACTTTACGCTTCCTAGCAGAACAAGGTGCTATAAGTTTTTCTTTGCTTGGTTTTTCATTTAATATAGAATAACCAGTCACATAAGTTATTTCATGATCTTGATGTTGTATATTTTTCCTTCCAGACATCAAAATTTTTTTCTCATTGCTGATAAAATCACTCCGACGCTTCAAAATTAATGATTGACTCTTAAAGGGAGAAAGAGATGAGCGATTAGCAGGAAGAACTTCTCCCAATTGGCTTGAAGTTGAACTATTGCCTCCTTTAGTGTCACGTATGGGAGACAATGCCTTTACAGATGAATCTTGACTCGTTTGTGTCGCCTGAAAATTCAAATAACCAAGAAATAGTTCACACAAATAGCATTATCAGAAAATACTTTTACATCTAAGTACGAACATCTTCACAGATAAAAAGTCCAGGGTTTACCAGGGTGAAAAAAATTTCTGGAGGCTGCTCAGGTTGCGTCTCTTTTGTTTCTCCTGTGAAAGAACATATAGCATTAGCCGCAGCATAAAGAGGCTGCATTATTACAGAAAATTACCTTTAATAATACACATGCCATAGGAAGGGCACAAATGACAAACCAATGGCTCAATTCAAATTTTGGGAAGTAAACATAACAACCAAAAAACTCCACCTTTGTTTGTGCATAGTGCCATCGTATATATTGTTCACAACCAATCTCAAGCCCAGAAATAAGAGAGTTTCTGTAGGACGGAAAACAACATAAAATTGACTTACTTTCTTATGAATGAATTACAAATACAAGTTGGGCGTGTGGCCAACCCTAATTACTTTGTTGAGGATCCAAAGTGGACCCCACAATTTGGGGTCTATTACTTGCTTGTTATTGTCATTGTAGACAAAACATCTTGTTAGATTTTATGAAGTGTAGAGAAAGAGAGAACAGAGAAAACCTAAGGTTTATGTGGTTCGGCCTAACAGCCTACATTCACAGAGAGTAATCCTTGACGACTACATCTTCACTATATTATCAATTCACTTAGTTACAATGAACCCTAAGTTAGGTTTATATAGGGAGAGAGAGCTAGTGTTAGGCATACATGAATTAGGCCTCTTGGGCCTACACACATAAACCTAATACCTCTAACACCCCATCTCAAACTCAAGGTGGAGGCTTGATGGAACCTTGAGGTTGGAATGTAACTTGTGCACATGAAGAAAGATCCCTCGAAGATGCCTTGAAAATGACCATGAAGATGACTATAACTAGACTGGATAATGAACATGCGAATTGCTGAGGATGACACATGATTATTTATATATCACTTTAAACATTATAGCACTAAACCAAAAAAATTAATAAATAAAAAAGAACATTATTGCACATGCAAAACGCGTATAATGAGTCTAGTATTTTTTCTAGTGTCATAATTTTCCTTTTAAAAAAAATAAAATTGGATAAGTACACTTTCTTATTCATGCTTCCTTTTTTAAAAAATTTGGTTTGAATTTTCATGCTTCATTTTTATTCAATACTTCTATGTTTTTACAAAAAGTACACTTTCTTTATTCAAATTTTTATTAGATTTTGATTCTTTTAATGGGTTTTTGTCTAGGTTCTAAAATGATTTATGAAATTTATTTTAAAGTATTAGCATAGGATAATTGTAGCTTAAGTGTTTAATGAAGTTCCCCAAAAAAACTTGGGATAAAGACACACACACACACACACACACACACACATATATATATGTGTGTGTGTGTGTGTGTGTACATTCCACCAGCCAAGGCATGTGAGAGTGCTAGAGTGGCTGGATTCGGACCTTACACGTGGAGCAGCTGTGAGCAAAGGAAAGGAGACGCTAGCTGAAGGAGAGGATCTTTGGCTTGTGCCAACGGCATGAACATCTTAAGGAAGAGTGAGATTTGCACCTAACATGGACACCTAGCACTTGCATAAAAGGGAGATAGTGACCCCCTATGGTCAGATGCTATAAAACACCCCTTACTGGCTAATCTTATGCTCGACCACTATTGAACACATGTGTATCACTCCTAGTATCCCTGATGTCCCTTTCCTCGTCTAAGGCTTGCTTCCCACGTAGTAGCAGAGCCACCCTTCATTACACTACCCTAACATTGGCGTACTTTCTCTCTCTCCAACCGTTACATAGTACAATAGTTGTAATAGGATTCAAATGGAGGAATCATGGTTTGACACATGTCCTTATGTACCTAGCAACATTCCTTGTACTATGAGAGGAACATGTTGCTGAACCATTAGGGCAAGAACCTAGAGAAACTAAGAGAAAGGCTAGAAAGTTTTGGTAGGAAAGTGAGGAAGAGAGAAAAGGCTTTCTTTGGGAAAGAACATCACCATTGTACAAAAACTTTCATTTTTACATAATAGAGAGATCTAAAGAGTGAGGGACATTCCCCCTTACTCACTCGTGGTTTTTCACCCCTTCGAAAAGGTTTTCCACGTATTTCCCATGCCTTCTTTACTTTCCATATTATGCTTTCTATTTCTCTCGACATTAAAGTTTTAAAACTTTCATTTTTTTCTGGTCTTAGGCTTTTTCACTTAAATGTATTGTTAGACACATCATTCATTCTCTTACATAGTTTTGATAATCTAACTTGCACATACAATATATATAGACACACTTTTATAAGTAGCTTGGATAAAAAAACATGGTTGTCTTTAGGTTAATCTAGAGCTACAATATGAAGTTTAGGCTATAACAAATTTTTTAAGCATTTGGGTTTGAGTGTATCTCCTCCCCGCCCCCCCCCCCCCCCCGGCAACTCAAAATCCTAGCTCCATCCCTGTATATATGAAGGGACAAACATGTGTTTAGAATTTAGCAGAATTACCAGAAACATGGGAATAATGGGCACAAGTACACTTTCTATGCAACAAATGGCAAGCATTTGTTTGTGTTTTTCCACAAAGTAAACTTCATCATGAATACACAATTGCTCTCGGGATCCATATTTGGGACTGTGTATATCAAATGTTAGCAAGTTTAAACATTCAAACTCACCTAAAGCAAGTGGGTTATAGTTAACTCAACTGGTAAAGTCTCTGATGGTTGAATAAGAGATTTAGGGTTCAAACTCCGCCTACACCAAAAACCAATTGTTGTCTTAATCTGATTATAAAGAGCTATTATCAGGAGTGGACGCTATAAGTTAAAACTATCTTTAAAATAAAATAAAATAAAAACCTCTCACCTAAAGCAATAATTACAACAAGCTCTCTAACCTCAAGAGAACAAGTTATTTGAGAATCAACATGTGTCATAGAGTATAAGTAATAGATCAAGTAGGAAAAAAAATATCCCCCTCAAAAAAAAAAAAAAGGTAGAAAAAAATAATATTTGCGGTCTATCCAATATTTAAAATATTGTCAATGCATTCTAGCTCATTTCAAGACCCATCAATTGGGACATTGTGTGTAATGTACAAGTATAAATCAATCTTGACCTGTGACGGTTGAATTATAGGTCAAACTTTTCCCAGGGCTCTCCAACATTGCATTTCATTTTTGTCACATCATAACATTATATGCAAATGCACATTGTTATCCTTCTCTAGAGCAGTATACACTATACAGTAATGACACTTTACACGGTTATACAGACTGATTTGGTCACGTGCTTCTCAGATGATCTATTATTTGAGTCAAATGAAAGGAGTATACGTACCCATATAGTTAGGTTGGGAATTGGAAATTGTTATTACCATATCCTTTTACAAGATGCTCGAAATTCTTTGCTGGCTGAAATTACTAATTTATGCGTAGATCCAGCAAATTCTGTTTTAAAAAATAAAATAAAATAAATCTTTTTATTTATTTTTATTTTTTTAATCATTGTTTGAAATTATCCTAATAATAAATTACCGCACCTCAACCTCAGGGTCTTGAACTTGAGAGGGTACCATTGGACTAAAGACGTCTTGGCACCAATAAATTAATTATATCTAATCAAGGGTCATTCTATGGTGCTCACCTATTTTTTAAAGAGTTTGGTTTATTTTCAGTATTTTTTTTAATTGAAATTTACTTTTATTTTAATAAAAAATTGTCATATCATTCATTAACTAAATAAAATGTGAAAATTAAAACTCACTACCATTTACTATTGTGTATTTAAAACAAAATGAGAGGTCCAAATAAAAAAGTACTAAAAATAAACCAAAAAATTCAAACACATGTTTTCAGTTTTTAAATAATATTACACATTTTTTCACATATTTTTTTACCCACACATACTTCCAAAAAAAACTGAAAAATGTTATTTAAACACCACCAAACGGCACTTATTTTTATTGTTTCAATCCTGACGATTTACTTCAAGTTTAGTAGTAAACCTATTACCGGTAGAATGGGTAGGATATAAAAGCAAAACAAAACCAAAAAGAAAAGTGAGAAACAAAGACCGAATGATTGAAGGAAAAAAAAAAAAAAGTAGAGGCCATGGACGAGAGTCCGACTGCCACTGCTCACCATCCACCACCTTCAGATAATCTGCCACTGTCACCGATGATAATATTTTTTAGTATTTGAGAAGCTGTTTAATTATTTATTTGCTGTGCTTTTTTGAATTGATTTCTCAGATTCAGATGTCTCGTTTTATTTTGGTTTTGATAATTTAATTTCGATTTGAATTTTAGGGTTTCGGAAAAAGAATACTGGAGGAGCATCCAGATTTTTGCTACGCTTTTTGAATTTTTTGTAAGTACTCTATTCTATTCCTGATTTTTTTTTTTTATAAAAATTTCTTTTGTTTTAAGTAATTTTATTTGTTAATAAATTAAGGCAATATTTTTGATTGATTTTTTATTTTTAGGGTTTTTGTTAATTGTGTAAATTGTGGTTGATAAATAAAGATTGAGAATATAGGGCAAGAAGAATTTGTATTTCCATTGCCACCATTTCAAACTCTGAAAAGGGTTACGCCTTACAATCTGTACCCTTTTGCCCTTTTATGTTGTGGCCCTTGAGCCTTGAAGAGTTATTTAAGTCTCATAAACTTTATGTTGTAGTAAATTCTTCATTCTAGATTATTTTACTCTCATTGCTGGATAGTTGAACAACAATGTGGAAAGGAGGGAGAAGGAGTGAATATTATTTATCAAATTTATTGTCAGCATCTTTGTGCTTCCTATATAAGAAAAGGATAAAAGTCTAAAGGCTTAAGCTTAACGCAATATTTTGCTAGACTGCATTGTCTAGTGCTTTTGCTTTCAAAAGATAACTGCTAATAGAATCCTCGCTCTCCTAGTTGTATACAGGAGTAGTGGTTCAGTGGATTGTATATAGTTTAGGATAGGCATTGAATATTTTATTCTGAAATATGAAGAGTTCAGACTAAAATATTGGTGGCTAAATTCTTGATAAGTTTCACAGTTATCTTTTGCCACAAATTACAGAAGCTTTGTTATCTTGTGATCGTCATTGGTTATACTTATATGGAGTACCAGGTATATCATAATTTTTAATTCTTAATTATATTTTGATGTACTAATGAATGCTTTGCTTTCCTTTTTCAGCTATACATGATTTTGAGGAAGAAAGGTTTGTGGAGGATTTTGGCAACTTGTGCATATCTCAATCTAGTTCATTTGTTGATGAGGATTAGGTGAATAAAGTTGTCAATTAAATTCAACCATAGCCTAAAAGCTTTTTTTTTTTTTTTTTTGGCATCAAAAGTTTGTACAAGTCTAGATGTTAAAACCTTCTGAAGCTGTGGTTGGTGGCACAAGCTTAAGATTTCAATTAAAATTCCTTAGTGCTATATTATTTTTGAGTTTCTACATTTTATATGACAAGTGCTTATTTTGTTGACTTTGCAAAGTCGCCTTATATTTTTAAGTAAAGGTGGTGACGCACACAGCAGGCATCACATAAAGTTTAGGGAGAGTAGGTACAATAAGGTGCCTGAGATTGTGTTTTGGAACCTTAGGAACTCTATGGCCACTCCTGTTCCATCCAATCAAAGTGGGGTGTCTCTTGTATCTCCCATGAATTACCATTAACTTTGCAAAATATGGTAAGGTTGCAATAGAAATAAATTATATTTTTCTTTAATCTGGGAAGTTCCTTTGTCTATCACATATTGACCCTTAGTTAATGCACTAATCGGAACTTGGAAGTTAGATATACGAATTGGGTAATTAGGTCCTTTCTTTTAGGGTGCAGGGGCCTAAAGTTATTGTTATTGACATTGTAATTTTGCATGCAGTCCAGCATAGCAGTGGCCATTTTGTAGGTCTGTGGTCTTCCTCTTGAGTTATAAGAGTATAAATTTGTATAAAAAGTTTGGATGTCTTTTGGTGCAGTAAACATATGTTTTCGATAATAAGAACTTTGTTATTAGAGTGCATGTTAATTAAAATGTCTTTTTAAGTCTTGGGCATATATAACATTTATGATTTATGTAGTCTATTCAACCAAAACCATGTCTAATATTCTGCATAAATTATCAAAATCCAAACAGAACGCTAAGAAAATGTTTGCATTTAAATATTTTGTTATAAATTTTAGGGATATTAATTTATTTTTAATTCTTGTGTTCCTTCTATGTTTATCACTTTAGTCATAACGTCTTTATTATATGCTTTATTTGATAAATTCTCCTTTGATGTGCAGAATACTATCAGAATTCTCTATGTAACAAGGTGTGCTCTTATGAACATCTCATTTTTCTAAGTGTTGATAGTTATACCATGTAAATGCAAATATTTTAGTTATACCATGTTTGTTTTGTTTCCATTTTTCTTTGTTAGTATTTCGGACTTCAGTGCTCTCTATCTATTTGACATGGTTTTCATTTTTCTTGTGGGTATTGGATGAGGAGCCTTTAAGGCCACTGTGAAATTGAGGAAGGGATTTGTTAAATTGGGGGGCCAATAAAACTTCTTTTTCTTTTCACAAACAAACGCTAAGTAAAATTCAAAAGCATTAATCTAAATTGCAGCTTACCAAATGCAACATTGTAAATTATATGGGTTCTTTGTTAGCTAGCAGTTGTAAATTCAACTAAATGAATTTATTTCACTCTATCATCTCTTTCTGGCTATAGCCGATTTACATGGTTTGTTAGTGCATTAGTATTCTTTACTTCTTTTTTTTCTTTTTCTTTTTTCTTTATGGGTAAGATATATATTATTAACAAAAAACAAAGTACAAAACCACATAGATCTTTAATAACCCTACACTCTCTATACAACACTCTACAGAGACTAGATTTACAATAATCATAGAAATAACATAAAGCTCCCTAGAAACACACAAATATCTGTGACAGGGGAATACACTCAACTCCTATAACATTAGAAAAGAGAACTTCTTTAAATCAAACCACTGATCAACTCCCTGCCCAAGCTTTCCCTATTTGCTCTAGTTGACAGCCACAATTACTTGCTCCCTCCCTCTCTCTATCAGTTTAAAGTAAAAGTCTTAACTGGTTAGAGAAAAGAAATGACACTCCTTTTCTTTCCTTTATGACTATATTTTCATGGATTGTGATCTAATTTTACACAAAATAAACAACTTTCATCTTTGGTAATGACACTCCTATAGACTTTGTATCTGCTATGATCTACCAAAATTGAATGACACTTCCTAGTTCCTAGGGCTAACTCAACTATATGGTTGTGTGCTAACTACTTCCTGGTATTGCAATTTTCAAGCTATAACAAGTTTTGTCCATGTGTTTAAAGATTACTCTGAGAAAATTCTGCAAATACATAATGCCTTTAATTTCTACATAAGTTTATCACTAAGACAATCATCACATAATGTCTGCTTTTTATTTTATTTTTTCCCCTTTCCTTTGTTTTATTGTCCAATTTATTTTATTTAACTCATTGCTTCTTCTTTTTCTCCTTAGAAAAATAAAAAAGCATATGCTTATAAAAACAAAGTTATTGATAATTGGAGGACATTAAGATCTTGTTGTGTGGGAAGGATAGAGCTTATGGAGTTGCTGCAAAATATATGGATGATGCAATTGAAGTTATGACTGAGGAAGGAGAAAATTAAAGTGATGAATTCTCCTATTGCACAACAACACGTCAACATTCGGTATCAATAAATTATGCAATTAAGCATTGCCAAAGAAAAAAGAGTACAAAAGATCCACTTTGAAACAATTTTTTAGTTTGAGATTTTGAATGTTGTTAAAAAAAACCCATGTATTTTGGGTAACTCTCTCTTTCTCTCAAATATTTTAGTTGGAAAGAGTTGGCAAGACATTTTTTTAGTTGGCTATGATGGAAGATATTTAGTCATTAACTTGTCAACTAGCCGCAAACTCATGCGTTGCATGTGAGATTTGTTTTTAAGGTGGTCTCATTAAATTTATTTTTTTACAATTAGGACTAATTTAATAAAGAGTAATATATTTCATAATCATATATTTATTTATTTTAGGAACAATCGTAAATCATAAATATAAATTTAAACAATCATATTTTTATTTATTATAAGAACAATCATAAATATAAATCTTGTGATACCAAAATGAAGACAATAAATTTTTTTTTTCAAAAACTCAAAAGGCAAGTTAACGAAAATATTCATTTTTTTAATAAAAGTTATTTATAAAATTTTGTGAATCATTAAAAAGAATATAAAATTTAGAAATTATTCTTTTAGTTTTAAATAAACTTTCCAAAGCCTTATTTTTACTACCCTATAATTCGAAACACCAAAAAACATAACTAAAAAAGTAATAAAACTTAACAATGATTAATTGAACCAATTAGAAAAATAATTTGTTGTTGATAATCTATTGAGGTTATTTTCTTTGCAGAAATTGCAATTTAGTCCACCGAAAACATATTATCAAATAAACAATTATTAGCAAAATCTAAAAATTAAATTTCTATATATGCATTGTTATAAAATAGTAATAATAATTAAAATACAATTGCAAAAGCTAAAATATGTCAGCCATCCGATTATTTTTGTTTGACTAGCCTTTGCTTTTTCTTTTTTTCTTTTTTGAATAAATGGCATTATAGAGTATTTTTAATACAACTATTAAGAGTACTTTGTGCACTCCAAAGGATTAAAAAATATAGAAAAATTAGTAAAGGGTTTCGAATGTATTTTGGTCATTTTCAAGTGTTATGGGGTATCATTTTCGTCCCTAAACTTTTACAACAATTTGTTTTTCATCCCTAAACTTTCAAAAGTTTGTTTTTCATCCTTGATCTTTGCAAAACATTTTACTTTTCGTCCTTCCATCTATGTTTGTTACTTTGTATCCTACATGGCTTAACATCCTACGTGGCTTAATAAAGTGTTGACGTGGAATCTAATTTGACTAAACTATTTTACTTTTAAATAAAAATAGACACATGGCTCACAATGATTAGCACACACAAAAACTATTTTTCAAAATGACGAAGTATCCCTTAGTCCCTCAATTAGCACTTAACACAAAGCCTGATGGAAATCTTCGGTCAGCAATAAACAAAATTCACAAACCTCAATTAAAACCCCAAAGACCCAACCGTGAAATCCCCATCGACAACACCAGCAATTACCTACAACCCAAACCAATCCCAACCCACTAGTAACAACACCACGCTCACAAACCCACCACCATGCAAAATACCCAAACTTGAAATCCAAACACAACAACCATAGATTTCACTAACCCACCTCCAAAACGAAGTTGTTTCATACTGCCTCCATCACACTACAACTTCAAAGACTAATATCAAGTCATCCTTCTTGATTTTATCAACATGGGTATTTCTCTCAATAAAATCATTGGTGATTATTGTAACCTACTGAATAAATGAACTAAGAACTCTTGAAAAACCCAATTGAACTACTTGTATAGAAAGTTCAAGTAATCAAGTCAATATATAAGATCCATACTAGCAATAGATTAAACATGTAAAAGAGTTACACTAGCTTCATTCACCATGGGGTAAGAAAGTGTTGGTGGGAGGAACTAACCATTTCAACCTTAATTAATTTGTGATTAGTTACTAGTGGGATCTACTTTTGTTTGAGGTGACTTTGAATATAATTACTAGTGAAATCTGGGTTTGTTGTGTTTAGGTTTATGGTTTTGGGTTTCTTGGTGGGGTGGTGGGTTTGGAGCATGGTTTGGTTGTGGAGAGTGGTGGTGGGTTTGGGCTGCCAGTGACCATTGGGGATTTCACAGTTGGGGCTTGGGGTTTCAATTGAGGTTTGGGAATATTTTTATTGGATACTGGGGATTTCTATAGTTTATGTTAATTGAGGGAGTGAGACTGAGGGATATTTTTCATCCTTTTAAAAAATTGTTTCCATGTGTGCAGATCATTGTGAGCCATAGTATTATTTAAAGTACAATGATTTAGTTCAAGTCAATGCCACATAAGTACTCCGTTAGTCCACTCTAAACATAAATTAACAGATATAAACGGATTTGGTTATGGAGAGTGGTGGTGGGTTTGGGCTGCCAGTGACCATTGGGGATTTCACAGTTGGGGCTTGGGGTTTCAATTAAGGTTTGGGAATATTTTTTATCGGATACTGGGGATTTCTATAGTTTATGTTAATTGAGGGAATGAGACTAAGGGATATTTTTCATCCTTTTAAAAAAAAAATTTATGTACGGCACTGAGCCTCTAGAGCCATTTGGGCCTTAGACCCCAGCTCTACCGTATGACCCACGGTCCCTGACACCCATGTCAAAAATTGGGTTTGAGGCCCACTAGGGCCAGGGGCACAAATCCTATGGCCTCATGTTTGGCCTAGAACCCGTTGGGCCAGTCGTTGAAATATATGCTCATTAATTCATGGTCAGGAAGTTGTCCGGCGCGTCCCAACTCCGACGCGTGTGTTTGCTCAGGTAGGCCATATCCCGGATGCCCTGTGACTCCTTGAGAAATTCTGCAGCTGAACATCACCCCTCCTTTTGAAGTGGGAACCAGTTCTAATGCCACTCACCACACCCCACTCCCAACTAAACATCCACTTGGCGATAACAATATTGGACCTCCATCCCCACTAGCCATAAGAGTAATCATGATTTTTCCACCAATTTTGGGCTATAAATATAGGAGGCTAAGGAAAGGAAAAGGGTTGTTGTTGAAAGTTTAGGAAGAAAGTTAAGAACCAAGAATAATAGTCATAAAAAGTGAAAGGAAAACGATACAAATAGTGGAGAGATCTTGCTGGGTCTCCAGGTTAGAATCACCCAGAGTAGGAAATCCAAAGCCCACATTACAAATATATTGTGAGCCCAAGAACGAGACAGACCTTTTAAACTCGTTTAGGGTGTGTATAATTGGCGTTGTCTATGGGAATCTCCTGCAAAGCTGTGATTTGGCCGAGACTCATGCCCAGAAGATGTCCAGGAGAAGGTCATAGGGTTCTGTTGAAAGTAGTTCAGTGGGATCGTCTCGGGGATCCACATGGTAGGAGCGAAGGCAAAAAAGGCGTGAAGATAGGGAGCATGAACAAGAGGAAGAGCAGTCTAGCCTTGGAAAGGGGTTGTACCAAACGAACCCGGCAATATCGGATGCTTTGGGGCACAGGCAATTGGATAAGAAAGATAAGGAGCTTAAGTGGTTGCGTAGACTCGTAAGAGATTTGGAGTTGGAGAAGGGGCCAAGATAACCAAGCAGAGGGGTCTATGAGTGGGGGAGATCGTTATGGTACCGGGTCCGATCGGTCAGGTTCCCATCGACGCCGGGACCTTTCACACTCACGGGAGTCTCGTAGACGCTGAGACCATTCGTATTCACGAGAGTCCCGTCGACATCAGGAACGTACACGTTCACGGGAGTATGAAGGCCGGGGTTCGAATTCCTCCGAGGAGCAGTAGCCCCGTAATGCAACCATGGATTCTATGAGCCACGCCTTAAGAAAAGCTGCTTGGTCACTATTCTTAGGTGACATTGAACGGGCCCCAATGCCGAATAGGTTCACCCAACCACCATTTAATTCCTATGATAGGAAAATAGACCCGGTGGAGCACGTCAACCACTACATCCAAATGATGTCTCTGTATACTCATAATGATGCACTGATGTGTAAGGTATTTCCCTCAAGCCTTGGGCCCACAACATTGAGATGGTTTAATGGGTTACGGAAGGGTTCCATTCACAGATTCACCGAGTTGATCCAAGAATTCGGTGTCCGGTTTGTGACCTGCAGCCGGGTACCGTAACCGGTGGATGCATTGCTTTCTATGAAAATGAGGGATGGGGAAACCCTTCACAGTTATGCCAGCCAGTATTGGGAGCTTTACAATGAGATAGGTGGAGGCAACGAAAAGATTGCAGTGAACACCTTTAGGATGGGGCTCCCTGAGGACTCCAGACTACGGGAATCATTGATGAAGAAGCCTCTCGAGGGTATGAGGTAGCTAATGAGGCGCATTGAGAAGTACAAACGTCTTGAAGATGATCGGCTACAGAGTAAGGGTAAGGCCCCGCTAGTGAATCGTCCTCGGCAGCCCGGATTTCTGCCCTCGGCCCGTAAGGATCTAAGAATACAAGAACCGGAAGTACAAATGGGAGAGGTGAATGTGATGTTCAAAGAACCGGTGCACAAGATCATAGACCGGGTTAAAAATGAGCCGTATTTCAGATGGCCGAACAAGATGGGGGGTGACCCGTCTCGGAGGAACCAAAACTTGTATTGTACGTATCACAAGGATAAGGGTCATACCATCGAGCAATGTCGGGTATTGAAAGATCATCTAGGGCAGCTAGTGAAGGCAGAATATTTGAAGGAGCTTGTACTGGATGCCGGAAATCGAGGTACCAGCCAGGGTGCTCAGCAAAGGGGAAATCCTCTCCCACCACCATTGGGAGTGATTAAAGTCATCCACGCTGCCCCGAGGGGTTCGATTATTGCTAGAAGAGGAGTACTGATCGTAGTATCCACGAGAAACTGCACATGAGAGCAATCACCCGAGAAAAAGATGAAGATTGTGCGGGAGCCCATCGCTTTTGGCGATGACGATTTAGAAGGAACGGTCCAGCCACACGATGACGCATTGGTAATAACGGCCCGGATAAGCGATTTCTTGGTCAAAATAGTGATGGTGGACCAAGGGAATGGGGCCGATGTAATGTATTCGGACCTATTCAAAGGGTTCAAGTTGAAAAACTGAGACCTATCAAAGTATGATACACCGTTGGTCGAGTTTGATGGCAAGGTAGTCGCTCTTGAGGGACAAATTTCCCTTCCCATAAATATGGAAGGTAAGGAGGTGATGGTAGCATTCATAGTGGTCAATTCGTTTTCTCCATACACGACAATTCTGGGGCGGCCGTGAATCCACGCAATAAAGGCTGTTTCATCCACCTTACATGTAAAGATCAAATTTCCTACCGAGCAGGGCGTGACCGTGGTAAGGGGAGCCAGCAAGCGGCCAGGCAATGCCTAGTGGCCGCGGTTAATAGGAAGAATGAGCAGGCCGAGCAAAAGGAAAGCGTCGTAGAAACCCCTTCATAGCAATTACAGAATCCCCGGGAGGGAATGGGGGCTAGTTGTGTCGAACAATTAATCAGAGTAAAGATACTACCAGATGTTGACCGGTATTTTCAAGTAGGGGCAAGTATGACGAATGAGGATAAGGTAGAGACGTTGTTATTTCTGATGTTGAACGTAGACGTGTTTGCATGGAGCTTGTATGAGGTGCCCGGGGTTGATCCCGAGTTCATTGTCCATAAGCTCAATGTAGACCCATCATTCCCTCCAAAAAAGCAAAAGCTGAAAAGGTCGACCAAGGAACACGTCGAGGCAGTGAGGCAGGAGGTCGGGAAGTTGAAAGAGGCCGGGGCGATAAAAGAAATCTTCTTCCCAGATTGGCTAGCAAATACCATGGTGGTTAGAAAGAAGAATGGAAAATGGAGAGTCTGTGTAGATTTCACGGATTTGAACTGAGCATGCCCCAAAGACCCATTCCCTATGCCAAAGATAGATCAATTGGTAGATGCTACCTATAGGCACCCGAGGATGAGTTTTCTGGATGCCTTTCAGGGCTACCATCAAATTGCATTAGCTGCTGAGGACTAGGAAAAGACGGCATTCATCTCCCCGGACGCAAACTACCACTACACTGTGATGCCCTTCGGGCTAAAGAATACCGGGGCAACATATCAGCGAATGATGACTAGAATGTTTCGGGACAAGATTGGGTGTATGGTTGAGGTATATATCAACGACATGGTGGTAAAAAGCAAACAAAAGGCACGGTACATAGAGGACCTTCAAGGTGTATTTGTAGTACTTCGACAACATAAGCTATGCCTAAACGTGGACAAATGTGCCTTTGGAGTAGGAGCTGGCAAGTTCCTTTGTTGTCTAATCACCAGCCGCGGGATAGAGGGCAACCCCGATCAGATCAATGCCATGCAGCGCCTTAAGCCCCCAAGCAATCCGAAGGAGGTACAGATTTTGACCAGAATGTTAGCTGCCCTTAACCAGTTCATTTCTAAATTTGTTGATCGCTGCCGCCCGTTCTACCAACTTCTGAAGAAATGGAAGGGGTTTCAATGGAATGAGGAGTGTGACAGAGCCTTCCAAGACTTGAAGGAATATCTGACGTGGGCACCCATGCTAGCTGCTCCAGAACTCAGAGAGGACTTGTTCATGTACCTCTCGGTGTCCGATCATGTCATGAGTGCCGTGCTTTTAAGGGACCGAGGGATGCAGTAGCCCATGTACTATGTTAGCAAAACTATGGTCGATGCCGAGACCAAATACTTACCCCTTGAGAAGTTAGTGTTAGCACTAGTGAATGCTACCAGGAAGTTGCCTCACTATTTTCAAGCCCATACTATCTATGTCCTAACCGGGTATCCTTTGCAGTCGTTATTGAAGAGATCTGATTTCATGGGCTGAATAGCCAAGTGGGGGACTCGGCTAGGGTCCTTTGATATAAGGTACAGGCCAAGGAGTTCGGTGAAAGGCCAAATTCTTGCTGACTTCGTTGCAGAGTTTTCACCAAAGAACTAGGGGGAGATGATTTGTCATGTAGAGTGTTGCCCGTGGAAGGTATTTGTGGACGATGCGTTAAGCGCAATGAGAGCTGGTGCTGGGATTGTCATTATCACCCCGGAAGGAGTACAGTTGGAGCATTCTTTTAGGTTGAGGTTCACGGCCTATAACAACGAAGCTGAGTACAAAGCCTTGCTCGCTGGGTTGAGAAATGTTTTAGATTTAGGTGCTCGGGATGTAGAGATTTATTCAGATTCTCAGCTGGTCATCAGCTAGGTGCAAG
Source organism: Quercus robur (assembly GCF_932294415.1). NCBI lineage: Eukaryota > Viridiplantae > Streptophyta > Magnoliopsida > Fagales > Fagaceae > Quercus > Quercus robur. The sequence continues at coordinate 22,566,967 of NC_065538.1, forward strand.
GTAGTTTTGAAGCCAAGGATTCTCGAATGAAACAATACTTACAGGTAGTGAAACAAGTCATGAGTAAGTTTTGTACGGCAAAGATTGCTCAGGTTCCTCGGGGATAGAATAGACATGCCGACTCTCTAGCCACATTGGCATCGTCAATGACGGAGGACGTACCTCGATTAATTAAGGTGGAACTTGTAGAGGAGTGGAGTATTGATACAGCGGTTGGTGTTGATTTTGCGGTGATTTCACCAGCTGAACGATGTTGGATGGACCCAATCATTGATTTCTTAGCCGAGGATCGGGTCCTGAATGATGAGAAGGAAGCTAATAGGGTTCGCCAAATAGCTGCTCGGTATTGGTTGTTGGTAGACCGTAAGCTTTACCAGAGGTCTTTTGGGGGTCCATACCTTTTGTGCCTACACCTTGAGAAAGTTAATAAACTCTTGGCCGAGTTACATGATGGGGTTTGTGGAAATCATGTAGGGGGACGTTTTTTGGCACATCGAGCAATGAGTCAAGGGTTCTAGTGGCCTCAAATGCAGAAAGATGCGATCGAATATATGCGGAAATGTGAACAATGCCAGAAGCATGCCCCCCTGATCCATCAACCGGCAGGCCATCTAAACCCGGTCCACAGTGCTTAGCCTTTTGCACAGTTGGGGCTAGATATTCTTGGCCCTTTTCCCCAGGCCACGGGCAACAGGGGGTTTGTGTTACTAGCTGTCGACTACTTCACCAAATGGGCGAAGGCAGAGGCGCTAGCCAATATTAGGGACGTAGATGTTAAAAAGTTTGTGTGGAAGAACATCATCACAAGATTTAGGGTGTCGGACTCCCTTATATCAAATAACAGATTGCAGTTCGACAGCAAGGCCTTTCGCGAGTTTTGTAGTGATCTCAGCATCAGGAACAGGTACTCCACCCCGGCGTATCCTCAAAGCAATGGACAAGCTAAAGCCACTAACAAGGCGATTGTAAATGGATTGAAGAAAAGGTTGGACGATGCAAAGGGAAGGTGGACCGAGGAGCTACCCAGCGTTCTATGGGCGTACCGAACGACTCCCAGGAGATCAACAGGAAAGACCCCGTTCTCCTTGACATACGAGGCAGTAGCTGTGATACCAGCAGAGGTGAGCCTATGTAGTACACGGGTCGAAGAATTTACTCCGGCCTGGAACGATGGGTTAATGGTGGAGCGTTTGGATTTGTTAGAAGAATATCGAGAAGCGGCAACCATTCAGCTAGCCGAGTATCAGCAGAAACTCGCCCAGCGCTAAAACCGATGCGTAAGGACAAGGGAATTTAGTGCTGGAGATCTAGTGCTACGGGAAGCAATTAGAAACATGCAAGATACGAACACTGGGAAACTGGCCCCTACCTGGGAAGGGCCTTACAAGGTAACTGCTATCGTAGGAGCAGGAGCTTATTACTTAGAGGATCTAGATGAAAGTCCACTTCCCCGGCCATGGAATGTCTACAACTTGAAGAAGTTCTACCACTAATCAGTTAAACACAAAGGTGTAAATTGAATGAAACGTTGTATATATGCTTTATAAAGTAATATTATGATGATGTTTATTATTGCAGGTGCGTTTAAATTTTATTATTGATCTTTTAGCACCAGCCAAGGGGTAAGGGAAAAGTCAAGGAAACTGAGGCAACATGTTTTACGCTAAGGATAGAAACGTGTCCCCGGTTCGATACCTTTCACCAGACAGGTGGAAACCTTAATTAAAGAAATTTTTCTAAGGACAAAAACCTGTCCCCAATTCAATACCTATCACCGGACAAGTGGAAACCTTAATCAAAGAAATTTTTCTAAGGACAAAAACCTGTCCCCGGTTCGATACCTATCACCGGACAATGAAAACCTTAATCAAAGAAATTTTTCTAAGGACAGAAACTTGTCCCTGGTTCGATACCTTTTATCGGACAAGTGGAAACCTTAATCAAAGAAATTTCTAAGGACAGAAACCTGTCCCCGGCTCCATACCTTTAACCAGACAGGTGGAAACCTTAATCAAAGAAATTTTCTAAGGACAGAAACCTGTCCCCGATTTGATACCTATCACCGAACAGGTGAAAACCTTAATCAAAGAAATTTTCTAAGGATAGAAACCTGTCCCTAGTTCGATATCTATCATCGGACAGGTGGAAACCTTAATCAAAGAAATTTTCAAAGGACAAAAACATGTCCCTGGTTTGATACCTATCACCAGACAGGTGAAAACCTTAATCAAAGAAATTTTCTAAGGACAGAAACTTGTCCCCGGTTTGATACCTATCACCGGACAGGTGGAAACCATAATCAAAAAAATTTCTAAGGACAGAAACCTGTCCCCGGCTTCATACCTTTAACCGGACAGGTGGAAACCTTAATCAAAGAAATTTTCTAAGGACAGAAACCTGTCCCCAGTTCGATACCTATCATCGGACAGGTGGAAACCTTAATCAAAGAAATTTTCAAAGGACAGAAAACTGTCCCCAGTTTGATACCTATCACCGGACAGGTGAAAACCTTAATCAAAGAAATTTTCTAAGTATAGAAACCTGTCCCCGGTTCGATACCTATCACCGAACAGGTGGAAACCTTAATAAAAAATTTCTAAGGATAGAAACCTGTCCCCGGTTCAGTCCCTATCACCAGACAAGTGGAAACCTTAATCATAAAATTTCAAAGTACAGAAACCTGTCCCCGGACAGGAAGAAACCTTGGTCTAAAATTCTCTATAGGCCTGTCCTGAGCTCAGTCCTCATCACCGGATAGGTGAGGGCCTCGTGCTAAGTATCCCCAACGGCGTCCTAGTAAAACTTCTAGCAGCAAAAGGCTTCACATCCGAGAATTATTATGGGCCCATCCTAAATCGCTAAAGGTGGTACCCGGATGTGCGCAAACAAAGCCTAAACTACCTTAAGACAACCATACACGGTACTTGATATCCACAACCAAGAAACAAAGTTGTTAATGCAAACAAAAGTGCATAAAATAAAACCATTGTTGGGTCACCACAGCCCGGTGACCATAGGAAAATAAGTACGAAAATAAATGGAAAGGAAATTAAAGCCATTGTTCAATCACCACATCCCGTTGACCATAGGCAAACCATAAAAAGAGAACGTAAAGTAAAAACATAGATAAAGCAACTAGTTGATAGCAAACATTAAACGGTTGGGTCGGCAAGCAGGGGTCGGGTTGCTTCACCAACTGGCTAATTGGGAATGTCCTCGGTCCGTAGCTGTTGGGATTGTTCATCATCTGTAGCATGGAGGGTGCTGGAAACCTCGGGATCAACGTGGGCATCAATCGCTTGGACCAACTCCCTCATGGTGGTGGTTTCTTCCTCGTCCGCAACATCGGCCTAACTCTAGGAGGGGGGCGGAGGGGCTAGGTATAGGATTTGGCCGGGGTCTCTCAAAAGGGAATCCTCGGCCACTCCCATCACCTGGAGGGCCGCCAGCCAACCCTTCCCAAACCTGTGAAGTCGCGCTTGGTGGACAACAGGCTCCACAAACTTCTCGACATTTGCAAAACCCTTGTCGTACCATTTGTTATCATAGGCTTCAAGGGCCGCTTTGAGGTCGGCTATCTAATCGGCCTGGGCCAAGTTGAGACTATCCACCTCTGCTAATTTAAGCTCGATGCCCTCCAGCCGACCCTCCACCTTGGCTATTTTCTTCTTCGCCAGTAACCGGGCCTTCTCTGAGGATTGAGCTTTTTTCACCGCAACCTCGGCAGCCTTGCCCTTCTCCTTCACGTTGGCATTGGCCACGTCCTTCAAAGCTTTTTCCCGCTCAGCATCCTCGATGAGCTCTTTCAGTCTCTCACCGAGAATGTAAGTCATCTGCGCGGACTGGTAACAAAAAAACAAGTGTGAAGATAGAAGAATGATTCATGTATTTAAATAAACAAAAAGGAAGGATAGAGAAATCATCGCCATGGTGTGCCACTGTAGCCACCGTACCAATGAATCCTCGTCCCCTCAGAGAAAAAGCGAACATCCTCAACCAGCAGCAAGCTGTGCACTAGGCTCTGGGCTACCCTTCCCCCTTCGCCCTTATCCCATATTATTGCACTGGCCGTAGCTAGCAGAAGCCCTGCACCAAACTTGAAGGTAGGCTGCCAAGGGATTACGAGCTGGGAGGAAGATGCCACATTCGCACCGGCTTGAGTCGTAGACTGAGATTCGGCCACCGGCTCCTGGATTGTGATCCCGCTGGATGGCCGAGTTGGGGTCTTGAAGGGGGGATCGCCAAGAGCCTGGGGCGGTTGATCGTCAAGGTGCTATTGAGGGAGAGTTCGGCCCTTGCCATGGGGCTGTTGGGACTCGGCGGGAGGATAAGTGCTGGGCAAGAATCGGCTGACCGTCATTTTTTGCCTTGTCACCATCTCGGCGTCCGGTTCAACGTCAACTGCTTCTTGCTCGGCTGGCGGGGTAGGGTTTGCTAGTTCTTCAACAGGAACGTGTGCCTGGCGTCTTTGGGAGACACGCTTGGCAGATTAGTCTCTGATTGGGGCAAGATCGTCTGCAGTTGTATAGCGTGGACCGATGTCCCGAGCTTCACCAGAGGTCAACTAAGGGGGGAGGAAGTTTGCGTGCCGCGCATCTATGTAAGACAACAAAGGGCTGTCTAGCAATAGGTCTTGACTGAAGCGTTGCCAAGTCCTGTATACAGGGTTGCAGTCGAATATTAGATGCGATGCCTGGAGCTGCCCGTCAGTGTGGACAAATATCTCATACCTCAGGATGAAATTCAAGTCCCTTACGTGCACAACTCTGAGGTCCAGAACGAATTCTTTGCTGTCTGCAACAAAAGAACACAGTAAATTAGTGCCCGGGTAGATAAAACAAGTGTAAGTAAACAAAAAAGGAAAATGGGATGAATGGGTAGGCAATACGAACCAACTTCGCGTGGCGAGAGTGGGCAGGGGAGCTCATCGGCAAACCAATTGCCACTCACCCAAACAAACTCCCTAGCTGAGTTTCTGTTTGAATCGGACAAGCATGAAATTAACTGTACCTGGTAGTTCCTATCTTTTAAATAATAATTGGTGTTTTTGTTTTCGCACAGGCTGTACATGAAATTTTTATCATGGTGGTTCAACTACAAACCATATATTTGGTTCAACCTATCAACACAACTAACTACCCGGTAAAAATTGGGAGGAAGCTGCTCAGGGCTCAAACCGTAAAACCTAAGGGTATTAGGTAGGAGTGGGCTCACTGGAAACCTAACCCTACCCTCCAAAATTACCATCAAGGGGAAGAAGGCGGTACTTAACCCGGAGCGTCTGTAAAGAGCAATCTCGCTCTCATGGCAGTATGCCACATTCACATCCTTAGGGATGTTGAATGTCTGCCTAAAACTGGCTAGGGACGCCCTAGTATTTAAAAGGTGAGCAAAACCCATCCTAAGCTCTAGAATTGAAGGAAGAGACTAAAACAAAAGAGAAAGATAGAGAAACTTACTTTGGGCTCTAAAAAGAAAGGTACTCTGGGCTGGAGGGTGAACGCACAGAAAGGTATGCACGGCAGGGAGGAAGTTTAGTGAGCAAAGAATGCAAAAATGGGAGAGTGATTCAGAATGGACTATTTATAGGGGCCAAAAGGGATGGAATAAATACCATTTAATAAATGAAGAGCAGGAAACTCTATGAATCCCATCACAACCGCCACACGCGCACCATCTCGGTTCGTGAACCACCAGGTAATAATGACGGCTGAGCCAACCGTTAGATACAATGCATCTTTTGAGGGCACATTAATTAATCTCTCAACCGCCTAGTGCCTATTGATTGAACTTCCCAGATCACTTCTGTCTCTTGGACTCCTTGATTCGCCACCGGGCACCGAGCACGAATCAAGGGGGGGCTAATGTACGGCACCGAGCTTCTAGAGCCATTTAGGCCTTAGACCCCAGCTCTATAGTATGACCCACGGTTCCTGACACCCATGTTAGAAACTGGGTTTGAGGCCCACTAGGGCCAGGGGTGCAGATCCTATGGCCTCATGTTTGGCCTAGAACCCGTTGGGCCGATCGTTGAAATATATGCTCATTAATTCATGGCAGGGAAACTGTCCAGCGCGTCCCAACTCTGACGCGTGTGTCTGCTCGGGTAGGCCATATCCCGGATGCCTAGCAACTCCTTGAGAAATTCCACCACCGAACATCACCCCCCTTTTTGAACTAGGAACCAATTCCAATGCCATTCTCACCACACCCCACTCCCAACTAAACATACACTTAGTGATAACAATATTGGACCTCCATTCCCACTAGCCATAAGAGTAATCATGATTTTTCCACCAATTTTGGGCTATGAATATAGGAAGTTAAGGAAAGGAAAATGATTGTTGTTGAAAGTTTGGGAAGAAAGTTGAGAACCAAGAATAATAGTTGTAAAAAGTGAGAGGAAAATGATACAAATATTGGAGAGATCTTGCTCGATCTCCAGGTTAGAATCACCCAGGGTAGGAAATCCAAAACCCACATTACAAATATATTGTGAGCCCAAGAACGAGACAGACCTTTTAAACTCGTTTGGGGTGCACACAGTTTCCATGTGTGCAGATCATTGTGAGCCATAGTATTATTTAAAGTAAAATGATTTTGTTCAAGTCAATGCCACGTAAGTACTCCGTTAGTCCACTCTGAACATAAATTAATAGATAGAAACGGAAGGACAAAAAGTAGAACATTTTGCAAAGTTTAGGGATGAAAAGCAAACTTTTAAAAGTTTATGGATGAAAAATGAACTTTTATGAAAGTTTAGGGGCGAAAATGATATTTTACCCTAGGTTTTATGGTCATTCGGTCATTTTTTAGGTTCTAAGGGTATTTTGATCATTTTTTAGGTTCTAAGGATATTCCAGTAATTGTTGGGGGGGAGGGGGGGTTCAAGGGTATTTTGGTCATTTTCAAGTTTTATGAGCTATTTTGGTCATTTTATAGGTTTCAAGGGTATTTCAAAAAATTTTAAGGTTTCAAGGTCATTTCGGTAATTTTTAAGGTTCTATGGGTATTTCGGTCATTTTTTAGGTTTAAGATGCATTACGGCCATTTTTAGGTTCTAAGGGCATTGTTGTCACTTTTTAAGTTACAAGATTATTTCAGTCATTTTCTAGGTTTCATTGTCATTTAGGTAATTTTTTAGTATCTAAGGGTATTTCAATTATTTTTTAGGTTTAGAGAGTATTTCAGTCATTTTTTAGATTTTAGGGTCATTTCAGTCATTTTTTAGGTTTTAAGGATATCCCAATAATTTTTTAGAGTTTTGGGGTTATTTTGGTAATTTTTAAGTGTTATAATGCATTTTGGTAATTTTAGTATATTTAAGGGTATTTCAAAAAATTTAGAGATTTTATGAGTATTTTTGTTATATATATTCATCGATTATTAGGTAATTCGGTGGGGTTGGTTGGGTTGGGTTGGCTACGCCCATATGTAATGTTCATACAACTGAATGTGACGATGAAACTCTCAAATGTAAGTAAAAAAAAAAAAAAAAAAAAACCATTGAATGTGACAAAAGTATGGTCACATGTGATGTTGGTATTGCCCAATATGACAATAGAACTGTCAAATGTGAGGAAAAAATTAAAGTACCACCAAATGTGAGAAAGGTACAATCAAATGTGATGTTGGTACTACCTAATGTGACAGTGGAACCATCAAATGTGAGAAATAAAATAAGAGAATCATCGAATATAACAAAAGTACAGTCACATGTGATGTTTGTACTGCCCAATGTAACAATAAAATTGTCAAATGTGAGGAAAAACTTAGGGTCCATTTGAATACAACTTATTTTTGCTGAAACTGAAAACTAAAAGCACAGTAGCAAAATAATTTTTAAATGGGTGAATAGTGTCGTGGGACCCATGAACAGTGCACTTTGTCTCCTGCACAATGAATCCATGTGATTTTACTGTTCATACGCGCTGGGAAAAAAAAAAGGCTAAAAACGTGAACGTGGAAACGCAAATGCGGATCCAAACACTCACTTAAAGTACCACCGAATGTGAGAAATGTACAATTAAATGTGATGTTGGTACTACATAAGGTGATAGTGAAACCATCAAATGTGAGAAAAAAAAAAGAAAAAAGAAGAAGAAGAGAATCACCGAATGTGAGAAAGGTACTGTTAAATGTGATGTTAGTACTACTCAATGTGACAATAGAACTATCAAATGTAAGAAAAATAAATAAATGAACTACCGAATGTGATAAAAGTATAGTTACATGTGATATTGGTACTACCCAATGTGACAATAGAATTGTCAAATGTGAGGAAAAAATTAAAATACCATCGAATATGAGAAATGTACTGATAGGGCAAAAATGAATTGATCCTTTGCAATTAATTAATTAATTACCCAAATTAATTAATTAGGTCAAATTTCATGCAATTGCTTGGCAGCACAAACAAATCACCAAATTATCTAAATGCAGCGGAAAATAAATTTGATACAGGTGATTTGTTTACAAATGTGGAAAACCATCGAGGCAAACCCCCACCGGGTGATTTTAAGGTCACCACTCCTAAGTATCCACTATTATCAATCACAAGCGGTTACAAGTACAAGGAATCTTACCAAACCCTTTGGCCTATCTTGAAATACCAACCTACAGTTGAACCTTTACCCCAATACCCAATTGCACTTGTATTGTAGTGGCAATCTTTCCGTTCAATGCACGAATTCCAGTACATGATTAACTAATGATGCACGAATCCTAGTACGTGACTAACTCCACCAACTTGAGGAAGATGTTGGCTGCAAAGTTCTTCACTTCATCAACAATGAAGATCAGGATGCTCCTTGGTTATAAAACCCTTGGCGTAAAGACGCAGTAACTTCTTTAGAGAGAATGATGAACTAGGGCATTATCTGCATGCACGATGGCCTTTAAAATAAGCCTTATATATGTCTAGGGTTGTGAGAAAAGAAACCCTATAAAAATATTTCAGCATAGGCCAAAAATTAGATCTGGAATTTTTGATTTCGTAAGTCTAAACAGAAACAGCTTGTGTTGAGTTTCTGTCGAGCTTCAACATTAAATCTCGATAAAAGTCTTTCTGTCGAGATTGCTGTTGAGCGTTAATGAATAGCTCTTCTTCACTTGTTTCTTGGTCAGATCTTCATGGCTTTAACACTTGACTTGAACAACATATTTCTTGAAGTCTTAAACCCATCCTAAATCTGCCCAATTACAAGTAAAGTGCATTTTGTCAAAAGATTAGCCAATTACATAAAATATGTTCCTAACATGTACAATCAAATGTGATGTTGGTACTACCTAATGTGACAGTGAAATCATCAAATGTGAGAAAAAATAAGTGAACCACTGAATGTGACAAAAGTACAGTCACATGTGATGTTGATACTACATAATGTCAGAATGGTACCACCAAATGTGATGTTTTGGTAACCTGGTATAGCAAGTTGCTACTAATGGGTATCGTACCCCCAATAAAAAGGGATACGTTAGAATTACCCTCAAAGATATGTAAGTAACAAGATTACCGTACAAAATTACTAATCAGTATAATCTCTCTCTCTCTCTCTCTCTCTCTCTCTCTCTCTCTCTCTCTCTCTCTCTCTCTCTCTCTCTCTCTCTCTCTCTCTCTCTCTCTCTCTCTCTCTCTCTCTCTCTCATTATGTGTACAAAAGTAACTTTAATTATAATTTAGGCTAAAATATGCCCTTAAGGTTTATCATGCAAGTGTTTTTGGTCCCTTAATACTTTAAGCTTCAAATGAGTACTTTTTTTTTTTTTTTTTTTTGACAAGTCTAAAGGAGCAATAATAATGTGACTTTTTTTAAGTGATGTGGCATCAGTATTACCGCATCAAAAAATTGATTATCTAATATAGCTCCAAACCAAGCCCTTTAAAAATAGGGTCTTCCCAATTCAAAACCAAATAAGTCTATATATATAAATATATATATATATATATATTAATATCTAAAAGCTGAAGTGAAACATTTGTTAATGCTGATCTCCTGTTGTGCCATCTCATTGTCATGTCATTGGTCATATAATTTTTTTTTCTTTTTACAAAAAATATATAAATAGATTATTGACTTTACACATTCATCTCGGACAATTTTAACATTACATATAATTTCGGCTCTACATATTCATCTACTTTAATTTAGAATTTATTTTTTATTTTGATTTATTTTTACAAAAAATATATAAATAGATTATTGACTTTACATGTTCGTCTTGGGCAGTTTTAACATTACATATAATTTTACCTTTACATATTCATCTACTTTAATTTAGATGTTTATAACTAAATAATGAAAAATTTAAAACCAAAAACAAAATCTATACATTTTATAAAACTCTTTACGCACTACATCTTTTCTTATTTTTTGTTTTTGTTTTCTTGTTTTTTTTTTTTTTTTTCAATTCTTCCTTTGTTCAACTTTCATCCTCTCCAATCATTGTCTCTTAGTTCAATCTTTCATCCCCTCCAATAAATATGTTTAAAAATATTTTCATTCAATTCCCTTTAGATTAAATTTTTTTTTTCCTTTATATCATTTAAATTCTACCGTTTCACTTTATTCAACCTTTTATTCACTTCTACCATTCCTGTTTCATCTTAATTTTCTTATAAATTTCTTCTTACTTCATTTCCAGCTCTCTCCCCTATTCCTTCCAATCTGTCCACGACAAAAAGGCCAATACTCACTCTCTTTCTCCAATTTTGTTTCTCTTTTGGTGGATTTTTTTTATTGTTTCGACCACTTTTTCTCTTCTACTAATGGTTCTTTTTATTATCGTTGAATTAATTGTCACATACATTTTTTTATCTTTTCGGCAAATTTGTATCAACTTTTATGCATATTAAGGTAGTTTGGTATTCCGATTCCTGATCACAAATTCTTTTCCTTTATCTCATTAATTGGTTTGATTTGATTTGGATTAAAAATTAGTTGTTTTGCAAGTTAGAATTTGATGTTTTATAGTGATCAATTTAGATGTTAAACTATGAGATTTTACTATTTTTTTTCTTTTTAATCCTTTGAGGTGGACAAAGTACTCTTAATAGTTGTATTAGAAGTACTCTATAATACCATTTATTCAAAGAAAGGCAAAGGTTAGTCAAACAAAAAATAATTAGATGGATGACATATTTTACCTTTTGCAATTGTATTTTTATTATTATTATTATTATTATTTTATAACAATGCATATATAGAAATTTAATTCTTAGATTTTGCTAATAATTTTTTATTTGATAATATGTTTTAGGTGGATGAAATTGTAATTTCAGCAAAGAAAAAAACCTTAATAGATTATCAACAATAAACTATTTTCCTAATTGGTCCAATTAATCATTGTTAAGTTTTATTGATTTTTTTAATTACATTTTTTTGGTGTTTTGGGTTGTAGGGCAAAAAAAATAGGGTTGATAAAGTTTGTTTAAAACTAAAAGAATAATTTCCAAATTTTATATTCTTTTTAATGATTCACAAAATGTTATAAATAAATTTTATTAAAAAATGAATATTTTCATTAATGTGCCTTTTGAATTTCTAAGAAAAATTGTATTGTTGTCATTTTGGTACGAAAAATTTATAGTTATGATTTATGATTGTTCCTATAATACATAAAAATATGATTATTCAAATATATATTTATGATTTATGATTTTCCCTATATTATATTTATCTTTTTTATTATAATAAATAAAAATATAATATTATTACATGCAACACACGGATTTACGGTAAGTTTAATATGATAGTCCTAAATTGAACAATAATGGCAATCGGCTCATCACGTGCAAGTGAGACAAAAGCGCTTGCAATAGGAAGAGTTATTCAAAGATGTGGAATATAGATGCCAGCTACAATGCCATAGAGTTCGAATTTTAAATAAGGCTAGGAGATTCTTTTTAGGAGTTTATTTGTCGAGGTTTGTGGTGTCTAAGATACTTTATTGACAAAGAGTGTATTCTATTTAATATTTTATGTAACCAATGACTTTGACCTAATAAAGGATAAATGTTTTGGGATTTTCAATGCTAACAAAGCACAAATCCTCTTTCTCAATTTTAGATATAACTAAATGGCAAAAGAATAAAATGTCAAAGTAATGCATATAACTGTGGTTATTTTTATGCTTCTTCCTACCAAAATAAAAATGTGAAGATAAAAGTATCAATTGAGTAAAACAATTGCCTTGATGAGACTATCAATATATTAACACAAGAAACGTATAGAAAAGACCCTCATAAACTCTAGTCAAAACTCAAAATCAGCTCATGCCAATTAAGTATGTGAAAACTAAGAAACTATTCCAAAAGAACCATGCGGGTCAACTTTCCCCAATGGATACGTCAATGTAATGACTATGTGGCACAATCTAATCCATTGAAGATTGAAACCATGCACGGTACTTTTTCGATCCAACATACATGGATAATAACTTTGTGTTTGATTGGATGGCTGGATTTGGGCACATAGATTTGGATTTGACAAATCCATCATTAAATTTGAAATAACTTCTAAGTCCATAGATTTTTAGAAATTCATAAGATATGTTTCAATATTTAGATTTGAAATTTAGGCATTTCAAATCCATCACTTTAAAATTCAAATTTTAATCCAAATCCAAATTCAAATATCCAAACAGTTGTGTCTGAAGAATGGTAAATTTTAATGACGCCTCATGCATCATACATGCATGAACTTATACAAAATATTAAGTTCCTCTTTCAGTCTTTCTCCATATTCTTTTCAATCAACGAACTCAACAAAATAAGACTTTCTTTCTCTTTTTCATGACCTTTTGGATCAGAATTACTTCCTTTGACCACTTGATTTTTTTTCCTTGTCCATTAATTACTCAGGTTTCTCTATGTTGACAGAGAATAAAAGCCTTGCTCTGTTTATTTAGCAACTAGCAACATTTTATTTAAGGGGTAAAAGTGTAAATTTCACATAAAATATAAGAGTATGCCTAAAAATTGTTTTTTAAGACCTATTGAGATGCAAACACATGTCAAATTTAGTACTCCTATGCACTTGACCCATTGAGATACTGATACATACCCAAAAGAAATTGGACAAGTAATCGTTTATGAAATAGAAGTTGACGAACTAAGTTATCAAACATATTACCTACACAACCAAAATGCAAAAGATGCAAACAAAGATTGAATTGAACAAAAATTAAAATAATCTTCTACATCTTATCCAAGATAAATTTCAAATGAATCAAAACCCTAAAATTCATAAATGTAAACTTAGAAATCAAAATGAAAAAGAACATAGGCAAATCATTAAATAGGCCAACTACAAAGGAAAACACATGTATAGCAACCTAAAACTCAAACAAAAAAACCAAGGTAAAAAATATTTAACTTAAGATTTCACAAAACACATGCATACCTCAAATGTAGAACTAAACCAGCTTTCCAATCTACAAACTTCAATTTTTTTCCAGCCAAAATTTCTTTTTCAAATGAAATACTCTCAATGCAATTACTAATGCTATCCTATCTTTGATGTCATCACATAAACGAAAGTAATAGTGCCTCCATGTCTTCTTCAATATTAGGGTGCCACAAACACTCCAAAATCCTACAACAAACCCAAGTCCAATGCTAGTATAGAACCATATCCTTTCATAATCATCTCCACCTTGTTTGTCATCAACACCGGTAATACTTGGGCCATCAGATGTTTCATCTCCTGGGCACTTGGTCGGAAGAGGAGACCCACACAACAAAGGGTTTCCCTTGTACATGGTTACATCATTTAGTGTTTGGAGTTGATTACCAGATGGGATTCTTCCTGTCAAGTTGTTAAAAGATAGGTTCAAGTGTACTAAGGATGTCAAAGAAGACATGCTTCCAGGAATAGGTCCAAAAAGTCCATTTTTTGAGAGATCAAGTGTTTCCAACCACCGCATGTTTCCTATGTTCTTGGGAATGCTTCCATTTAGATGATTCATTGACAAGTTTAGCGTACCCAATCTTGTGAGACTTGTTATTTGAATAGGAATTCCTCCTGTTAAACTATTCCCTGATAGATCAATGCAAGTAACAAATTGGAGAGTGCGATCATATTCATACTCTCTTCCTTTTGTCACTATGTATGCTTTCTCTGTATAGTTCTCAACAGGCTTGTACCCAAAGGTGTTGTGATCAACCATAGCATTAAAATTGTTGAAACAATCTGGAATGCCCCCAAGGAGATTATTTTGTGCGAGATCTAGGATGCGAAGGTTATGAAGATTGCACCATTTTTGAGGGATGGTTCCATTGAATAGATTTGATCGTAGGCGTAGCATGAAGATGTCTGATTCTATCCATGACGGAAGATTCCCCGAGAGACAATTCCCCCCAAAATCCATGCTCACAATAGAACAACTTTGCAAGGAAGAAGGAATTTCTCCACTAAGATTGTTGTTGCTCAACACTAATATAGAAAGGTTTCCTAAGAAACCCATTGAGCTCGGAATTTTTCCACATATGTTGTTGTATGAAATATCCACAACGCGCAAGCTCATTTGTGACTCGTTCCAATGATGAGGGAGCTCCCCTGAAAGATTATTTCTCCTGAGGACAAGAATATTAAGATGTTTTATTTTTGATATGGACAAAGGAATTTTACCATGGAGGAGGTTCTCTGAAAGATCTAAATATTGCAAGCTTGGCATTAGATCACTAATATTTGATGGGATAGGGCCTGAAAACAAATTGCTTTGCAGAAATAGCTTAGTCACATTCGGAAATACTAATTGGTGCGGCAAGCTCCTTTTTATCTGATTGTTGGATAGATCCAAGTAGGTGAGGTTGAAAGATATCATAGAGAACCATTCCTCGGGTATAGTGCCTTTGATTCCAACGTTTTTTAGGATGACGAAGGTAAGCTCACTTTGAACTTGAAGCCATTTAGGAAATTTGGGGCCAATGAGACAGCTTTCTAGATGAAGAGATTTGAGGCTGAATTGAGGACGCCAGCCATATCACATTGAAAACTAGAGACTGATTTTTATTTGTTGTTAGCATAAACCGTTCTAGATTTGTGAGATTCATCAATTGGGCTTCTGTTATATTACCTTCCCAAGAATTTTCTAGGAGATACAAATTGACTAGCTTTGAGAGTTGCCCAAAATTTTCTGGAATGGTTCCATTCATCTCATTATATGAGAGGTCCAACTCCTTCAAGGATGACAAATTGCCAATAGAAGCTGGAATTGAACCATAAAAATGGTTACCACCAAGATAGAGGTATTTCAAGCTTCCTAGTCTCCCAAATGAATCAAGGTTTTTTCCTCCTTGATTGCTAAAAGTCAAATCAAGTTTTGTTAGACTCGTAAGATTAAACAGCCACGGAGGAATGGAGGTTTTAAATGAGTTGTATGATAAATCAAGGACTTGAAGAGAGGTGAAACTGAAGAAATTCAGGGAAGATGGAAGGTGTTCAAGCTGACATGAACATAAACTCAACTCCAGAAGGGAAGGAAGCATGTCAATTGCATGCAGCCAATCTGCTTTGGTATGATTGATCTTCACTCCCCCCAAATAAAGGTACTCTAAAGAAGAGAGACTTGAGACCCAATTCAAATTTTTGGTAGACAAATTGTAGTTTCCTTCAAGGTCAAGATGCGTCAGGCTGGACAAATTGCCGAGATAAGGACTAATCTCCCCTGAAAAAGATGCATTAACATCCCCTGAAGAAGATGCTTTAACATAAACCTCACCTGAAAAAGATGCAAATATAAGAGAGATTAGATACATCAAGTTCTCTAGTTAGCGCGCCAAAAAATTCAGGAATTCAAATTCCTTTAAAGTCACTCCAATTTTTTTTTTTTTTTGGCTAAACACTGTAATTTAAATATTTAAAGTGAATTAAAGAAGAAGTTGTCTTACTTTGCCGTGACAACCCCTCCATGGGAATGTGGGTAGAAGGATTGGGAGGAGCAGCAGGATGAATACCCCTTCCGAAAGTAGGACTTCTGGTAGTAGGAACGGTATATGGTAAATTATCATCACTTCCGTCATACTCATAGTGCCTGCGGCGTCCAGCTGGGTTGCTAAGGTTGAGCTTGATAACATAACCTGATTCGTTGTCGCACTCTACGCCTTTCCATTGGCAGCAATCTTCACCGTCCCATGAAGAAAGCTTACCTGGAATATCATTTACGCCTGCCTTGAAGCTGACAAGTGCTTCTCTTTCACTTTGGATGCATTTCACTGTCACATTATCATTAGTCTGACTCTGATTTTCAGTGCATGAACCCAGTTCGAATATCCCCAAGGACAAAAGAAGAAATACAACGACAGTATGATTATAATATTTAATCATCATGGAGTAGTTAGATAGTGACAATGCTAATGATGAGTCTTGTGGATTTTTATGAAGCGAGAGCCATGCATTAACGATGAATATATATCACTGAAGTGTGAACTAACTTTAGATTGGAATGGTCAGGTCAAGGATGACCTTGCTGTTTCCACGATCGAACATAGAAGTCACTGTTTAAGGTTTTTTTTTTTTTTTTTTTTTTTTTTTTTTTTAACACGGTAGGTGAAAGTTCTTGTTTGAATCCACACATGGTATGGAACCATTTTCCACTCGGAGGAGACTACTTTTTCGCTTTTTGCACGTTGCAGGAATCATATAATTCGTATTGCTTTTTCTACTTTTTCTTTTTCCTTAAACTAAACAGTGGGGGCTTTCACTCATCAGCATTAGGCTGTTTTATATTTTTTTTTTTTTGGTTGTTGAATTAAGGCAAATGCCTTTGTATGATTAATTACTATATATATATATATATATATGATTGATCATATTGTTACAATGTATAAATAACCTATTCGCTTGTATTAGATCTTCAGGTAATATAAATATACCCGTTTTTCCTTTATCTTATTCTTAATCTCTTCTAAACAATTCTGTTTCTTAGGAGGCTGAGCTGACATCTAATCCAGCCATTCATATTAGACTCTTTATTATTTTATGTGGTTCAAAAATACCTACATCTTGCGTTTAAGCATGAATAAAACTTAGGGACAATACATAAAATAGAACCCACTACTCCCACTACACCAGTTTCAAATACACGTTATTAAAAAAAAAAAAAATGTTCACCTCACAATCCATTAGAATTCAATATATGTGTTTTATATTTGAATTCACCTTAGCCACATAAAATTACTGCTCCTTTAAGAAAGAAATATTTATCATCGTCCCAATTTTTTCTCTATATCACTTTTATAGTTATTGCAAAGGGATAAATCTATAAATTCTTCTTTATTATTTTGGAGAGATAAACTTATAAATTCTTCTGATAACAAGGACAATTTAAGTGTATTTAACTCTCTCTTGGATTTATGTATCATTGATTGATTTCAATTCCAAATCTGTAGTTTCATTTTTCTAACTTGATTACAATTTAAGTGTATTTAACTCTCTCTTGGATTTAAGTATCATTACTAGGTTTTTATTTTTCTTTTCTTTTCTAGATTTGTTGGTGGAAAAGCAAATCCTTGAAGCAATCTAACTCTGAGAAGAAATAGTACTGTAAGTGCCAAGAATGAGTTGACATAATACAATGAATTTGTGGAGGAGGGAACTTGAATCAAATAACCTAGCACAGTTGAAGAAGAAGAAAAAGATAAGGAACAATGAAGAACACTAGTCCTCGGCGAAGATCCGAGGACAGATACTTATATTAGATTGATCTCAAGAACAATTTGCTACAATATTTTTCTCTCTTTCGGACCCTCCCTTCCTCCCAAGATGATCTCTTACATTATATAGTCTCTTTCAGCTGATCTTGACCCTCCATTTGTTGATTATTCAAGCCACTACTCAAGTGCTTGTCCCTTCAGACACCTTCCCAAATCTTTTATGAGTTGTGGCAACCAAGACAGCACTATTCAGGAGTCTTCTCCACATAAATGCAGCTAGGGGGTTTGGTAGGGTGCATTAAATGTGGTGACAGCTACCATCCCTTCAGACATGTCAGGACTAACCTCCTCTCTGGAACTCTTCCTCTACATTGTGATCTCCTGTAGTGATGTGCCATTGACATGACCAAGGCTCGCCTCTCCAGTCTTACTGTCCAAGGGTATGGTCCCCTCGGAACTGCATCAGCCTCCTTGGTCTCGAATATGACACGTGGCATTATTACCATATTAAATTTCTATATCCCACAATTATAATGAGGTATAGTTTTCAAATTATGAAAATATCTTTTAATTTTGTTTTTCAAATTTTGTGGCTTTAATGGGTTGCTTCTGTGATTATTAGGGTAGAAAAGCGGAAAGGTTCAAATTTATTGAATCGAGAGGTTTTAGTACTTGGGCTTAGATTTCATAGAGGTTTATATATTTAAACTGATGTTGTATGCTATACTGAGTTCACTTTTTTTTTTTTTTTTTTTTTGAAACTTGAAACATACATGTAGTCGGTGTTTTAGAATGATGCAGATAAAGTTTCGGATTTCAGGTATATCCAAATTTGAGGTGATGCTAATGAAGAGGAAGAGTGCATTACAGAGTTCAAGTATCCATGGCTTGGAACTAAAGTGCTATATTAGTATATATTTGGTATTGCTTAAGTTTGTCACAACTAATCACATGACAAATACTAGTATTTTTCTTTTTTCAATGGAGTTTTTTTGAGTAATGCTATGGACATATAAAAATATATAACTTTATAACACAACTTGCCACATTGCAAGATAAGATTGGCGGATATGTGATGGTGGATCATGTGGAGACACATTTCCACCACCGACAACTTGTAACGTGATAAATTATGGTACAAAATTATACATTTTTATATATTCCTAAAATTACTCGGGCTTTTTCAAGTTTGAACCAACTTTAATCTTAGATAGATTGGTCTGGTCAGTGGTCAAGTAAATGATGATGACTCCAGTGAGTGAAAGAACCCCCGCCTATTACGTTAGTCATGCATGCATAAATAAATAATACAAACCATCTTTTTCCCTTTTCCCACTCTGTATGCCTTTTTCCAATGGTTGATCACCCTTTTCGTTTTTAACGGTCAACATAATAATAAATAAAGGTTTTTCTTTCTAAAAATATATATATATATAATTTCCCACACGGTAAGCCAAAGTTCTTCCACACGGCAAGTCGGTAACTTTTCCACAATTCCTTTTACAACTTTTCCACAATTCCTTTTACACACGGCAAGTCGGTAACCTTTCCACAATTCCTTTTACAACTTTTCCACAATTCCTTTCCTTTTACACACGTCCACAATTCCTTTTCCAACTTTTCCACAATTCCTTTTACACACGGCAAGTCGGTAACCTTTCCACAAGTCGGTAACCTTTCCACAATTCCTTTTCCAACTTTTCCACAATTCCTTTTACACACGGCAAGTCGGTAACCTTTCCACAATTCCTTTTCCACACGGCAAGTCAGTAACTTTAGGTTTTTTCCTTTTTCTTTTTTAATAATCGGATAATTTGGGAGGGAATTTTTTGATTCCTAGGCATCTTACTTGGAGACACAGGAAGTAACACAACCGGCCCACAAGGATAGACTCATCATACTGTTAAAAAAGAATTGTTATAAATCCTAACAGCTATATAAAATTTAATGTAAACATAGTGTTTGTTTGACTAGTTTATTTTTTGCTAACTTATTTTACTATTTAGTTTATTTTTGTTATTATTTATGAGTTTCACTGCACTTTTTAGTACTATTCATAGGTCCACTGTACTATTTCAACTAACATTTACCTTTATCTACTGTACTTTCAGTAAAAAGTTTTTAGTTTCAGTAAAATAAACAGATCCCAAACATACCCATAATCTTCTTATTATGACTGTCAGCACTCCTCAGATGAGTCTCATGAACAATTTACTTAAATTTTTCCTTACTTTAAGTTAACAATAAATGATGATAGTGTTAAAAAAAACACCAACTCCTGAACTCGTCCATATGACTCATTCAATGAAAAACCGACAAGGGTGAACCAAGCACATGAAGTGATCGTCCCAAGCGTCCTTGATGACCTCGTCCGTCCAAAGACAGACGAGGTCCCATGAAAAGCTTGTCCATCCTTAGAATCGTTCGGATGGACGAGCTCTACACGAAATTAGGAAAAACTGAATGCACGAGGAAGTCATCCCTAATAGCCTCGTCCGTCCTTAATAAAGGATGGACGAGTTCATTGGGTTGAACATGTCGGACTATGGACGATTTTGATCTCCACCAAGCACAAGGGACGAGTTGAACTACTATGTGCCAAGTTCTCCATTAACCATTACGGAACACAAATCCAAATAAGGTAACTTCTATAGCGATTATGGAAGTTATCTCCAAATCCTCCAGACTCCTCGACAATAGGAACGGTTATTAAACAGATAACCGTTTCACGTATGCTATATAAGCATTCATCGATGAGAAGGTAAGGATTCATTCAGACATTTTTCTCAGAAATTATTTCCTTTTCACAGTGAATTACAAATCCACTGACTTTATCATCGGAGGACTTTTGGCTGATCCCCATCAGTCTCCTCTGACTTAGTATTTGTTTTCAGGATCAAGCCCTAAGATCATCAGCGCCTGAGACCTTGAACCTACTGATTTCCAAGGAACCATCAGTTGGCGCCGTCTGTGGGAAAGTAGATTGTTTTGCAGTTTTCTTTTCAGTGACAAAAGGTTGGATGGTTTGGACCAGATCGAGGGCTACTAGCCCAGGCCATCAGGGAAGCAAAGACGCTTCAAGCAACCCCCTTCGCGATCGCCAATCTACATCGGTCATGCAGACGTCATCTGTCCAACATGTGCAATCTATGGTGGCTGCAATGGCGGAGTTGACTCGCCAAAACCAAGAGTTAAGAATGGAGATTAATCTGAGAAGGCAAACACGTGCAGAACGTGAAGGAGGGTGACAAACACAGAGTCATGATGATAGAGAAAATACTGAAATTGGAAATCAATTAAGAGGCACCACTTCATGAACGGTACCACACTTGAAAGAGGAGATGGACCAAATGAAGAAAGTTATGGAAGAAATGAAAGAGAACATGAGAACGGCGAATCCTATAGAAGATTTGGTCCACAGAACTGATTCCCCCTTTACGGCTTCCATCAACGGTCACCCCCTACCATCGAAGTTCAAGTTGCCTTCTCTGGATTTGTATGATGGAATGCGTGACCCGTTTGATCACATTGCTACTTTCAAGACAACAATACACCTTCAAGGGGTCCCTGACGAAATCATGTGTAGAGCCTTCCCTACCTCCCTTAAAGGTTCGGCACGAGTCTGGTTTAGCAAAATACCCCCGAATTCCGTAAGTTCTTTCGAATAGTTGAGCAAGTTGTTTGTTAATAATTTCATTGGGGGACAAAGACACAAGCGCTCCTCATCCAGCTTGTTGACCATAGAGCGAGGAGAGAATGAAAGTCTGCGGTCATTCATCACTCGTTTCAACAGAGAAGCCCTGAGCGTGGACGAGGTAGATGACAAGCTTTTATTGGCGGCCTTCCATAATGGGGTGAATTCAAACTTATTCATACATAAACTCTATGAAAAAAGCCTCAGTCCATGGCCGAACTCGTCCATTCGGCCCAAAATTTTATGAATGCAAAAGACGCGATCATTGCTAAGAAGAGGAAGAGATCTAAGAGAATAGAAGCATACCCCAATCGTCACTCCGAGCAAGACTCTCGTCCAAAGAAGGGATGGACGGAAGAAAGGAAAAACCGAGATAATAAGAAGCCAGACTCTTCAGCATGGAATCAACAATATACCCCTTTGAACATGCCACTTGACTAGGTCCTTATGCAAATCAAGGATGATCCTTCCTTGAAGTGGCCGGAGAATATGAAGGGAGATCCAAATAATCACAATAGGAATAAGTATTGTCACTTCCATAGGGATCATGGGCATGATACAAATGAGTGTTTTGATTTAAAGCAGCAGATTGAAAATCTCATAAGGTAAGGGAAGTTGAGGAATTTTCTTGGACGAGACCACAAGGACGAGAAATTGAAAGGGAAGATGGAAGAATCATCGCGACCACCGCTCGGAGAAATAAGAGTCATCATAGGGGGAAATTCGACAGGCCAGTCGTCCAAGTCCAATAAAGCATACTTGAAGGTGGTGCAGAGCGTCCAAATTTCTGGACGATCACCAAGGGCAAGGTCCACGGACGAACAAGCAATCACTTTCAAGGACGAAGACGTTGAGAGAATTCATCACCCTCATGATGATGCTATCGTCATCACCTTGCTTATTGCTGGCTACACAACCAGAAGAGTGCTAATGGATAACAGAAGCTCGACAGACATTTTATATTATCTAGCTTTTCAGCAGATAAGGTTAGGACGAGACTAGCTCCGTCCAGTGAACTCCCCCCTAGTAGGTTTTGGTGAAATGAAGGTACAGCCTCTGGGTACTATTTCATTATCAGTGGTAGTGGGGGCATACCTACGACAAATCACCAAGGATGTGAACTTCCTTGTGGTAGATTGTTCATCCTCTTACAACGCCATAATTAGAAGGCCAACTTTAAATAGTTGGAAGGCTGTTACATCTACCTACCACCTATCAGTCAAGTTTCCAACAGAACACGAAGTAGGACAGGTACAAGGAGACCAACTAGCAGCAAGAGAATGTTACCTGGCCATGTTGGCCATGGATGAACAAGTTCAAATCATGACTATTGAAGAAAAGAGAATTATAGCAGAGCCCACCGAAGCATTGGAAGATATTTCCTTGGATGAAAATAACCCTGAGAGGTGTACTAGGGTTGGAGCAAATCTAGAAAAGAAGATTAAGAAGGACCTCGTCCAGTTTTTGAAGAAAAACACTGATGTATTTGCTTGGAGTCATGAGGATATGCCGAGTATAGATCCTAGTGTCATCACCCACCGCCTAAACGTATGTCCTTCCTCCAAGCCAGTGCGACCAAAGAAAAGGGTGTTTGCCCCTGAAAGAGATAATGCTATTAAAGACGAAGTTCAGAAGTTGATGGCGGCGAAGTTTATATGAGAAGTGTACTATCCAGATTGGTTGGCCAATGTAGTAATGGTAAAAAAGGCGAACGGCAAGTGGAGGATGTGTGTAGATTTTACCGATCTAAACAAGGCTTGCCCTAAGGACAGCTATCCATTGCCGCGCATAGATCAACTGGTGGATTCTACAACAGGCCACAAATTACTTAGTTTTATGGACGCTTTCTCAGGATACAACCAAATAAGGATGGATGAGGCCGACCAGGAGAAGACATCATTTGTTACTAGTCAAGGCTTATTCTGTTATGAAGTAATGCCCTTTGGCTTGAAAAACACTGGAGCAACATACCAACGACTGGTCAACCACATGTTCCGTCCTCAGATTGGACGAAATGTAGAAGTCTATGTAGATGACATGTTGGTGAAAAGTCTGGACGAGGGAAAACACCTGGACGACCTGCAAGAGACCTTTAATACACTCAAGCGGTACAGTATGAAGTTGAATCCCAGCAAGTGCGCTTTCGGAGTAGCGTTAGGAAAATTTCTTGGATTCATGGTTTCACACAGAGGAATCGAGGCAAACCCGGAAAAGATTAAAGCAATTCTAGATATGAAGCCCCCACAGAGTATCAAAGAAGTCCGGTCTCTTACCGGGTGAGTTGCTGCCCTCAACAGGTTTATTTCTAAAGCTACTGACAAGTGTTTACCATTTTTCAAGGTTCTAAAGAAAGCATTTGAGTGGACGGATGAGTGCCAAAGAGCCTTTCAAGACTTGAAGACATACCTCATTACGGCTCCATTGCTGAGTCCATCCATGATGGGAGAAGAGTTGTTTTTATACCTGGCAGTGACCCCGCATGCCGTGAGCTCAGCATTGATAAGAGAGGAAGGAAAAATACAAAAGCCAGTGTACTATACTAGTAGGGCATTGAGGGGAGCGGAAGGACGATATCCGCTAATAGAAAAGCTAGCTTTCGCACTTATCATGGCTTCCAGGAAGTTGAGGCACTACTTCCAAGCCCATGTAATCAATGTTATGACAGACCACCCGCTCAAGAAAGCCATGAACAAGTTGAAAGCCACAGGACAATTGATCCAGTGGGGTGTCGAACTTAGTGAGTTTGACATCCGATACCAACCAAGGCATGCTATAAAGGCTCAGGCCCTGGCAGACTTTATTACTGAGTTCACACCAAGCTGCGATGGCGTAGAAGGAATGGAAGACAGTAAAAAATGGGTCGTCCATGTGGATGGCTTGTCCACACAACATGCAGGAGGAATAGGAATGATTTTGCAATCCCCTGAAGGAGATAAGTTGAAGCATAAGATTCGTCTGCAATACCAAGCAACCAACAATGAAGTTGAGTATGAAGCCCTCCTTAAAGGGTTGGAATTGGCTAAGTCTGTGGAAGCGAAGTCAATACTTATCCTGGAAGATTCTCAGTTGGTCATGGACCAAATAAATGGGACGTATGAGGCAAAGGAAGGACGAATGAAAAAATACTTAGAAAAAGTGTTACGCCTTGTGAAGAAATTCAAGGAAGCTAACTTCGTTCAAATCCCAAGGGAGGAGAACATGGAAGCAGATACTTTAGCGAAGGAAGCCCCAGCGATTGGAGCCATGGACGAGTTCGATGAAGTTTCGTACGTCCTAAGTATAGATCTCCCGAAAGTGCAGCAAATAGAGAATGAAGAAAATTGGATGACCCCAATAGTATCGTACTTGAAGGACGGAAGGCTTCCGGAAGGGAAGGATGAGGCCAGAAAACTCAGGGTTAGAGCAGCAAGGTATGTCCTTATGGACGAAATTCTGTACAAGAGAGGCTTTTCTCAACCTTATCTCAGGTGTCTGGCCCCCGACGAGGCGAACTATGTGCTAAGGGAAGTTCATGAAGGAGCCTGTGGAAATCATTCGAGAGCCAGATCACTCATCCACAAGGTCGTCCGTGCGGGGTACTATTGGCCAACTATCCAAGTAGATGCAAAAGCTTATGTCAAGGTATGTGACCAATGCCAACGATTTAGTAATGTCCCCAGACAACCATCAGAGTACCTCACCCCGATGATGGCACTGTGGCCCTTTGCACAATGGGGACTAGACATTTTGGATCCCTTCCCACTGGGCACAAGGCAAATGAAGTTTCTAGTGGTGGGCATTGATTATTTCACAAAATGAGTGGAAGCTGAACTGTTAGCAAATATCACACAACAGAATGTTAAAAATTTCGAGTGGAAGAACATTGTGTGCAGGTTTGGAGTGCCCAAGGTATTGGTGTCTGACAACGGACGGCAATTTGACAATGCACTCTTCAGGGACTTTTGTGCACACTTCGGAATTCAAAATCATTATTCCTCACCCGCCTACCCTCAAGCAAACGGTCAGGCCAAAGTTGCAAATTGATCCTTACTGAAAATCATCAAGACTCGGCTTGAATGGGCAAAGGGAGTATGGCCAAATTAGCTACCTGGTGTCCTATGGGTGTACAGGACGACGGTGAGAACCCCTACTGGGGAAACACCTTTTAAGCTAGCCTATGGAAGCGAAGCAGTCATACCTGTGGAAGTGCACATGGCTAACCATAGGGTGATGTCATATCAGGACAAAGATAATGAGGAGCAGCTCCGCTTGAACCTCGATCTGATAGACGAGGTAAGGACAGATGCAGAGCATAGGACAACAAAGTACAAGAACCTCATGGCTAGGCAATATGATGCAATGGTGAAGCCAAGGCGGTTCAACATAGGAGACCTCGTCCTGAAAAAGGTCTCTTTGGCAACCGAAAACCCAGCTCATGGGAAATTGGACCCTAATTGGGAAGGACCCTACAGAGTTATCAACTGTAAAAGGCAAGGATCCTACTACTTGGAGTCCCTGGACAGGAGTAAATTGGAGCATCCTTGGAATGTGGAGCACCTGAGGAGGTGCTATCAATAAAATTGAGCCTGAACGAGTATTACTATGGACGAGCTTGGAGCTTGTCTGTCTACTTATGTTCTACTTATGTTTGATGTTGTTTGTGTTTGATACTGCTACTTTATTATTTATGTTGTGGTTATTTATGTCGTGATTATGGACGAAGTTATGCAGTTTATACTTATTAAATAAAAAAGGCATTAGCATGTATGTGCCTTATCTGTGAACAATATTTATGTTATGTACAAAATGTTGTGTGAATTTCAAATCTCCATGCAATTTTCGTTCAAGCTAACCCACAAAGGGGCTAAAAGATCAAGACGAATAAATTCTCTGGACGTAGAGATGTAACGTCTATAAGTTTTCCTGAGTAAAACAAGGAAAAAACTTAGGCATACTCGTCCAAGTCATGGATGAGGGAAAGCCTTATAAAGCATATTCATCCACATAAAGGACAAGAATAAAAAGCCAACTGAAACAATCCAATCTTTGGACGAGTGAAAAGTTAGGCAAAAGAAACTGGGTAAAATGTAAAACCAGTTTGCAAGTCTTAGGACAAATAAAGTTGAATGAAAAATACTACCCACAAAGATGAGTTACATTAACAAAATGTACAGCATTCGTCCACATAATGATAGAAAATAAACTTTCATTCATTAACTAAAGGGTGGACATCCTACGTCTAAAAACCCTTGTTAAGTCAAAATAAACTGAAAATGATTGTTTAAGACCTCGTCCTAAAACCATGGACGAGCAAAATGTACTTTGGTTACATAAAAAGGTCTCAAAACTAAGGACCAAACAAAAACCAAAATAAAGGAAAAGAAATACAAGGATTACTCTAAGTGTAAAAGTCTCGTCTTTAAGAAGAAGGGGCATTAGCATTGGGATTGTCTTGGGGTGGCTGAGTGCTGGCATCGTCTTCCACATTGACGTCCTCGAAGCTAGTTTAGAGAAGAGAGCTGGTGGCAGCAGCTAGGTTAAGTTTAATGGAGCTAAAGTCCACTTTTGGGAAGTTTTTCATAGCATCCGCTCTGAAATCCTCAAAACCTGCTGTATAATTGGCATCCACAAGATCAGTGTATTGCTTGGATGCCTTGAATTTAGTTACTACATCCCCTTTAGCCTTGGACAAAAAAGTACTCAACTCGTCATTCTTCTTCTGTAGATGGTCAAGACGAGCGTCTTTTTCCACTCCATCAGTTTTCAACTTCTCAATCAAGTTCTGGAGCTCTGTTGCCTTCTCATTAGCCTTGGCAGCCACCTTAGCCCATTTCTTGGATTCTTCCTTCACCTCTTGGATCCTCGTCTCTAACAAGATCCTCATCTTGTCCAATCTTGTAGCCTGCCTGGACGCTGCAATAAATTTTGACATGGCCTAAAAAATAAATAAATAAATATATAAGATGAATGAAGGTTGGATGAAAAAAAAAAAAAATATATATATATATATATATATATATTTATATATTGGCAAAGACGAGGAAAAGTATGTGATTACTTACCTTAAAAAGATTGTGAACACCAGTGTTCAAACTCCTTCAAGGACATGTCATAACAAGTATTTATGTCCTCGTCTAAAACAACCTTCTGAAAACGCTTCCAAGCCAGGTCTTCATTTTCAATGATATTTGAAGAGACCTGTTGAGAAGGCTGGGATGTGGCAGGCATAGTCGTCTTGGGCGAAGGAGTCTTGGATGGAGTGGTCTCCATTGGAGTGGACGAGGCCAGAGACTTGATTAATCTACAGTCTTTACCCCTAGCTGTGAATTGGTAAAAGCCAAGGGATTGATTTATCTCTGAAGGTTTGTAACAAAAAAGGAACTCGTCCACAGAAAGGGGACGATCCCTCCCAAATACTTCACTCCACAAAATTTGCATAGAGATAACTAATCTCCACACGTTAGGGTTGAATTGACATATACCCAAACCTAACCTAACCAACAACTCTCTAGCAAATGCATTCAATGGTAACCTAAAACCCCCCAAGAAATAAGACTCATAGACGCCAACCCCAAAACGGGGATTGCAGCACCACTCTCCACGGACAGGCAACCTAGGGTTAAGCTCGTCCGGGATCTGGTACCATGCCCTAAGATTGTTAAGCCTTTGCTCATTTGTTTTGGAATAAATACCTACAGCACAACTATAAACGGTCTCCTCTTCGTCCAAAGGACTAGACAGAGGGACGTTGGACGAAGTGCCAGCTTGGGCACTAGAGGCTTCCCTAAGTTGTTTTTGGATAGCTTCTAAAGGAAGTCCAGTGACACCAGAGGTATACCCCTTGTCCGTAGAACTCTCACTACTATGACTACTGTTACTTGAACCACTATTACTGGTTGTATCATAATACTTTTCTATAACTTTCTCTGTACTATCACTAGATGAGAAAATAACAGTTTGAGACATTTTTTGGAAACCAAATACCTAAAGACGAGAAAGAAGAGAATACCTGGCTCTAGACGAGATAGGACTATGGACACGAAGAGACTTCTAGACAAGGGCTCTAGACGAAGAAAGATTTTAGAAATATAAAGGGTAAGGGGGGAATTCCACTATTTATAGACATCTGACCTGGGTATTCGAAACGGCACGACCAACCAGGATGCGACACGTGGCCTACCCCTCGAAAAAATAAATCGACGAGACTTGACATCAGTGAAATTATGACACATGGCACATACAGTTTTAGACATTAAGTGCACAAATCCTTTAGACAATCCATGTGGACAAGAGGGCAACTGATGGTGTTACAAAAAACACCAACTCCTAAACTCGTCCATATGGCTCGTCCAATGAAAAACCGACAAGGGTGAACCAAGCACATGAAGTGATCATCCCAAGCGTCCTTGATGACCTCATCCGTCTTTGGACGGACGAGGTCCCCTGAGAAGCTTATCCATCCTTAGAATTGTTCAGACGAACGAGCTCTACATGAAATTAGGAAAAACTGAATGCACAAGGAAGTCATCCCTAATAGCCTCGTCCATCCTTAATAAAGGATGGACAAGTTCATTGGGTTGAACATGTCGGACTATGGACGATTTTGATCTCCACCAAGCGCAAGGGACGAGTTGAACTACTATGTGCCAAGTTCTCCATTAACCATTACGGAATGCAAATCCAAATAAGGTAACTTCCATAGCGGTTATGAAAGTTACCTCCAAATCCTCCGGACTCCTCAACAATAGGAACGGTTATTAAACAGATAACCGTTTCACGTATGCTTTGTAAGCATTCATCGATGAGAAGGTAAGGATTCATTCAGGCACTTTTCTCAGAAATTATTTCCTTTTCACAGTGAATTACAAATCCACTGACTTTATCATCGGTTATTATATTTGATTATTCAAAACCCGAATTTTATCTGAAAATTAAATTCAAATTCTTTGCATTTTGTGCTACTCTGTTGTAAGCGCATAATGGATCACATTATGTCCTACTTTGTCTAAAATTGAATGAAAATATGTAATTAGACTATAAAAAGGTTTTCTGGGCAGCCAACTTTAGTGCCTAATGGCTATAGAGAAAACTCCAAGCTTATTCTTTTCTTTTCTTTTCTTTTTTTTTTTTTTTTTTTTTTTTTTTTTTTTTTTTTGAGGAGACTGTCTTTCAACTTCCAAATTTAAAACTAACTATTTTTCCTTCTTTCTTTCTTTCTTTCTTCTTTTTTTTTTTTTTTTTTTCAAATGTTGAAATTTTACTTTGGAGGTTTGTGTTATCTGCTCCCTCTAAGTGTTTGTGGAAATGCCTAGACAAAACTTTTAGGAATTATAAGGGAAAAAATCTTATAGTTTTCTATCCTTTCTTAAAGTTATTTTGTATCCAAACTACACTAAATCCACCAATGATATCTTAACCACAAAATGAAGTCCCAAGCATTGTTTATGTTAAATAGCAAACTGGAGTAGTTTGAATCACACTTTAGCATTGAATATGTTCAATTTATATTTTAACAATTTTTGTAGTCATTGTTCCCTGTTTTGGCAATCTATCTAACAGTAGATATTCCTCTATACACTCTTATGCAAGGTAAGACATGAGTGCATTGTCATTATCAGTCCATGCTCTACTATTATGTCTTCTGGTACAACCATGGACTTCTTTTCTGGGAAACATGTCACTTCTAAAACTGATTGGCTGATCTACAATCAATGACTATGGATTATTCTTCTAAGGGTACCTGCTCTTTTCTTTTCTTTTCTTTTTTCTCTGTTTGGTTGTTTTGAAAATGGACGAAAAGGAGATGAATTTAATTTGAGTCCTATGTTTTATTTTTCTTTTTACGGTCATTTCCTTCATGGTATATAATCATTCATAACCAAATGTAACAGATGAGTTATTTTGTCAAATTTATGCTGGTACATACTTTTCATATTTGCTTCTGTTTGTGGGTGTTTGAATTTTGGGCTATGGAAGCATTATTTACTTACTAATGGTTGTGAGGTCTGAATGGTTTTGATTGTACACTTCTTTCTTACTTTTGTTATTGGTAGTATCATAAGTGAATTTTAATTTTGATGTTTTTAATATGTGAGATGCACCTTCCTCATAATTAACATCTAGATTTTTTTTTTTTTTTTTGAGAAACAACATCTAGAACTTAGTTGCTCTTACGATGATCCATAACTTTGGATGTATAGATTCACACTATTGAAATTTAATTGTAGGGAGAGTAATTATTAAATTAACAACACTGTGTAGCTTTGTAAAGGGTGAATCTCTTTATTAATTTGTAATTGAGTGAAAATTTGTAAGTTGAAATAGTGTATAAAACACCCTTGAACGTTTAGACCCCCAATAACAAAATTACTAATTCAAGCTTTATGACAAACAATAAGTGTGCGGAAAATGAACACAAGCTATAAACAGAATTGTTAAACAATCTAAGACAAATAAAATCACATCCACAGCAGAAAATAAAAGGCAAAGATTAAGGGAAGAGAGATGCAAACACAAGGACAACACAATGATGTGTTATCGAAGAGGAAATCAAAGCCCTCGGCGTAAAACCTCTTCGCCGCTCTCCAAGCAGTAAGTAATCCACTAGAAAATGTAGTTGGGATACATAAACAATCTACCCAATGTACCTAAGCCCTCCAAGCTTCTTGCTCCAACGAGGTTGCGCCGAACCTATTTCTTTTCTAGCTTCCCGGATTTCGCTACTTGACCATAGCATCATAGTTTTAAAAACCGGACCGGACCGTCCGGTTCGACCGGTTCAACCGGGAACCGGACAGTAATCCGGTCCGGTTATACTTAAAAACCGAAAATGGAAGAAAAACCGGATTTAACCGGTAACCGTTGGTTCAACCGGGAAAACCGGAAACCAGAAAGGTTAAACCGGTTTTACAAAATTGATGAAAGAGATCTGAAATGGAGCTTTATTTTGCAGAAAATTCTTTTTTTTTCTCAAATTTGCGGGTATAAGTGGGTAAGGACAGATTTTTTGCTCAAAAAATCTTCTTTTTTCTCAGATCTGCTAGGCTTGAGAGAGAGAAAATTACTGAATGCTCATGCTTGGTGTTGAAACCAGCCTTTTGGACTGGTATGAGGTATCCACGGCTCTTCGGTGAGACAGTGAATGAGAGGATTTTGTCTAACTTACAGAGAGAGGGGGACGGATGGAGGTACTGCCTGGAGGACAAAAGACAAAACACAAAACACTGAGAAGTGAGAACTGAAAAAATAAAACTTTTGAATCTTTTGATAGTAAACCGTGTGGGGTGGTAGATTTATGAGGGGAAAAAAAATCTTAAAGAAGGGTATACGTGTGTGGCTGGGAGTGAGTTGGTGGGTGGGAAAGTAGATAGATATGTCAGTGGGTTGTCTAATCATTTGACTTTGGGAGATTTTTTTTTTTTTTTTTTTTTTGAATAGATAAATAGGTAAAATTAAACTATTATTTATAAAAATAAATATATGAAACCTTAATAATAGATTATTCTTTTTTTTTGTCAATAATTATTGACCAGAAAAAAAACGTAGTATGCAAAAAAAGAAAAAAAAAATTCTATATTTTATATTTTCTTAAAATAAGTTATTAAAATTCAAAATTCATATAAAAATTATTTAAATATTTAAATTATATTAATTATGACATCATCGGTTTGACCATCGGTCCGACCCCGATCGGACCATAAAACCGATAATCAGCCTCTTTTCTGGTTCTTTGTCCATTCTGGTTTTTAAAACCATGCATAGCATCAACCAATGTGAAATTGGTTCCTTCCTAACTGCTTTCCAAAGCACCAAACAGCCCTCTCATAGTAATAGATATGGTGAGAAAAGGTTTTGGTAAAAAGTCTCTCAAGGATTTAACAATGGAGAGGAAGAGAGTTGAGGAATTTGAAGAGTCTCTTAATGAAGATTAGGGATGAATCAATCTTGTTTTTCTCTAGGGTTTCTCTCTCAAAATTCTCTCTGGAAGCTCTCTTTCTTTCGTGGGTATAAGGGGTATTTATACTAGGGCGAGAATGGAATGTGAAGAGTCAGGTTTTTCAAAATAGGGCTGGCTCGCAGCTTGGCCTCGCGGCTTGACTGAGTCACGAGTTCCAGCCGCGAGATAACTGAACAGCCAATTGTCATATTTTGTCCTGTAGTGCTCCAGCTAGCATGATGCTTCAACTTCTGACATGCCTAGCACGTGTGCAACTTCTAGCGGCTTGGAGTCGCGAGTCACCCGCGAGTCCCTGTTTTTCTTGCACACTCTTGAGCATTTCTTCACACTATCTCACTCACTACCCTTACAAGAATCTCACCTAAATACAGGGTTACTAATTGTTGAAATACAAGCAAATTTGGCACGAAATAAAGCCAACAAGATGGTTGATTAAATTCAACCTTACAATCTCCCCCTTTGGCTATTCCGTGACAAAACCCTAAAACAGACTCTAGACTTAACATGTGAGTTAAGAACAGTTGAACATAACTCACTCACACCTAACTCTAGAAACTGTGAAGCTCTTGAATCATATGAACATGAATCTCCTGAAACACAACAATACACCATGATCATTGTATGCAAAAAAGCATGAAATGCATATGAAGCAGGCATGATGTGATCAAGCAAAGATGGAGTTAAGAAACAAATCATGGCTTGATCAAACAAGCAATCACTACAAGGTAGTGACCACAATGCTCATTCACACTTGGAATGAACACTTGGACATACAAGCTAATAAGATCAATGCAAATTACTTGCATGCCCAACACTCAACCAATGCATAATACACTAAGTATATACATCTAGGAACAATCCTACAAGGGCACAAGAGTGACAATACTTAAAAGGAAAATGCATGACATTTAGTTTTATTTTTATCGTTGATGGTTATGTGGTTTGTTTCTAGTGCTAAAAGTTCTTAATTCAATTCCATAATTTTGGGCATGATTAGTTTTACTTTATGATTTTTAGTACTTGGGTTGAATGCCATATAATGTGCTTATTTGCGCATCACATAGATAATAAAGGAAAAGTAAATATTAGGGCTCTGTCACGTGATTGTAGCATTTGCATGCATATTTCAAAGACGAATTTTTGTGTCTTAGACCCAAATTTGATGTCAGTAAGATCTTAGAAACACAAAATTAATTTGCATTCATATTTTGGAGATGGATTTTTGTGTCTTAGATCCTAACTTAATATCGCTAAGATTTTAAAAGCATATCATTTAGTTTGAATTTCTATATATGTATTTATGTGTGTGTGTGTGTGTGTGTGTGTGTGTGTGAGTCACAGTGCTATAGATAGAGAGTGTGTGTAGGAATTTCCATCTTGGGTGAAGGATCAATTAGAGAATTTAATTTCGATGATGAGCAATCAAAGGAGAAAGTGAATGCTTCAAATGGAAGCACCAAAACCCTGGGGAGAACATAGAGAAATTACCTTAATGAGTTGCAATGTACTGCACACGAGGATTAAGATGTGAGAAAATTTCAAGTTATCTACTCAGTAAATGATTCAAATATGTGATTATCTTTGGAAGATGAAAATGTATTAATTATTTGATTCAAATTGTTTGATTTGTATCAATTTTCAAGATAAAAATGTACTACTATCATCTTATGTTCAAAATGTAATACCAGCTTTCTAATTATTTGTTCATGAATAATCTATAAACATAGATGTTCTAACTTTGTATTAATTAGCTCAAACCACATTACATGCCCGTGTGTTTCAGATATGTAATGATTCTTAGTGGCAATTTTATGGATGCTAAAAACATGTTCTATAAGCTTGAATTTACATGTTTCTTAGCAAAAACTACTCAAAGAAGAGATAAATCCTAAACCCGTGCATCGCACGGGTTAGCGACTAGTTAATTAGAAAATTATGCTACAATAAAAAAATAAAAAATAAAAAATAAAAAAAAGAAGAAGCATAGATTCATAGACAAAAGAGGGAGCACCATAGTTTACAATGGGTTAGTCAAATTCAATTTATTCTCAACCATAATTTCAATTGTCTGATACATTAGTTGTTGTTGTTTTTTTTTTTAATTTTTTTTTAGATCGGTCAGGTCAGGTTGGACCTGAAACCGACCCGAACCCAAGGCAGACCCGAATATTGGACCCGAACCCGACCCAAGCATCCATTCAACCCGCCCAAGACCCTTCATGTCAGGTGGTGGGCCGGGTTGGCCGGGTCTATGCTCAGCCCTGCAAAAGAGTTGCTTATACAAGTATCATTTTCCTCCTGTACAAAAAGCAAC
This sequence comes from Quercus robur, assembly GCF_932294415.1. Taxonomy (NCBI): domain Eukaryota; kingdom Viridiplantae; phylum Streptophyta; class Magnoliopsida; order Fagales; family Fagaceae; genus Quercus; species Quercus robur. The sequence continues at coordinate 22,601,567 of NC_065538.1, forward strand.
CATCAAAACTGTGGGTAAGCCCAACAAAACATTACTAACCAAACACAAAATGTAATTACTAATTGCAAATCTCAATTAATAAACAAAGTTCCACAACTAAAAAATTACTCGCACAATTCATCTGCATCAAACAGATCCCTTGGCTTTCCAAGCCAAATTTACAATGGGGATATTAAGGTTGTCTGACTATTTGAGCTACACCATATATATGGAAAAGCAAAATACTAACCTTTTCCCTTCAAGAGATACAAGAATTTTCAAGATTGAAAAACTCAACCTTTATCCTGCTAATACCCAATCCCTCTCATATATTGTTCTAGAAACCCAATGTGTTTACTTAAGATTGGATAAAAATTAAAAACTTGGATAAAATACAGAGAACGATTCTGCACGTCAAAGTTTGTCATTATTTGTTACAAGGTGCTGCTCATACAGAGAATGATACTTTGCAGGAAGATAGTCCTTAAACCTGTTCACAATGACGATAGCAAGGGTGAGAGCGGACATGCTACAATTATTGAATATAAGAAACAAAATGTATGAAGAAGATAAATTTGGATATTTCAATTTTCAAAAAAGACTAGGGGAAGGGGAGACATTCTATGCATAATGTAATAGAAAAACAAATAAAAGGTGTCACATCTGTCATTTTCAGGCTTAAACATTTATCAATCATACTATGTTAGCAACATTTAGAAAGCATAATACACAAATGAAAGGGTAAATAATTTTTTTGTCCTTAAATATCAATATCGTAACCCAAAAGAATTTTATTAACACTAGTATCTGAATGAAGCACCCAACCTATGCCATCAATAATAGCATCCATAATCAATGTCAATCATGGCATTAATAGAAAGTACTATCTTATGAAGAACCCTCAGCCTTCAAGTCAAATTTTAGATGCATAGCCACATGGGCAATTGCCGCCAATAGTATTAAAATCAAATAGCAATGAGTACCTTTCAAGAAGATGAAGCCTCTCTGTTCCAGAGAATAATCTCACAATGGATTGTAAAACTTGACTTATCTTCATCTCTTTAGACTTAAGTGCCTTCATTAACTCCACAAATTTTTTATATTCTTCAGCACTAAGCTTCTCTTTAACCTGTAGGCATAGGTTTAAGCTTCTCTTTAACCTGTAGGCATAGGTTTGAACAAAATCCAAAACCAATTTCTTAATTGACATTTTAAACAAGAAAGCAATACGAAAAACTTAGTGAGTCAAAGAATTGCCTCTAGCTCATTGGTTTCAGAGAAGAAACACAAACAAACATGACTGCTTTAATATAGTTCTGGCATCCAATGCAAAATTCTAAGAAAACCACTTGCTTTAGAGAATTGCTTTTTTAGGAGGCATGCAAAGAAGGGAGGGAAGATTCTAGAAGAATTAAAAAAAATGATGACAAAATGGCATATAATCAGAAACATTTCAAGTCACCAATAAGTAATAACCATGTAAAAGTTCAATTATTCTGCAGTTAACAAGTGGAAGCTCTTCTTGTTGTGTTAGAACTTAGAAGCCAGCCCCCTGTCCAGTTTCTTGCCACATATTTCTCATTTACAACAAACGAACAACCACATATTGTCAAAACACTTCACCTGAATCAGAAAAGTAGATCCCCTGGATTCCTCGTTACCACTGGGCACAGGGTTGGACTGAACACCTTCGTTCTTCAGCCTGAAAAATTGAGCTTACTTCTCTTGAGAAGTTCCTCGAACTTTATGCAGTACTCATGAACCAAGTTTAGTATTCTGTGTGCTGATGCCATCAGAATTTGCAAATTCTCAAGATTAACTAAATTGATACCCAAAGGGCCAGTTGTTTCAAACTTCTTTGCACCAAATGACTGATCGTGAGAAACTTCAATTTGTTGCATCGCAGCATTTTCTATGTTTAATAATTTACGCTTCCTAGCAGAACAAGGTGCTATAAGTTTTTCTTTGCTTGGTTTTTCATTTAATATAGAATAACAAGTCATATAAGTTATTTCATGATCCTGATGTTGCATATTTTTCCTTCGAGGCATCAAAATTTTTTTCTCATTGCTGATAAGATCACTTGGACGCTTCAAAATTAAAGATTGACTCTTAAAGGGAGAAAGAGATGAGCGATTAGCAGGAAGAACTTCTCCCAATTGGCTTGAAGTTGAACTATTGCCTCTTAGTGTGCTAGGTTGCACGGACACGCCATTTTTGGCGTCGTGTCGGTGTCGGACACGTGTCGGACACCGGAACGGGTACGCTCGCCGGATTCCCGTGTCCAGCGAGTGTCTCTTTTTTTTCGCTTCTCCGACACGGCTTCGACATGGCTCCGACACGCTAGCAGTGAAAAAAAAAGAAAAAAAAGAAAGAAAATCACAGATTTCTCAACCCACATCTCAAGTTGAAAACCCACATCTCAAGTTGAAAACCCATAGACAGTCGCCAGTGGACACGCCAGCAGTGAAAAAAAAAACAAAAAATCACAGATTTTGACAGTCGCCAGTGAAAGTTTAGAGTCTGATACCGTGAAAGTTGAAACCCATAGACAGTCGCCGGTGCAAGATCGGGCCGATCGGCAAGTCGGCGAGCTCCGTAGACAGTCGCCGTCGACGCCGTGCTCTCTGTCCCTTTCGATCTCTCTCTCTCTCTCGGCGTGGACAGGTCCGAGTCCGACCTCTTTTCTTCTCTCTCTCTATTTTTTTTTTTTTCAGATATGCTGTGTACAAGTCTTTTGGGTTAATATTGCAAAATCTGAACTTAATTTGCGTTATAAATACTGTTTGAACTTAATTGGGGAATTGAGGAAAGAGAAAGAATTTCGGCAACAATGTTGCCGAAATTCAACAAAAGTAGGAGAGAGAAAGAGAAAAAGTTGGAGAGAGAAATAAGAGGAATTTCGGCGACGTTGTTACCGAAATTCCTCTGCCCAAATTCCTGCACGGTCATGTGTAAAAAAGCAATTGCGACAATGCCATTGCCGAAATAGGGAAAAAAAAAAGGAAATTTTTTTTGTGGTAATTGTGGCAATGGCATTGCCGAAAATGGGGGAAAAAATTGAATGGAATTATGGCAATGTCATTGCCGAAAATGAGAGGAAAAAAAAAAAAAAAAAAGGTTGTTGCCAAAATCTGGGAAGAAATTTTAAAAAAAGTGTTACGTTCACAATATTTTTATAATACTTTCACAACAAATCACACGTGATTAGTTATTATTAGTTCAAATTTGATTTTAACACTGAGATTACTTTTTTAATCTAATAATAACAACCTGCCACTTAAAATTTGTTGTAAAAATATTGTAAAAATTGTATGTACCTATCATTTCTTAAAAATAAATAAATAAATAATAGAATTGTGGCAATGGGATTGCCGAAATAGGTGTAGAAAATTTTCACCTATTTCGGCAATGCCATTGTCGAAAATGTGAGAAAAGAAAAGAAAAAAAAAAAAAAAAAAAAAAAAAAAAAAAAGAGAAGAATTGTGGCAATGGGAATTTCGGCAATCCCATTGCCACAATTCTTCTCTTTTTTTTTTTTTTTTTTTAGAATTGTGGCAATGGGAATTTCGGCAATCCCATTGCCACAATTCTTCTCCTTTTTTCTTTTTCTTTTTTTTTCACATTTTCGGCAATGGCATTGCCAAAAGAGGTGAAAATTTTCTACACCAATTTCGGCAATCCCATTGCCACAATTCTTTTTTTTTTTTTTTTTTTAAGAAATGATAGGTACACACAATTTTTACAATATTTTTACAACAAATTTTAAGTGACAGGTTGTTATTGTTAGATTAAAAAAGTAATCTCAGTGTTAAAATCAAATTTGAACTAATAATAACTAATCACCTGTGATTTGTTATGAAAATATTATAAAAATATTGTGAACATAACACTTTTTTTAAAATTTCTTCCCAGATTTTGGCAACAACCTTTTTTTTTTTCCCTCTCATTTTCGGCAATGACATTACCATAATTCCATTCAATTTTTTTCCCCCATTTTCGGCAATGCCATTGCCACAATTACCAAAAAAAAAATTTCCTTTTTTTTCCCTATTTCGGCAATGACATTGCCGCAATTGCTTTTTACACAGGACCGGGTAGGAATTTGGGCAGAGGAATTTCGGTAACAGCGTCGCCAAAATTCCTCTTCTTTCTCTCTCCAACTTTTTCTCTTTCTCTCTCCTACTTTTGTTGAATTTGGCAACACTGTTGCCGAAATTCTTTCTCTTTCCTCAATTCCCCAATTAAGTTCAAACAGTACCTATAACGCAAATTAAGTTCAGATTTTGCAATATTAACCCAAAAGACTCTGTTGTGTACTTTGTTTACTTAAGTTATGACGCTTTTTTTTTCTTTTTCTTTTTTAATCCCACTCTGACTACACATATAAATATATATATATATATATATATTTTAATCCCAAAAGTTTAAATCTGGTTTTCCTTTTATGTTTTTAGTTTGTTTTTAGTTTGACATTGAATGTAGCCTGTTTAAACTTTTGGTTTGTAATCTAAATATTTTATGTGTATTATTGTACTATTTTGGGTGTTAGTTTACTTATTTGTAGTCCTTACATAATTTAAATTTTAGACATAAACGTATTCTATGTCTAAAAATATTAAAAAATATACCTAAATATAAAATTTAATTAATTATTTAACTACCGTTCCCATCATGTCATGTCTTTATTTTTCAAAAATTGCAGTATCTCCGTGTCTATGTCCGTGTGCGTGCAACATACCTAGTGTCACGTATAGGAGTCAATGCCTTTACAGAAGAATCTTGATTCATTTGTGTTGCCTGAAAATTCCCATAACCAAGAAATAGTTCACACAAATAGCATTATCAGAAAATTCTTTACATCTAAATATGAACATATAAACAGATAAAAAGTCCAGGGTTTACCAGGGTGAAATTTTTTTCTAGAGGCTGCTCAGGTTGCATCTCTTTTGTTTCTCCTGTGAAAGAACATATAGCATTAGCCGTAGCATAAATAGGCTGCATTATAAATAGTGAAACCACTTCCTGTTGAGAAATGCTTCTTCAGGAGCTTACAAAGTAAGGAGGGAAAATTCTAGAAGTATTACAGAAAACAAATGGCAAAATGACTTGTAATCGAAACAGTCCAATTGTCCAAAGTCACCTATAACCATGTCAAAGTTCAATTGTTTTGCAGTTAACAAGCGGAAGCACTTCTTTTTGTGTTAGAAGCCAGCCTCCTTTCTAGTTTCCTTGCTAAATATGTCTCATATACAATCAAAAGAAACATTAACATAAACTACTTCATTTGCATTATGTTGTTAAAACACTTCACCTGAATCAGTTTACCAGATCCTCTGGATTCCTCTTTTAACACTGGGCACAGTATCAGATTGAACACCTTTGTTCTTCTGCCTGAGAAACTGAGCTTGCATCTTTGGAGTAGTCCCATCATCTTTATGCAGCAGTGCTAAACCAACTTGAGCATTTTGTGTGCTGATCTTCAAAAACTTTCGAATTCTCAAGTTTCACTAAACTGAATTACCAAATAGCCATTTATTTCAAACTTCTTTTCACCAAATCAGTAATCTTTAGAAACTTCAATTTTTTGCATTGCAACATTTTCTGTGCTTAATAATTTACACATCCTGGAAGAACAAGGTGCCAAAAGTTCTTCATTGCTTGGTTTCTCATCTAATATAGAATAACCAATCAAATTGTTTCATGATTTTGATGTTGCATACTTTTCCTTCCTGGAATAAACAATTTTTTTTCTCATTTCAGATAATTTCACTCAGAAGCTTCAAAATTAAAGATTGACTCTAAGGGGAGAAAGAGATGAGTGATTATCCGGAAGAACTTTTGCCAATTGGCTTGAAAATAAACAATTGTTTGATAGTGAGGAGATTCTGGCACTTTACCCTTAATTTTTAAAAAAATTGGCAATATGCCCTTGTTTACAAACTATATAGGGACGTGCCCCTGTTTTGATACTCGATTACTCTAAAATCGAGTTCAATTAAATACTCGATTCATAGAAAATCGAGTTATTCCCGATCAAACTTAAAAAAAAAAAAAAAAAAAAAAAAAAAAAAAAAAAAAAAAAAAAAAATTCATGAAACTCGACTTTTAGGAAATCGAGTTCCATGCAAAAAATATTTTATAAGTGTAATCGCCCCATATTCAGGTAGCCCTATAGCAGCGTTTTTAAGCCCTATAGTGACGTTTTAAAACCCTATAGCGGCGTTTTCATGCAAATTTTTTACTAGTCCAATTGCTCCCATAATGAGGGAGACCTATAGTGGCGTTTTTAAGCCATATAGTGACGTTTTAAAGCCCTATAGCGGCGTTTTCCTGCAAAAAAATTTTCTAAGTGTCACCATCCCAGGTTCAGGGAGCTCTATAGTGGCGTTTTTAAGCCCTATAGTGACGTTTTAAAGCTCTATAGCAGCGTTTTTAAACTCGACTTCCCTAAAATCGAGTTCCATGCATTTTTTTTATTTTTTTATTTTTTTTTAAGTTTTATTAGTTATAACTCGATTTTCTACTAATCGAGTATTTCATTGAAACTCGGTTTTAAGGTAATCGAGTATCGAAACAGGGGCATATTCCTATATAGTTTCGAAATAGGGGTATATTGCTAATTTTTTTAAAAAATTAAGGGCAAAAGGCTGGAATTCCCTTGATAGTGAAGTGATAAGTTTAATCGTGTGAAGGTGAGGGCTTGCTGGAAATTGTAATGACATGTGGATTGTACTTGTACGTCTTAGGCGTGTGATGTGGATGAGAAAAAGAAAAAGAAATTAATAGGGGTGGGAGGCAACTGGCAAGAGGCATTGGTCACCCACCTATTTGTGTTTGAAATGATAGATGATTTGTTGTTTCTGCGCCTGCCTTTATCCTGAGTGTCACCTAGTTTGGTAGCCCTGAAATGTCTCAGGACTCCTTTGTTACTTTTGTACCTTTTTTCTATTATTTTAATAAAAATTCTAACATTTCAGTCAAAAATTTTTTTTTTTTTTCTAATTATTTACCCCGCTCACGTAACATCTCATTTCTCACCTACTCTCTCTTCTTTTTTATTAGGGTAAATTCCATAAACCTACCCTGAGGTTTGGTATAATACCAATCAAGTCCAAAGGATTTAAAAACTGACCACTTCAGTCTTTAAATCCAAACGGCTTATAACGCCGTTACCTATTTTTAATTCTATTCCAAAACTCTCCTCTTTCTCTCACCTGTCTCCTTCAGTCTCTCCTCTTTTTCTTTGACTCTTATTAGAAGAAGAAATTGAAGAACACGATCCCAGTAATAGGGAGGAAGGGCTTGTTTTACTCTCTCTATGTCAGACCTCTCTAAATCTCTCTTTGTCCTAGAGCTCTTCTTTCTCTTCTCTCCATATGGCTTCCATGTCCCTTTCTCTGACCTGTCTTTGTCTTTGTGGTGCGCCGCAATGGTGGAGTTGCGGTGGTTTGTGAGTTTTGGTTAGATCTATGTTGGAAGATTTGGGTTTTTTTTGTGGATTGGCTTTGGAATTTTGTGGGTTTTTTGGTTTGGATCGGCGGAGGCATGTGGCTATTGCCTCTAGAATTTCTCATGTTGATTCATCCTCCACAATTACAGTAACAGAACGCACGCGCCGCCACGACCTCGACCAACTCGTGATCTAGACATTTCCAACCTTCACACTCGACAGGTCACTCACTAAAAGCAGAGGCTAGAGAGTTGCAATTGCATGCAAGTGGATGAGATCGTGAATCAAAAGAGTGAGTTGCTTGTGCTGGGGTTTGACACTTTTGTGAATTTGAGAAGATTTTTTTTTTGGGGTTTTGATTTGTTGGGTTTGGTTTTGGATTTGAAGCTGAGATTGGTTTTTGATTTTGTGTTGACGTTGATTTTTGGTATGGTTCTTGACGGCAAGTTCGTTGATTTGGATTTAAATATTCAAAATGAACTGATTTGTTGTGTTTTACTCTCATTAAATGAAAATTTGTTTTGATTGTTGGTTCCATTCAAGGTTTTTTTTTTTTTTTTTTTTTACTGGGAACGTGTTCTACAATTTCTTCTTCTTGTTGTTTGTTTACTGGGAAAGCTCTGAGAGTCGGAGAAAAAGAGGAAAGAGACTGAAGGGAGACAGATGAGAGAAAGAGAAGAGTTTTGGAATAGAATTAAAAATTGGTAACGGCGTTATAAGCCGTTTGGGTTTAAGGACTGAAGTGGTCAGTTTTTAAATCCTTTGGACTTGATTGGTATCATGCCAAACTGTGGAATTTACCCTTTTTATTATCTTTTTTGGTCTTATACTTTTATCTCTGTTCAATTTCTTTTATAATAAACTTATAACCTTAACAAGTTTAATTGCTTAACAAATTAACTTTTACCAAACAATTAAAGTTATAAATATGAAAATAATATTTATTAATTTGCCTTTTTTAGTGTCAAGTATGGAAACAACGCCTTTACAGTTTACAGAGTAATCTTGACTCATTGTTGATTGTTGTCATCTGAAAATTTACACCACTAAGGGTGCGTTTGTTTTGGGGGAGAATGATTTCAGGAAATCATTTTCCCCCAAACCCGCGTGTTTGGCAGCAACGGAAAATGAAATTTTCCGAAAAATCATTTCCTGTTGACCAACATTTACTCCTTTGACCCGAAAATGATTTTACACTCTCATTTTCACTTCAAATCATTTCCGGAAAAAGAGAGAGAGAGAGAGCCCAGATCGGAGAGAGAGAGGAAGAAGAGACTTCGCCGGCGATCGCACCGCACCGATCGTCGATCGTGCCGCTTGTCGGACAATCGCACCGATCTCGCCTCCAATCTAGCCTTCACCGCACGATCTCATCTTCTCCTCCGCCCGTGCGATCTCAATTTGACCGGATTTGATGAATTTTTTTGCTGGGTTTTGTTTCTTTTGTGAATGAGTGTGGAATTGATTCATTATCCGCATGTTTATAGTTGAGGAAATGTATGGAAAATTGGGTATGTAAAGCATTTTCTGTAAAAATGTTTGAATGAACCAAACACCAGAATTGATTTTCCATAAAACGAATTTTGTGGCAGCCAAACACATGAAAACATTTTCCTTTCTGGAAAATAGCATTTTCGGAAAATGGAATATTTTCCGGAAATGCTTTTACACGAACCAAACACAGCCTAAGAAACAGTTCATTCAAATAGCATTATCAAAAAATTTACATGCAAGTAAAAAAATAAGAGTCAAGGGTTTAGCTGAGTGAGAATATTTACTAGAGGCTGCTGCTCAGGTTGCATAAATAGGCTGCATTATTGCAGAATGCAGATAATAAACAAAGGTTGTTTTAGTAATATTCGTGCCATAGAATGTCAGAAACATTTGGTTCAATTCAAATTTTGGGAAGTAAATAAAACAATCATTAAATGGACTACAAATACAGGTCCTGGGTGTGTGGCCAATGTTCTTGGTCTAAGACTTACTTCTTCTTGCTGTACACAAAACAGCCATTAAATTGTAACATACACCGAATCTTAGGTCCCAGATTATGTTGGTTGAAGACCTCAGTGAAGACTTAGCTTTTATGTGGTAGGCATCTGGTTTCTCCATTCCAGAAAATGCAACATGATCATGAAGCTACACTCATTATTTACCAACACAAAAATAAAGCCATATCTCCTGGGCCTTTTCCCCTCTTTTCAATTCACTACAGCTCCTATTGATTTTAGCAGACAGTATAACAAGCTGTCTTCCTCTAAATCAATTAGAAACAACAAACCTGAGAGTAGAAATATGTTCACAAAATCCTTCTCTAGCTAGAGCAGTTCAAAGTAGTACTTCACACACTTCGAGAAAAAGTTTCGACTCAAGAACCAAAAACTGATTGAGATTCATCTTCAATAATCCTGCATTAATGAACCTTTACACAGTTAGAGAGACGTGATTTGGTCACGTGCTTCCAAATGATCTATTATTTGAGTCAAATGAAAGTAGTATACGTACTCATATGATCAGGATGGATGTACAACTACAACCTGGAAAAATGATCAATTTAAGGGTTGGGAATTGGAAATTGTTATTAACATTTCCATTTACAAGATGCTAGAATTTCTTTGCTAGCTGAAATTACTAATTTATGCATAGATCCAGCAATTTCTGTTATTAAAAAAGAAAAAAGAATATATATATATATATATATATATATATAACCAGCAAATTCTATCTTTTATTTTTTATTTTTTTAATCATGGTTAGAAATTATCCTAATAATAAATTACCCCACCCCAATCTCGGGGTCTTGAACCTGAAAGGACTCCATTGGACTAAGGATGTTTCTTGGTACCATTAAAGATATGTAAGGAACTAGAGGATGTCTTTTTTTTTTTTAAGAGAATTAGAGGATGTCTTGGCACCAGTAAATTAATTATATCTATTCAAACATATGTAAGTAATTCTCTCTCTCTCTCTCTCTCTCTCTCTCTCTCTCTCTCTCTCATTATGTATATAAAAGTAACTTTAATTATAATTTAGGCTAAAATACACCATTACCCCTTAAAATTTATCATGCAAGTGTTTTTGGTCCCTTTAGATTTTAAGTTTCAAATGAGTACTATTATTTTTATTTTTTATTTTTTTTGGATACAAGTCTAAAGGAACAATGATGTGCATGAAATATATACAATAAATTACTCTCATATTTGCATTACTATCCTATGATTTTGTGAGTGATTATCTTCTTTTTTTTTCTTATTGGTAATAAAGGGTTTACATGCTAATAGGCTTTATTTGAGGCAGAATAATGGTCAATTAAGTCAAGCCAATTTGAGAGATCTAACCCAAGCGTGAAGTGAAGCAAGCAAAAATAAAAGAAAAGAATAAAAGCAGTCCAAGGGAATGACTTACACAAGCACGGGCTGGCAAGTCCAACAAGGAGTGAAGAAAAGAAAAAGGCAAAATAAAGAGTGAGGCCAATGTTAATCTAACGTGGTGAATAAAGGTAGACAGAAGAAAACAAAATATTGTTTGCATGGGAAATGTGCAGATGGGCTTTGGAAGTTTGATGTGGGCCTCTTCATTTGTTCACCAAAACATCTACCTACGAGTACTTACTTTTGGGCCACGTTGGTTTTAAAGATGAGCTTTTAGGTCTCAGCCGCATATGTGAATGTAAGTATAAATAGAGGGAAATAGAAAATATTGGGGGCTGGCTAGAAGAGAGCTGAAACGCAGGTTAGAAGAGAGCTGAAACAAAGGACGACCTGCTTTTCTCTAGCACTGTGATTTATCTTTTTCACTCTAGCTTTATTTTATTTGTCAAATTTAATGCTTAGTGAAGATGGTAAAATATAGAGCTTGATGGGCTTACCTTAATGGGCCTGACGGGTCAAAACTGCTGGGCCTGTATAAAGATGATCCCCTGCACTTTGAAGGCCTATTGCTGACAGACGCAGTAAGGGCCCATGATCCGAAGTCCATATCGCCTAGAAAAGCCTTAAGATCCAAAAATGGAAATCCTTGCTCACCACGCTCAGAGGAATTTGTATTAGAATCCCACATGGGAAAGATTTGGAAACCAAGAAGAAAAGTCAACCCTTTGTCACTATAAAAAGGCCTACCACCCTCAGAAATCGAGGTACGCTTTAATTGACCCTCTCTAACGCTCTAAGTAAAATAGAAGAATTCTAACTTGACCGTCGGAGAGCTTTTGGCCGGCACCACACCGGTGCTCTCTGAAGGACTCCTTTCGATTGTTTCTGTCGTGCAGGTTCGCTTCGAGTCGCGAGTACGGTGTGACCCATTGGTGACAATTTTCGACGTCATCAGTTGGCGCCGTCTGTGGGAACGATCATCATAGCACATTATCGCTTCTTAGACAAAAGAGTTACATGGTACTTACACGCTCGATGGCAACCACTAACGACGCTCAAGAAGAGGAAGCCCCTACAACTGCCCTTGAGAGACAGGTCAGGACGCTCGCCGCAGCCGTGGAGCGCCTCACCAAACAAAACCACGACCTAGAAGAGCAGCTAAACCAAAAGAGTGCGGCGGTCAATAACCACGGAGCGGATCAAGAAGGAACCAGCGCTGAAAGGAGGAATCACGACGGACCACAGGAGAGCAACGCCCCGAGCAAACAAGTGCGACGGGACGCTAGCATCCCTTCAGTGACGGATACAGCTCCACAACCCATCATCGCGGAGATGCAGGCGATGAAGGAACAGATGGAAGTACTAATGAACGCTCTCAAGGGGCGAGTGTCCAATGATCTTGACGACCTTGTCAACCGGACTGACTCGCCATTTACGGCAACCGTCAATTCCTTCCCCCTGCCAAGTAAATTCCGCATGCCAAGTATGGATAGTTATGACGGAATCAAGGACCCTCTCGATCACCTAGAGACCTTCAAGACCCTGATGCACCTTCAGGGAGTGGCAAACGCAATTATGTGCCGGGCGTTCCCTACAACCCTAAAGGGCGCAGCAAGGATTTGGTTCAGCCGGCTAACACCAAACTCCATCGGCACCTTCAAGGAGCTGAGCGCTCAATTCACTACGCACTTCATCGGAGGACATCGGTATAAGAAATCCACGGCTTGTTTAATGAATATCAAGCTGAGAGAGGAGGAGACGTTACGGGCCTACATATCACGCTTCAATAAAGAAGCGCTCTCGATCGACGAAGCCGACGACAAGATACTAGTGGCAGCGTTCACGAACGGGCTGAAGGGGGGTAAGTTTTTGTTCTCCCTATACAAAAACGACCCAAAGACCATGTCGGAGGTGCTTTACAGGGCCACCAAGTATATGAACGCTGAAGACGCACTATTAGCCCGAGAAGATAGACCCAAGAAAAGAGACAGACAAGAGGATCCCCGACAGGACCAAGGGCGGAAGAAAGGAAGAATGGGAGATCGAAGGGAGGAGAGACGTCCAAAACCCATGGGCGCAAGGTTCACAAGTTTCACCCCGTTGACCGCTCCGATAGACCAAGTCCTAATGCAGATTAAGGACGAAGGATCCCTGACATTTCCAGGAAAGCTGAAGATTGATCCCAACAAAAGGTCCAGAGACAAATATTGCCGCTTCCATCGTGACCATGGTCACGACACGGCCGATTGCTACGACTTGAAGCAACAAATCGAAGCCCTTATCCGACAAGGGAAGCTGAAGAAGTTCGTCAGCAAGGAAAGAACGGATCAACCCCCACAAGAACAACACCCCCGTCGAGAAAACGAGCGACCAAGACCCCCATTAGGGGACATAAGGATGATAATTGGAGGAACAGCCGCGGCCGGATCGTCGAAAAAGGCTCGCAAAACATACCTTCGGATGGTACAGAATGTCCAGTTGGCGGGTACAGTGCCAAAGATGGCAAGAAGGGAAGGCCCCATTATCGGGTTCTCGGAAGAGGATGCAAGACGCCTACACCATCCACACGACGATGCCCTCGTCGTCAGCTTGCGGGCAGGCGACTACAATATCCACCGAGTGCTGGTCGACAACGGTAGTTCGGCCGATATCTTGTACTATCCGGCGTTCCAACAAATGAGGATTGACAGGGAGCAGCTGATACCAACAAACGCCCCGCTCGTTGGTTTCGGAGGGAGTAGAATATTCCCTTTGGGCGCAGTCACGTTATCGGTGACAGTAGGAGATTACCCCCAACAAATCACCAAGGACGTAACATTCTTGGTGGTCGATTGCTCGTCAGCCTACAATACTATTATTGGACGACCCACGCTCAACTCGTGGAAGGCAGCAACATCAACTTACCACCTAATGATCAAGTTCCCAACGGAGTATGGGGTAGGAGAGCTACGCGGAAATCAAATTGCCGCACGAGAATGCTACGTAGCTATGATGGAGGTGGAAGACCAGATCCAGGCCTTGAACATAGAAGAACACCGAACGACGGCAGAACCTACAGAGAAGCTAGAGGAGATAACTCTCGACAGTTCCAATCCAGACCGAACCACCAAGATCGGAACGCTTGCCAAACCCGCAATCCGTCAAGAGCTCGTAGCTTTCTTGAGAAGCAATAAGGATGTGTTCGCTTGGAGCCACGACGATATGCCAGGAATCGATCCCTCGGTCATGGTACATAAGTTGAATGTGTTGCCCTCGTTTCCACCCGTCTGACAAAAGAAGAGAGTATTCGCCCCGGAACGAGACCAAGCAATAGCGGAAGAGGTCCGCAAACTCCAAGAGGCAAGCTTCATCAGGGAAGTCTACTACCCCGATTGGCTGGCGAATGTGGTAATGGTGAAGAAAACGAGCGGCAAATGGCGGATGTGCGTGGACTTCACCGATCTTAACAAAGCATGCCCCAAAGACAGCTATCCCCTTCCAAGGGTCGACATCCTAGTAGACTCGACGGCTCAACACCAATTGCTAAGCTTCATGGATGCTTTCTCGGGTTATAACCAGATCCGCATGCACGAGGACGATCAGGAGAAGACTTCGTTTGTAACCAGTCAAGGACTCTTCTGTTACAAAGTAATGCCATTCGGCCTGAAGAATGCAGGGGCAACATACCAGAGACTAATGAACAAGATGTTCTCACAGCAAATCGGGAGGAATGTCCAAGTCTATGTCGACAACATGCTAGTGAAGAGCCGGAAGGAGGAAGACCACTTGGAAGATCTCAAGGAAACATTCGGCACGCTTCGATCCTACAACATGAAACTCAATCCAGGAAAGTGCGCGTTCGGTGTAACAGCAGGCAAATTCCTAGGATTCATGGTATCTCAAAGGGGGATTGAAGCTAACCCGGACAAAATCCGAGCCATAATGGAGATGGCTCCCCCGAGAAACGTGAAGGAAGTACAGAGCCTTAACGGCAAGGTAGCGGCATTGAATAGATTCGTGTCGAGAGCGACGGACAAGTGTTTACCCTTCTTTCGAACATTGAAAAAGTCATTCGAGTGGACGGACGAGTGTCAGCGAGCCTTCGAGGAGTTAAAAACCTATCTATCTTCACCACCTCTACTGAGCCCCTCGCAACCAGGTGAAGAACTCTTCCTCTATTTGGCTGTCTCCCCGGTGGCCGTCAGCGCGGCCTTAATCAGAGAGGAGGACAGGGCACAGAAGCCCGTGTACTACGCCAGCCGGGCGCTCCGTGGTGCCGAGGAAAGATACCAACCTATGGAGAAACTCGCTTTTGCGTTGGTCACGGCGGCTCGCAAGCTCAAGCCCTACTTTCAAGCCCATACCGTGAACGTAATGACCGACAAGCCCTTGCGAAGGGCACTGAGTAATCCTGAAGCCGCAGGTCGACTGACGCTGTGGGCAATAGAATTGAGTGAGTTTGACATCAGGTACCGTCCACGTGTGGCCATTAAAGGACAAGCTGTAGCCGACTTCATAGCAGAGTTTACGCGTGACGAGGACAAGGGGGCAGAAGAACCTCCCCAGTGGAACATCTACACCGACGGATCATCCAATAAGCGAGTTGGAGGAGCCGGCATAGTATTGCTGTCACCTGAAGGAGACAAGATTGAATGTATGGTCCGTCTCGACTTCCCCATTACCAACAATGAAGCAGGATACGAAGCGGTGGCAGCAGGACTCGACCTAGCCAAAGCCGCCGGAGCTGAAAGTGTGGTCGTGTATTGCGACTCTCAAGTCGTGACCAATCAAGTAAACGGAGATTACGAATGCAAAGGGGAAAGGTTGAAGAGATATCTTGATCAAGTAAGGGCGAGAGTCGACGGGTTAAAAGCAATGTTCGTCCAGATCCCCAGGGGAGAAAATGAGCTCGCCGATCGGCTAGCCAAAGCCGCTTCAGCAGAACATATGATGACACCGGGTAATGTACTTTCCTTTGTTCAAATCTTTCCACTAATAGACCCCGACAACATGCAGGAGATACGCTCCGAAAGAAACTGGACTACGCAGATAACTTCATACTTAAAGGACGGGATATTGCCAGAAGAGAAGGAGGCAGCGAGAAAGCTAAAAGTCCAAGCGGCAAGGTTCGTCTTGATAAAAGACATTCTTTACAAGAGAGGTTTCTCCCGTCCTTATCTAAGATGTCTCGGGGTTGAAGAGGCAGACTACGTAATGAGGGAAGTACACGAAGGAATATGCGGGAACCATTCCGGATCGCGCTCGTTAGTGCACAAATTGGTACGAGCTGGGTATTACTGGCCAACCATGCAGAAGGATGCCGAGTCTTACGTTAAAAGCTGCGACAAATGCCAAAGGTTCAGCAATTTCATCGGACAACCAGCTGAGGAGCTAACCCCTATAACGGCTCCATGGCCGTTCGCTCAGTGGGGACTAGATATCATGGGACCTTTCCCAACGGCGGTAAGGCAGCTGAAGTTCTTGGTAGTGGGTATTGACTACTTCACAAAATGGGTAGAGGCGGAAGCCTTGGCCACCATTACAGAAAAAAACATTAGAAGTTTTGTCTGGCGGTGCATCGTATGCAGGTTCGGTATTCCAAGAGTTCTTGTCTCAGATAACGGGAGGCAATTCGACAACGGCCACTTCCGGGATTTCTGCACTCATCTAGGAGTAAAAAACCACTACTCATCACCCGCCCATCCTCAGGCTAATGGCCAGGTTGAAGTCACGAACCGATCCCTGTTAAAGATTATCAAGACTCGGCTCGAGGGGGCAAAGGGCATATGGCCCGAAGAATTGCCGAGCATACTATGGGCATACAGGACAACGGCGAGGACTCCAACAGGAGAGACGCCATTTCGACTGACATACGGGAGCGAGGCGGTCATCCCAGCAGAAGTTGGACTCACAAGTTACAGGGTTCACAACCATGACGAATGCAGGAATGACGAATCCCTGAGGCTACAGCTGGACCTGATAGATGAGGTTAGGTCGGTGGCGGAGCAAAGGATCGCTAGGTACAAGGATCGCATGTCCAGACATTACAACACCCGGGTCCGACACAGAAACTTCCAAGTTGGAGACCTCGTACTCAGGAAGGTCATGGGTGCAACTAAAGACCCTGCACAGGGAAAACTCGACCCCAACTGGGAAGGACCTTATAGAGTTACGTCATGGAAAAGGAAAGGAACGTACCACCTGAAGACAACAGATGGAGAGAAGCTGCCACATCCATGGAATGCCGAGCATTTGAGGAAATACTACCAGTAGTAGTGACACGGCAACCAGTTTTTGTTTGAGCTTTTTATAAGTTTCTCTTTTAACTGTCTTTTTTGCTACAATTTTGTTGTGCCCTTTTTTAAGCCCAAAGGGGACAGGCACTTTTTCCTTTACGCATTTCTATAATCAGATATTACTTTGATCTTCTACTTGGATGTCATTATAATTGTCTACAGAATTAACGGAAACTAAATAAAGTCCACAAGATGGACGGATACAAATGCAGTCCACAAGATGGACGGATCGCCCTACAAGGACGATCGCCCTCAATCCACAAAATTGACGGACACAAAATGTCCACAAGATGGACGGATCACCCTACAAGGACGATCACTGTCAGTCCATAAAATGGACAGACCCAAAATAAAGTCCACAAGATGGACGGATCACCCTACAAGGACGATCACTGTCAGTCCATAAAATGGACAAACCCAAAATAAAGTCCACAAGACGGACGGATCATCCTACAAGGATAGTAGCCAAAGTCCACAAGATGGATGGATCATCCCACAGGGATGATGACTCAAGTCCACAAGGTGGACGGATACAATCGAAAGTCCACAAGACGGACGGATCGTCCTACAAGGACGATCACTGTGAGTCCTTAAATGGACGGACATAAAATAAAGTCCACAAGGACGACGGGCCATCCCACAGGGATGATGACGTTCTACAGGGATGATAACTCAAGTCCACAAGGTGGACGGAGATAATGGAAGAACATGCAAGCGAAGTGGACGGACCACTGACTACGTTAAAATTTTTTACAAGACCATTAAATAGGCATTACATTTAAAAAGTGATGTATAACGCCACAAAGTGGACGGGTCCTCATAATGAACCTCTAAAAATAGACGGAAAATCCTCACGGATGTAAATTCTCAATCAACACAAGATAACAAGTCTGCAATGTGGACGGAGTATCACAGATAAACAAATATTCTCACAAAAATCCTTCCTCAAGAAGGAGGAAGGACCTTTAAACAAAGTACCAAACAATGATAGAAAGCATATATGAACATTAAGCCAAAAGCCCCAAAGCAACTTGGACATCCTTCGACGGGACGGACTCTCTGTCTCCTTGAGCAGCGTCTCCACCAAAGAGGTCCTCCGTATTTTCTGAGGCGACGGGGAGGGAAGAAGTCTGGGCTTGGTCCTCAAGTTTGACCATTGATAAATCCAACTCTGGATAGGCCTGCTTGACCTGACGAAGAGAATCATCAAAGCCTTGAAGGAAAGAATCTGACAGCTCGCCCAAGCAGGACTCTGAGCTGCGGTACTCCTCGACGGCTACCTCCTTCACATGACGGATCTCTTCCTTGAGTTCTTTAATCTCCGCCTCCTTCTTCTCAATGACCGTCAATGCAGCAACCGTCTTCTCCTCTAGCTCCTTCCTTGCCTTCTCAGAGAGCTCCAGCTTCTTCTCCATCTTGGACCTCCATTTATGGAGTTGTTCGAGCTCTTCCTCCGTCTGCTCCGCCTTGGCGCGCACCCGGTCCAAGGTACTCTCACGGTTGAGATACCGGTCCAGTAGTCCCTTCATCATGACCAAGGACTGCAAACAAGAAAAGAGCCCGTTGCATAATGTAAATAACAACGGAAAAGAAAAACAAACTTATTTGACGGACATAACCAACCTGAGCAACGGCAAAGAGGCCCGTCTCCCCCATAGCCTCCGTCGAGTGGTTTCCAAGATCTTCATAGTCTTCCGCCGTGATGATGGACGACAGCTTCTCCAACGCATACTTGGAGTCGTCGCGGAGAAGGGAAGGAGGTCTCTCTTGCTTACCGTCTAGGGCCGTCATCAATCCTTTACCCGTCCCCTACTTAGCTGGGGTGACGGTCTTGTTACCCTCAGCCATTAAACCAACCACAGGTTCAAGAGAGACCTTTGGTTGCTTAAATGGACGGTCGGATTTTGATGTCGGTTTCCTCTTAGGGGCTGAAGCCGACACCCTAGGTACCACCTCGCCGGATTCCCTCTTCTTGACGGCTTGAGTTTTGATCAAAGCTCTCCTTTTTGCGTCTTCCATCTCTGCAAGTTATGACGGATGAAATTAAAACTAAGTAAATTCAGTTAAATGGCAAAGTAAAATCGACGGGCTTACGTCTGTGAACTCGCTCGTCGTATCTAATCGCCTCTTGGGTGGGCTCAGGACCGTCGCAGTACCAATGTATGGTCCTCGGGTTCACTAACTTAGCCCAAGTCCTTTCCTCCGGCGTAGTTTTTCTGCAAACCTTTTCAAGGAAACTAAATTCCTCAAGGCTGACTTGTGGGCGCCGTCAACCTGCAGAGAAAGACGATCAAGATATACACATAAAAACGGACGGATACAAAAAGCATTACAAAATTAAGACGGATGCATACACGATTGATTTATCACTGCCCAGGTTGTGTCGACGGGCATGTACTCCGTCTTCCCTGGATGGCTCATCCATCTGTCACCCTCCAGGAAGAAGTAGCGACTCTTCCAGTCTCTATTTGAGTCTGGGGTCTCAAAGATCACCTTCAACAAGGGGCTCCGACTAGCAAAACTATACATCCCCCTTGATCCAGAAATCTCGTCTGGACGGTAACAGTGAAGAAATTCACGGACCGTCAGTTGCCTTTCCCCATCCGACATTGCACCGTAAAGAATCTCTATGGCTATGAAGACCCTCCAGGCGTTAGGGGATATCTGGGTGACGGACAACCCCAGATAATGCAAGAGTTCCCTATGAAGTGTAGAAAGCGGGAATCGAAGTCCAGCCTTCAATGCCTGCTCGTACACTCCGACACCGTCTACCCCTTCATAGTAACACTTCTCCGACGCATATGGCAGACGGATAGAAACGTAATCTGGGATTTGGAAGTTGGTTCTGAAAGTGCTGAAATGTTTCTCCCGGATGACGGATGTAAACCTATGAACCGTCCACTCTGGCAACATGATGAACTGCCTTAGTCCATCAGCACCTACAACGGACTCCAGTGCTTGATCCCCGTCGTCCTCTGAACCCTCTATTTCAACTATCTCCACATCCTCATTTGTTGAGGATGAAGAAGAGGCAAATGGACTCCTATCTTCGCAGGGGCTCTCTTGGTCTTTATGACCGGACGGGTATACATCCTCGTATTCCGTCCCATCACGAACCACCGACTAGTTACTTGACGCACTAGACATTTCCTACAATTGACGATGAAACCTAAGACCGACGGGTTTGAAAGTATTGACGAGTATGGAAAGCCTAACAACAATGCATGGATGGAAATGTAACTTGACTATAGTATTAGAAGTACTTACCACACTTAGCAGAGGAGAGGTGACGGTTGGTGTAATCAGTAGATTCTCGTCCTCGACGGATTGTTCTGACAAGGTTGACGGCTTCGCTCTGACAAACGATTTCTGATTGAAAATTGAAGAAATGAGAGAGTGAGACGCCTTATATATATAGGAGATGCACGGAAGACGAAGCGACGCTTCGATCCTATACAACGGCCATTCAGAGAGTGACACGTGGCATGCTTAATAAATGCTGACAACCTGTCAGTACGCACCAACAGATTTATGCCCATCATGTAACCGTCAACTTGATGAATCTTCCTCTGACGGGTTGATCCATCTAGAATCGTCATCTTATCTTGCATAAATCCGTCAGCCAGTTGTGACTAAACTAGAAACCTTCTTTTGTCCCCCAGATTTCACTCCGTCATAAAATACCCGTCATACCCATACGTTAGAATCGTCACCCCATTGATCCTTTGACCTAAAAGGCGACGGACCATTGGGGTGAAGGGGGCAACTGAAGATGGTAAAATATAGAGCTTGATGGGCTTACCTTAATGGGCCTACCTTAATGGGCCTGACGGGTCAGAACTGCTGGGTCTGTATAAAGATGATCCCCTGCACTTTGAAGGCCCATTGCTGACAGACGCAGTAAGGGCCCATGATCCGAAGTCCATATCGCCTAGAAAAGCCTTAAGATCCAAAAATGGAAATCCTTGCTCACCACGCTTAGAGGAATTTGTATTAGAATCCCACATGGGAAAGATTTGGAAACCAAGAAGAAAAGTCAACCCTTTGTCACTATAAAAAGGCCTACCACCCTCAGAAATCGAGGTACGCTTTAATTGACCCTCTCTAACGCTCTAAGTAAAATAGAAGAATTCTAACTTGACCGTCGGAGAGCTTTTGGCCGGCACCACACCGGTGCTCTCTGAAGGACTCCTTTCGATTGTTTCTGTCGTGCAGGTTCGCTTCGAGTCGCGAGTACGGTGTGACCCATTGGTGACAATTTTCGACGTCATCACTTAGTATTTTGTTTTTGTGTTTTTTTGTCAACTATTATGAGTAACTAAATTTTCAATTAAGGTTAAGGATGAATCCTTCTAAAGGATTGTTAGTGTTATTTATGTGATTTGATTTTCTGTACAATAGTTGTTGTTTAATGATTTAAATTGTTCTTACTTCATTACAATTAACTAAGATAGGTTTCTTAATATGAGTTCAATCATGTTTTTCTCATAATTTTGGATTTATCTTAATTAATCTAATGTTTGGTTTTATAATTGTTTGATTATAAAATTGGATATCTTTTGTGATTTGTTTGCCGACAAATACAATTGATGATTTGATTTTATACCTAAGAAACGAATAAGAGCATACTTTAGAATATTAAATAGAGATTTTAATGAGAATATTTTCCGTGATAGCAAGATTAATTTTTAGATTAACATGCAGTGGGTTGGGAAAAATTAATGATCATAAATATATGCTGATATGACTTACAAGGCGGATTCCAAAACCTTAATTCATTTTTATTGTTTGTTTACATCTTTTTACTATTTTATATCACATTTTTGCTTTGTTTAATTATATGCTTAGTTTATTTTAATTTCAAAACAATTAATTTTTATTAAACTAGATTAGGATTAATTTGGTTAAGTTTTAATTAATTTTCCTATGTTCATTCATATTCCTGTGGGTTCGATCTCATTCTTTTCAAACTATACTTTGGTACGGTTCATATATTTGCAAGTACTTTAAAATTTCACAACAAACAATAATAATGTGATTTTTTTAAGTGATGTGGCATCAGTATTACCAAATCAAAAAATTGATGAGCTAATACAAATCCAAACCAAGTCCTTTAGAAACAAGGTCTTCCCAATTCAAAACAAAATAAATTTAATATAAAAGTCCTAAATTGAACAATCATGGCAACCAAGGGTCATTGCGTGCAAATGAGACTCCTAAATTGAACAATCATGGCAACCAAGGGTCATTGCGTGCAAATGAGACTAAAGGGCCTGCAATAGATGCTAGCTACAATGCCATAGCTAGAGTTAGAATTTTAAATAAGGAGAGGGATTCTTTTTAGGAGTTTATTTGTCGAGCATTGTGGGGTCTAAGATATTTTATAGACCAATAGTGTATTTTCATATTGTCTAATATTTTACTTAACCAATAACTTTGACCTAATAAAGGGGAATTGTTTTGGGATTTTGCATGCTAATAAAGCTCCAAGTCTCTTTCTCAATTTTAGATGTAACTAAATGGCAAAAGAATAAAATGTCAAAGTAATGATTATAACCGTCTGGTTATTTTTATGCTTCTTCATAGTTCCTACCAAAATAAAAAATAAAAAAAAATAAAAATTGTGAAGATAAAAGTATCACTTGAGTAAAACAATTGTCTTGATGAGACTACCACTATCTATATCTATATCTATATTCAATATATATCTGTATATATTAAGAGGATTCAGAAAGTTAGTTATTACTTTTTTTTTCTGTCAAAAATACCCCTAAACTAATTAACAAACAACTTAAAAATTAGGCAAAAATAGTAAATTGACAAAAGAAATCTGTATATATTAAGAGGATTCAGAAAGTTAGTTATTGCTTTTTTTCCTGTCAAAAATACCCCTAAATTAATTAACCAATAACTTAAAATGTATATATTAAGAGGATTCAGAAAGTTAGTTATTACTTTTTTTTCTGTCAAAAATACCCCTAAATTAATTAACAAACAACTTAAAAATTAGGCTAAAATAGTAAATTGACAAAAGAAATCTGTATATATTAAGAGGATTCAGAAAGTTAGTTATTGCTTTTTTTCCTGTCAAAAATACCCCTAAATTAATTAACCAATAACTTAAAAATGAGGCTAAAATAGTAAATTGACAAAAGAAAGTTAGTTATTGCTTTTTTTACGTTGAAATGCCTTCTTGCTTCTAATAAACTCCTACTTTTACGTTAATTTAAATTCCTACTTTTACTCTCTAACTCCCTACAAAATAGAATTACTCTTTTATTAGTTTTAAAACTCCTCAAATCTAGAAAACTCACTTCAAGTAAAAATTCCAAATTATAATAAATGCAAATTATTAATATTTACTCAAAAAATAGAAAAGCATCTGAGCACGTGGTCAGAGGCTAGTATATATAAAAGCAGAAGCTGAGAGAAAATGAGTTCCTAGATTTAAGGAGATAATGACAAATAGAAAAAGTCCCTACCTAAAATTCAGACACGTGTAACTTTAAAAAGCGATACATTATATTCTTTCATAACGCTATAACACCGTTTAAAAGCGATAAATTATAATTTTTCACTACTGTTTGAAGCCCTCTTGCTATAAAATAAAACTAACCGGTTAAGACAAAAAAAAGAAAAGAAAGATTGCTACACGGAGAAAGGAGAAAGAGACACCGAGAGAAAAGTGAGACAGAAAAATAGAGAGGCAGAGAACGGAGAAGGAGAGAGAGATCGAGAGATCAAAAACTGCAGTTTGCAATCAAGAATGAAAAGATGTCTCTCACTTCCTGTTAGATTTTCTGCCATCACCGTAAGCCTCCACTCGCTACCCGACCATCGGAATCACTACTGGTAAGTTCTGTTTTAAATTTAAAAATTTAGGGTTTTGGGTTTTTATTTGGAGAATCAATTGGGTGTTAATTATGATTTAGATTGGTATTTTGGGTCAGATTTGGTTTTGATTAAGGGATACGAAGATAGAGGAACCAAGCAGAGTTCGTAGCGATACAGAGAAAGGGAAGGAGACAAAAAAAAAAATTTGCGGCGCAGTGGAGATTCGACTGAAACTGAAAGGTCAAGAAGGATTCCCCAAATTTTCTTTTGTTGGATTTATATTTTGGGTTAGAATCCAATCCTACTTTTAATTTTGATTTTAGGTTTTTGAATGTTTTGGTAGATATTTAGATTCCAAAAACAGCGATTGATAGAGATCATAAGGCAGAGAGAGAAACATTTGAGGACTGCCATTACCGCCATTCTGGCCTTCCACAATCATGATTCATCCGGTCTCTCGCTGACTAGCTATCAGCAAGTTTCGATTTTGTAAAACATTTTTTACTTTTTGAGAAAGAAATTGGCGTTAAATATTATTTAGGCTTGGGATTGTTTTTGCTATACGTATTTGGCTGAGATTAAGGTATTTTGATTATTTTGCTTTGATTGTTTTTGCTTAAACCTTATGACTGACAACCTTTTGCTGTTTACATATAAAGAAACCGAAACATTTAGAATCAACATTAAGAGAAAGTTGGTAACTGTAAGTCACGCACAAAGACGAAGAGATGGACAGCGAGAAAGAGGAAACAGAGTATTCCCACCCATTGGCAAGTAAAGCTTTTAAATAAAAATAACAAATTCGGCTTTAAAGTCTAGAATTTGGGTTGGAATCCGTTTGAACTAAAGTCTTTTGGTTAGAATCAAATAGTTGCTTTAAGAGATTTATTTTATTTTGGGTATTTGTGTTAGATTTAATTTTGTTTAGGGTATTTGTTTTTATAAAACATCAATTGACTCAAATTTAAACTTCGCTTTTAAGATAATGTGGTGTTGAAGAACTCGCATGGCTAACATGTTTTATTCTTTACAAATTCTCATCACAGTTTAAAAAAAATCATGTGGGTTGCATGTTTTGTTCATTAAGAATGATACTGCAGTCCCATGGTTTTTCCTATATTTGCTAGGGATTGACAAGCGATATTTTAATTAGTTCATGCATGTGATTTGTATAGTGTATATTAGGTTATAGTACCATGGTATCTACAGAAAGGAATAGCTCATGAGATTAATGTTCATAGTTTTCCTACTTTTTTTTTTTTAACTTCTTTTATCTTTATGTTTATTGCCTAAATGGTTTCCTTTTTTTGTTGCTACCAAACCCACATGAAGAAACCATGTTTGAATGAGACATCTATAACTGATGAATTTTCACCCTGCCAATCCTGTTTTGAATGTACCTATTATATGATTTATATCATTATCATATAAAATATGAGTGGGGTGGGGGGTTAAATTGTGCTGCTTCTTATTTGCTAAATGCTTACTATAAGTTTATACCACATGCATGTTTGAGTCTAGGAAAATCCTTATCCTTTGTTCTGTGTTTTAGGACTATGCATGATTTGTTGTTCTGTTTGAATTTTTTATTAGTTTTTTTTTTTTTTTTTTTGAGGGAAGAGACGAATTTTTTATTAGTTATGTACACAATGCAAGTTAATTTAATTTCTTTGTTTGACTTGATTTCATGTGTTATAATTCAGATCCTCAGACCCACCTTATTAACCAATATTATTGACAAAGTTATATTATAATGAAAGTTTTTTGTTATGATCTATAATTTCACAGCTCTAACACAAGAGTTCCTTTTCTCCCCCAACTTGGATCATGCCACATTGGTTTTTGCTGGACTTAGGAAGAATTTTCTTATATTAAATGGGCATTCAAAAAAACTAGGATGTATATAAAAAAAAAATTTGAACAAACTTACATTGGAGAGTTGGAGTTGACCATGAAAGAAGACCCATTTCTTGGTCTCTCTCTCTGACTCCTTAGTATATGGCATCTAGACTCACTATTTAGTCTGGTTTTCTTCCCTTCTTCTTCTTTTTCTTCTTCTTCTTCGTCCTTACTTCTTTGTCCCTTTTACAGTATTTTACTTATGAATCTCTAAGTCGAAGGTTTCTTTTTTCACGTTACAATTTGCTGGATTGCTCCAACTCCACGTGTGGCTCACGTGTTCTAGCCACTAGCTATCACCCACTTCAATATATTTACTATTTTATTTGTTAATTTTACCATTTCATTAGTGTTTTTAGGACAATAACATTTCATTCGTTTTTTTCCAGTTTCCAAAAAGTGAATTTGACACTTGATGTGGTTTCTTTGTTTGCTAGCAAAACACTTCTTGGTATTTATATCATCATTTTTTGCTCTGTACTCCACTAATTATTTTTTGGAACCAACTTATTTTTACCCCCTCCTATTACTAAAATAATTTTACTTATTGATAGATTTTGTAGCTATCTGAATTCTGGGCTGTACATGAACCACTAACAAATGGAGAATCAAGGTTTGATTAGTCGTGGTCCAAACCTTCATTTTCATATTTAAATTTTCACTGAACTGTTGCATTACCTTTTACAATTCAACCCATATTTTCAACGTTTTCTTAGGCTTCGTTTGCAGTATTTCTTTCATCTTTCTCTACTGCAATTTAAAATTGCTATGCTTTTTTTTTTTTTTTTTTTGAGCAATCGGAAATAATGGCTGCAATTATATGGACTGCCCTCTTTGCATTTTCACTAAGAATAGTGAACACCAGTTACAGATCACACGCATGATACAATGCACTTGAAATTCCACTAGACATGAATTGGATCTTACCTTCTATTGTAGGACTTTAAAAGTAGGAAGTAAGGCTACAGCATTTGATGCAACATGAAAAATAGTTTGCAATCTCTGTTCTAATGGTTAAGAGATGTAATTTTTTGGTTTCACATGTTGTGCAAACCAAAAACCAGCTCAGCTAGATGTTGCATAGATCACTATTATCCATAGAAACATCATGCCAAGTTAAATTAAATTAAAGGGAGTAGATATATCATAGTCCAAAGAGAATAATTGCACAGATCACTATTACCCATAGAAATCCTTGGGTAAAGCATAAGTGAAAACCAGATTTCGCTTATACTTGAGCTCACTACATTTTCTGTTTTAGAGCATTTTGGTTTCTTAAGTTATATTTAAACTTAATTAATCTGTGCCTTACTACTTTGTGTTTTGTCAATTGGGCATGAAATATAGATGTGGTTTTGAACTTTGCAATATGTGTTGAGCATGAGAGTTATATCATTTTTGTGAAATGAAAGTTATGTTTTTCTCACCTCTAAGTTTAACTATTTGATCGTCTGGGTGTTTCTTTTAAATATTATTAGATATTATTCTCATATACTTTAAATGAAAACATGACAAATGTTAATGCCTAATTGATTAAAAAAATTTGTAGGTAACTATTGACTGTCATTCACATGGGCAACAAAGCTCTACATCAACTTTGACATTTCAAAAGTCACAAAGGAAATTATGCCAAAAGGACCTCCTAAAGGATTGGATGGATAACTTTCTTACATAATAGAAAAATAGTTGCTAAAATAGAAGACTTGGATGCATAAAAAATGTTTAAGAATTATGCACCAAGTTCTATTCCTTATACCCTTTTCTTATTTACTTAGTTTTCTGTTTTATTTCAGATTATGAGAGATTTAAATTTCTGTATTTAGGCTATGGTTTTGTAATCTAAGCATCCTAAGATTCTTATATCAACATGAATTTAAGTTTTGTAATATATGTGATTCTAATTTTGAATTCAGTTATAATTGTAAATTGTAATTCATTTGTCTCTGTTAGATTGCCGCACTGTTTAGTGCAGCCTTATTTTGGGAATACAAGATTGATGAAAATTGAGAATGCTGAGTATGCATTTTTATAGCTGCTACATTAAAAAGCTTCTAATTTCAAGTAATGAATCTAAGTCCTAATTTTAAGTATTGAGCTTGATTGTTGACCTTTTAGGTTTATATTATACAAATAACAACTAAAGGCCATGAACAAGGCAAATATTTGGAGTTGAGAAAATCAAAATGCAAACCATTACGAGAGATTGCCAACTTTTGGAAAACTAAATATCAGGAAACCTATTAATCTATTGTGCTTGGTCTTACTTTTTTCCTTTTTTGAAGTCCAAGTTGTTCAAGTATTAGGAAAGCTGTTAATCTGTTAAATAAATAAAAAGGAATAGCATAATGTTAACATATATACAATTTTATCACAGATAGATCAAATTAATTGGTGACATGCAAAGCCAAGATTGTTAATGATAACAACAGATGGGGTATTAATTTTGCATGTCTTACATGCAACACAAAGGTCAAACCTATCAAAGGAGTTTTATGGTATGAGTGATGTAAAGGTGAGCCTAAACCATAAAATGATCCCGCGCATTGCGCAGGTTAAACACTAGTATATATTAACACAAGAAGCGTATAGAAATGACCCTCATAAACTGTAGTCAAAATCAGCTCATGCCAAGTATGTAAAAACTAAGCAACTATTCCAAACGAACCATGTGGATCAACTTTTCCCAATGGATATGTCAGTGTGATGACTACGTGGCACAATCTAATCCTTTGAAATTTAGGCATTTTAAATTCATCACTTTAAAATACAAATTTAGATTCAAATATCCAAACACATTCTTCATTTTTTTTTTCACAAATGGTAATATATATATATATATATATATATGACGCCTCATGCATCATACATGCATGAACTTATAAAAAATATTAAGTCCCTCTTTTAGTCTTTCTCCTTATTTTGTTCAGTCAACAGACTCAACAAAATAAGACCCTCTTTCTCTTTTTCGTGACCTTTTGGATCAGAATTACTTCCTTTGACCACTGGATTTTTTTTCCTTGTCCATTGATAACTCGGGTTTCCCTATGCCTATAGAGAGTAAAAGTCTTGCTTTGTTTATTTAGCAACCAACAACATTTTATTTAGGGAGTAAAAGTGTAAATTTCACATAAAATATAGGAATATGCCTAAATTTTTTTTTTTTTTTTTTTTTTTGGACATGTTAAGATGCAAACACTTGTCAAAACCAGTATTCCCATGCACCCGTTGAGATACTGATACATACCCAAAAGAAATTGGACTAGTAATTGTTTATGAAATAGAAGTTGATGATCTAAACTATCAAACATATTACCTACACAACCAAAATGCAGAAGAAGCAAAGAAAGAATGAATTGAACAAAAATTAAAATAATCTTCTACATCTTAAGATTTCACAAAACACATGCATACCTCAAATTTAGAACTAAACCAGCTTTCCAATCTACAAACTTCAATTTTTTTCCAACCCAAATTTCCTTTTCAAATGAACTATTATCAATGCAATTAGCAATGCTATCCTATCTTTGATGTCATCATAGAAACAAAAGTAACAGTGCCTCCATGACTTCTTCAATAGTAGGGTGCCGCAAACACTCCAAAATCCAACAACAAACCCGAGTCCGATACTAGCATAGAACCATATCCTTTCATAATCATCTCCACCATGTTTGTCATCAACACCAGTAATACTTGGGCCATCAAATGTTTCATCTCCTGGGCACTTGGTTGGAAGAGGAGACCCACACAACGAAGGGTTTCCCTTGTATATGGTTGCATCAATTAGTGTTTGGAGCTGATTACCAGATGGGATTCTTCCTGTCAAGTTGTTAAAAGATAGGTTCAAGTGTACTAAGGAAGTCAAAGACGACATGCTTCCAGGAATAGGTCCAAAAAGTCTATTGTTTGAGAGATCAAGTGTTTCT
Organism: Quercus robur; assembly: GCF_932294415.1. Taxonomy (NCBI): domain Eukaryota; kingdom Viridiplantae; phylum Streptophyta; class Magnoliopsida; order Fagales; family Fagaceae; genus Quercus; species Quercus robur. Next base: position 22,631,301 of record NC_065538.1, read on the forward strand.
AGCCACCGCATGTTTCCTATATTCTTAGGAATGCTTCCGATTAGATGATTCATTGACAAGTTTAGCGTGCCCAATCTTGTGAGGCGTGTTATTTGAATAGGAATTCCTCCAGTCAAACTATTCCCTGAAAGATCAATGCAGGTAACTAGTTGGAGAGTGCGATCATATTTATAATAACTTCCCTTTGTCATTATGTATGCTTCCTCTGTATAGTTCTCAATAGGATTGGACTCTAAGGTGTTGCTATCAACCATAGCAGTAAAATTGTTGAAACAATTTGGAATGCTCCCAGAGAGATTATTTTGTGCAAGATCTAGGATGTGAAGTTTATGAAGATTGCACCATTTTTTAGGGATGATTCCACTGAATAGATTTGATCGTAGGCGTAGCATGAAGATGTTTGAGTGTATCCATGACGGAAGATTCCCCGAGAGACGATTCCCCCCGAAATCCATGCTCACAATAGAACAATTTTGCAAGGAAGAAGGAATTTCTCCACTAAGATTGTTGTTGCTCAACACTAATATAGAAAGGTTTCCTAAGAAACCCATTGAGCTCGGAATTTTTCCACATATGTTGTTGTATGAAATATCCACAACGAGCAAGCCCATTTGTGACTCGCTCCAATGATGAGGGAGCTCCCCTGAAAGATTATTTCTCCTGAGGACAAGAATATTAAGATGTTCTATTTTCGATATGGACAAAGGAATTTCACCATAGAGGAAGTTCTCTGAAAGATCTAAATATTGCAAGCTTGGCATTAGATCACAAATATTTGATGGGATAGGGCCTGAAAACAAATTGCTTTGTAGAAATAGCTTAGTCACATTTGGAAATACTAATTGGTGCGGCAAGTTCCCTTTTATCTGATTATTGGATAGATCCAAGTGGGTGAGGTTAGAAGATATCATAGAGAACCATTCCTCAGGTATGGTGCCTTTGATTTCAACATTTTTTAGGATGACATAGGTAAGCTCACTTTGAACTTGAAGCCATTTAGGAAATTTGGGACCAATGAGACAGCTTTCTAGATGAAGAGATTTAAGGCTGAATGGAGGAACCCAGTTCTCTGTCACATTGAAAACTAGAGACTGACTTTTGTTTGTTGTTAGCATAAACTCTTCTAGGCTTTTGAGATTCATCAATTGGACTTCTGTTATGACTCCTTCCCAAGAATTTTCTAGGAGATACAAATTGACTAGCTTTGAGAGTTGCCCAAAACTTTCTAGAATGGTTCCATTCATCTCATTGTATGAGAGGTCCAACTCCTTCAAGGATGACAAATTGCCAATAGAAGCTGGAATTGAACCATAAAAGTGGTTACCACCGAGATAGAGGTATTTTAGGCTTCCAAGTCTCCCAAATGAGTCAAGGATTTTTCCTCCTTGATTGCTAAAAGTCAAATCAAGTTTTGTTAGACTCGTAAGATTAAACAGCCACTGAGGTATGGAGGTTTTAAATGAGTTGTATGATAAATCAAGGACATGAAGAGAGGTGAAATTGAGGAAATCAAGGGAAGATGGAAGGTGTTCAAGCTGACATGAACATAAACTTAACTCCAGAAGGGAAGGAAGCATGTTAATTGCATGCAGCCAATCTGCTTTGGTATGATTGATCTTCACTCCCCCCAAATACAGGTACTCTAAAGAAGAGAGACTTGAGACCCAATTCAAATTTTTGGTAGACAAATTGTAGTTTCCTTCAAGGTCAAGATGCGTCAGGCTCGACAGATTGCCGAGATAAGGACTAATCTCCCCTGAAAGAGATGCATTTACATCCCCTGAAAAAGATGCTTTAACCGATGTTTTAACATCCCCTGAAAAAGATGCTTTAACAGATGCTTTAACTTTAGACCCTGAAAGAGATGCATATATAAGAGAGATTAGATACATCAAGTTCTCTAGCATGCCAAAAAATTCAGGAATTCAAATACCGTTGAAGTCATTCACTTTAAATATTTAAAGTGAATCAAAGAAGAAGTTACCTACCCCTAGAATAAGTTTCACTCCGGTCAGCATCCCTGCAATAATAACATGCTTTAGCCGCATCTAAAGCGGGATGATCTGATGGAATGGGATAATTATCATCATTTCCGTCATACTCATAGTGCCTGTGACGTCCAGCTGGGTTGCTAAGATTGAGCTTGGTAACATGACCTGATTCGCTGTCGCAATCTACGCCATTCCATTGGCAGCAATCTTCATCGACCCATGAAGAAAGCTTACCTGGAAAATCAATTACGCCTTCCTTGAATTTGAGAAGTGCTTCTCTTTCACTTTCGATGCATTTCACTGCCACATTATTAGTCTGACTCTGATTTTCAATGCATGAACCCAGTTTGAATATCCCCAAGGACAAAAGAAGAAATACAAAAACAGTATGATTATAATTAATCATCATGGAGTATTTTACTGATAGTGCAATGCTAATGATGAGTCTTGTGGATTTTTATGAAACGAAAGCCATGCATTAACGATGAATATATATCACTGAAGTGTGAACTAATACTTAGATTGGAATGGTCAGGTCAAGGATGACCAACACGGTAAGTGAAAGTTCTTGTTAGAATCGACACACGGTATGGACTAGTGAGTAGAAGTAGCTACCTGCCTCGTGACTCGTGAGTCATGCGTAAAAACACTAGGACCCATTTTCCACTCGGCGGAGACTACTTTTTCACTTTTTCCACGTTGCAGGAATCATCTGATTCATATTGCTTTTTCTACTTTTTCTTTTTCCTTTACCACATTCCTAATCTCTTCTAAACAATTCCATTTCTTAGCAGACTTGGCTGACATTTAATCCTGTTATCCATGTTAGACTCTTTGTTATTTTATGTGGTTCAAAAATGATCATACGCCTTACGTTTAAAGCATGGATAAAAGTTAGGGACAAATACGTAAAATAAAACTCACTACTCCCACTACATCATTTTCAAATATCAAATACACGAAAAAAAAAAAGGTTCACCTCACAATCCATTAGAATTCAATATATGTGTTTGATATTTGAATTCACCTTAGCCACATACAATTACTGCTCCTTCAAGAAAGAAATATTTATCATTATCCCAACTTTTTCTCTATGTCACTTATATAATTATTGCAAAGAGATAAATCTATAAATTCTTCTTTATTATTTTGGAGAGATAAATTTATAAATTCTTCTAGCAAAAAGGACAATTTAAGTGTATTTAACTCTCTCTTGGATTTATGTATCATTGATTGATTTCAATTCCAAATCTGTAATTTTATTTTTCTAACTTGATTACACTGTGTAATAAAACATTACTAGGTTTTTATTTTTCTTTTCTTTTCTAGGATTGTAGGTGGAAAAGCAAATCCTTGAGCAATCTATCTCGAAGAAGAAATAGTACAATGAGGTATCGTTTTCACATTATTAAAATCTCTTTTAATTTATTTTTTTTTCTAATTTTGTGACTTTAATGGTATGCTTCTGTGATTATTAGGGTAGAAAAGTGGAAAAGGTTCAAATTTGTTGAATCGCAGTGTTTTAATACTTGGGTTAAGATTTCATAGTGGCTGATTTGCTTTGACCATAATGGCTTTTGTTGGAGGCTACTTGGGGATTGCACAACTATGGTGGTGGAACTTGAGATTTAGCCAAGGGTAGTTAATTAACGGGTTGAGTGTTTTGAAGGTATGGGTTTTTTATTTTTTATTTTAATTTAAAGAGATCTTGTGTGTCCTTTTAAAAGCGGAGTTGTTAATTTTCGTCTAGGAGTTTCAATTTCAAGTTCAAATTTAAACATTTGTTTTATGTGCATCACATATTTTTTATTACAAAATCGATAAATACGAGTTCCAAGTAAAATCAATCTCTTTGAGATAAAGTGGTTCGCTTATGAGATATCAAAGTTTATTTTTCCTATTTACAAGCTTCAGTTTTTATATCTAAATGTTTGAATAGTGCTAATTTGGCTCATCCATGAACATTTTCTATTACTTTGATTTTATAAGTAAGTTGTGATTGGTAGATGTGTGATAGTGAGCCATGTGAGGACACACTTTTACCATTCACAACTCGTCATGTGGCGAGTTATAAAACAAAATTGTACATTTTTATGTGTATATAGCATTACTCAAATTTTTTTCAAGTTTGAACAAACTGTAATCTAGATAGACTGGTCTGGTCAGTGGTCAGGTCAATGATGATGACTCAATTGCTCATGCATGCATAAATAAATAAATAAATAATACAAACCTTTTTTTTTTTCTCTTTTCCCACTCAGTATGCCTTTTTCCAATGGTTGATCACCCTTTTTGTTTTTAATGGGCCCACACGGTAAGCCAAAGCTCTTCCACATACCCCCGTGACTCGTTCGCGAGTCATAACGTAAACTGTAAACCATACGATTCCTTTTCCACACGGCAAGTCGGTAAACTTCAGTGTTTTTTTTTTTTTTTTTTAATAATTGGATAATTTGGGGCTTACTTACTTGGAGACACAAGAAGCACCATAACCGGCCCACAAGGATAGAGGCCAGATAAGATTGTTTTTCTTTTCTAAAATGGGCTTTGACTCATTAGACTGTCAGAAAAGAATTATTATAAATCGTAACCGCTATTTAAAATTCAGACACGGTATGGACTAGTGAGTATGGACTCGTGAGTCATGCATAAAAACACTAGGACCCAATTACCACTCGGCGGAGACTACTTCTTCGCTTTTTCCACGTTGCAGTCGTATTGCTTTTTCTACTTTTTCTTTTTCCTTAAACTAAACAATGGGGGCTTTCACTCATCAGCATTAGGCTGTTAGATTTTTTTTTTTTTTTTTTTTTTTGGGTTGTTGAATTAAGGCTACGGCCATTGTATGATATATAAATATATATGATTGATCATATTCAGTGACGGAACTATTCAAGGGCTGAGGGGGCCACCCCCCTCCAACGTTGGAAAAAAAAAAAATATATATATATATATATATTAATAAAAATAATTTTAATTTTGGCTTTGAAATTTATATACTTAGCCCCTCTCCCAAAATTTTACAAATTGACTCAAGAAATCCAACAAATAGATAACAAGAAAAATCTATAATAAAAAAAAATGCACATATTTGGATAATAAGAAAAATATTTGGACAAATAGCAAAAACAATAACAACAAATCAATGACAAATCAATTACGACGCTAGAACAGCTCTTCAAGCTCGATAGATGGCTAGCTATCGAGCTAGCTGTCGAGCTTTAATGACAGACACTTTTCACACTTGAATCTTGGACAGACTTGCATGACTTCAACACTTGATCTTGAAACAAAATTTCTTAAAGTATTAAACACATCCTAGTTCTACCCAAATACAAGTAAAGTGCGTTTTGTCAAAAGATTAGCCAATTACATAAAATAATGACATATGTTCCTAACAAGTGAATCACATATGTCCTAACAATCTTCATTCTTCATTGTCAATTTTTTTTTTTTTTTATAAATGATACAATTGTTATACTAAGTGATAGAGGGAGATTCGAACCTTTGTTTTTCGCTTTTATGAGATTAGATATTCTCTCTAAGTTACAAAGCTCTTAGCATTTTTCACTGTCGGTTAACATCTTTGAAAGACAGAAAACGAAAAGCCCAATACGTTATTGAACATGTCCAATAATATTAGAACATAAAAGACTATAATTCAAACCAAGCAGGAAGGGCAAGTGAGTGTACTGTGTAGTGTGCACCACTATGGAACTGTTCAATATTAGACAACTTCACTACTGTGCATGCAACAACTATAATTAATATTTATGCACATTTTGGTATAATCAAAGCTACCTTGAGATTTCATTTGGGAGGAGAAAAAAAAAATTGCTAAGTGTGCTTCTTTCAGTTTTCTTTTAGAGTTCTCACATGTCCAATTAAGCATTTTGTTAACTTTGGTATGAATTTTTCATGTTTACTCAAAGTGAGAAAATTTTTTATTTGAAATGGTTGAGATTTAAGGAGCTATTGTTGCCGTTGATATCAATGACGATCTCTACTAATTTTTGCCGCATCAATATTGGTAATCTAAAACTTGACCAATTTGTGTTTTTAAATTAACCTTACTTCCTATAAAAAAGATGGTTTTTAATCTATTCTATATATTTATTTTATTTTGTTGAAGTGTTTGAGTTTGATTTAAACATTTTTCTTCTATCTTTCTATGTCTAACTGCAAAGGTGCAATGAGAGTTAAAGATGTATGCATCGTTTTCAGAATTACTTGCAATGAGCGAAACATAGAAGAGTGAGTTTATCTTCATTCCCATGAAGTTCTCTTTTCTCCTCCATTTGATGTTAATAGTTTTAGAACTAATCCCATTTAAATTTGATGATTTGTCTACACAAATCTGATGGACTATTTTGATCATTTTTACAGATTTTGACTCAATATTGTTCAAAATCCTAAATTCCTTGATGTGTGCTCTAGCAAATTTTAATTTGAAAGTCAAATTACTTTGAAATTTTCATAGGATTTACTAAGATGTTCAAGTTTATTATGTATGTCCCTTCCTATTTCACACTTTTTTTTTTTTTTTGGGTGAATGATCTTAATCTATCTAGCAGATTGCATTGCACTATTGTTGACTACAAGTATTTTTTACATGGGCTGCTAGTGGACTCTGATTATCACAATTGGGTATTATCTTAAAAACACTCTCTTTCTTTTTGTATCATTGTGTGCAAGTTTGTATTTTTTTTTTTTTTTAATAATTTCGGTTTGGCTATTAAGAAAGTGTAGGGATATAATACATATGATAAGTTTTGGATTTTTATTTAGTATGTTTGGGATTCAAGCATCTTTATATAGTTCCTTGGGCTAAAGTTTAATAGGGATGGTGAAGGCTCAGTGTGCTAGGATGATGCCTTTGAGAAGAGGTGATGGATTCCTAAAAAAGATGAGAAGCTAACAGTTTACAACTTTACATTAAGCAACATGGCATTTGGAATTGGAGTTAGACTTTTTTGGATGAATTAGGTGGAAACTTTTGCAAATAAGAGGAAACTATACTCAAGCTTTATAAAGTTTTATTCATTTGAAAACTATTTTATCAAATCTAGTTTGTTGAATTCTGATTAAGATGAATGGATAATTTAAAACAACGAGTACACTTATTTTTTATTTGTTCCTTTTAAATGTTGTTACACACAGTATATATATATATATATATATATTCTTTTTTTTTTCTTTTTTTTTTACGAAAGGTTTACTCATTCATTAATATGTAAACGATCATAATGCAAAGCATCTACAACAAGTGGGGGCTCATCCTCCATCCAATACAAAGCATCCACAATGTTCCTAGCAAATCTAGCTAAGGAATCAGCCACCATGTTCCCTTCCCTTTTAACACAGCTAAGACCAACAGATTGCCAACCCAAAAAATAAGATCTAATGTCATCAACTACATGCCCATACAAGGAATTATTTACTGCAGGTACCGAAAGTGCTTTCATGACATTTGAATTATCTCCCTCAATTACCAGGTTTGAGAAACCAACTTCCATAGCAAACTCCAAGGCTTTGCGACAGGCCAAAACTTCTGCTTCATCGCTATTGTGCACATACTCACCCTTTGCCGACATAGCAGCCATCACCTCACCTTCATGGTTTCAAACTATTGCGCCAACACCAGAACAATTTATATAAGAGAAGACCACTGCATCGAAATTCCTACATAGGGGGCTGCTAGCAGCTGTGGCATCTTGGTGTTGCATTGGAGATAACCATCCTTGCTTGTGCTTTCTTGTACTCGTCTAACAGTTCAGCTGCCCTCTTATTCAGCCACCGTGGGTCCTTCATCTAGCCTCCATGGACAACCACGTTCCTTTGATTCCAGATGAGCCAAGACTGGATAAAGAAAAGCTCCAACTCCGTTGTATCTAACTTGTCCGCCAACAATTCAACAAGCTGCAAAAAATCACAATGGTTAGTACGAATTTTCTGCAACACGGTGAGGCTTCCTACCCAAACATCTTGGGCTACTCCACACCCCCATATAGCATGAATAGCATCCTTGGGTTCCCTTTGGCAGTAGTGACACAAGCTTTCCGACACAACTTTTCGTTTTGCTAAACTCATCTATGTGGGAAGAATATCATGGCATGCCCTCCAGCCAAAAATTTTAATTTTCCCAGGTATTTTCAGCTTCCATATCGTGCTCCACAGCTGCTGCCTTCCACTCCTATTTGATGATTCGGCCCAACCAGCTTTCCTCAACACCTGTCGTGCAAGATGGTACCCAAACCAAACTGAATACTCTCTCTTCTTATTATGCAGCCATACCACTGAATCCTCCACAACCCTTCGACTCAATGGGATTCTACAAATAGATTCAACCTCTTCCCGATTAAAATGTGCCATAATGATGTCCCTTTTCCACCCATGAATGTCCCAGTCAATAAGATCTGATACTCTCCAGCCCTCCTCCATATCATGCACCGGATGTAGAATTTTATTTGAAGGGTAGTTTGGAATCCATTTATCCTTAATTGCCTCAATGGACTCTCCATTCCCTACTCTCCAACAACACCCACTCTTCAAAATTGGTAAGGCAGCCACCATACTTTTCCAAACAAAAGAACTGTTTGGAAAATCTTTTGCATGAAGAAAATTACATTGAGGAAAATATCTGACCTTGAAGCATTTAAACATTAGAGACTCATGATTTTTCAGCAACCTCCAACCTTGCTTGGCTAACATAGCAAGATTGAAATACCTCAAATCTCTAAAGCCCATACCCCCTTCCTTTTTTGGTTGAGTTAAACAATCCCAACTCTTTCAATGAATTTTCTTCTCATTGCCTATTTGCCCCCACCAAAATTTAGCACACAAGGAGTTGAGTTCATCACACAATTTCACCGGTAATTGAAATACCCCCATGTTATAAGTAGGAATAGCTTGAGCAATTGCCTTGATAAGCACTTCCTTCCCCGTCTTGGATAACATCTTCCCTTTCCAACCTTGCAATTTTTTCCAAACTCTATCCTTCAAGAAAGAAAAAGTTTGGTATTTTGCTCTACCCACCAATGTCGGTAAACCCAAATAAGAGTCAAATCGATCCACCTCCCTTACACCCAAGAGTGACACAATCTCATCCCTATGGTTACCACAGGTATTGCTACTAAAATAAACCGATGACTTCTCCATATTAATACATTGGCTAGAAGCATTAGCATAAACCTGTAGCATCTCATTGATCACCTGTACCTCTCCAGTAGTTGCCCAGCAAAAGAGAATAGTCATCTGCAAACATTAAATTTGAGATTGTTGGCACCCCTCTACAAATAGACACACCCTTAATTCGCCTGTCCATCTCAGCCTTTGCCAGCAATAAAGTAAAACCCTCCGCACACAACAGAAACAAGTATGGTGATAAGGGATCACCCTAATAGATCCCCCTAGATGGCCTGATGTTGCCATATGGCTTCCCATTAATAAGAATGGAAAAAGAAGGTGTGGTGATACACCCCATTACCCAATTAATCCAAGTGACTAGAAAACCCAACTTTGCCATAATACCCTGCAGGAAGTGCCACTCAACACAGTCATACGACTTACTAATGTCAAGCTTTAATGCAAGAGATCCCTTTTTGCCTTTTTTCCGAGAGTGCATGGTATGTAAAGTTTCGTAGGCCACCAATACATTGTCTGTAATGAGTCTCCCTAGGACAAAAGCACTCTGGGTAGGGGTTATAATACTTGGGAGAATCTATTTCCAGGTATCATTTGGCTGCCACATTTATAAAACTCTAAAACTTAATACCACTTGCAAAACATGTATAAACTTCAACATCAATGATGTACCAGCGGTGATTAAAGCTTGCAAGGTGTTCCATAATTATTATGAAGTAAGCAAAAAACTTGGTAAAATTGTTGATGTCTGTTTAGGTTTTGTGCAAATGTGATTTTTACTTGATATCGCTTGCTGAAAATGAATGGGAGGATTGCCTTTTTATTGCAATGGTTCATCTTGAATTGGCTTGAGTTTTCACTTTTTATTTTATTTTTCAAATATTATTAAAACTATGATAGTTCATGTAAAATTAAAAAGCTTTAATGTACAAACTATACTTTCATAAGATTTTCCTGTGCATCGCACAGATTAGTAACTAGTAATAATAATACCAAAAGAAAACCTTTTCTCGATGAGAAATATTGCTAGTATAATCATGCATATGTTACTCAATTCCTTTCTTCTAACAATTCATGGCGATCCAAACTCTCTTGCACTACTAAGTATTGTGGATGCCCACAAGCAATAGTTGAGGTTGCCTTTTTCCCATGCATTTTTTTAGCTTACAGACTTTCTTTTAAAGCCATACAAAGCATAGGATTAGACTCGCCACGATACAAAAAGAGTTGCTTACACAAGTATACTTTTCCTCCTGGACAAAAAGCAACCATCAAAACTGTGGGTGAGCCCAACAAAAAATTACCAACCGAACACAAAATGTAATTACTAATTGCAAATCTCAGTTAATAAACAAAGTTCCACAACTATAAAAGTACTCACACAATTCATCTGCATCAAACGGATCTCTTGGCTTTCCAAGCCAAATTTACAATGGGGATATTAAGGTTATCTGATTATTTGAGCTGCACCGTATACGTGGAAAGCAAAATATTAAACCTTTCCCCTTCAAGAGAAACCAGAATTTTCAAGATTGAAAAACTCAACCTTTATCCTGCTAATACCCAATCCCTCTCATATATTGATCTAGAAACCCAATGTGCTTACTTGAGATTGGACAAAAGTTAAAAACTTGGATAAAATACAGAGAGCAATTCTGCACGTCAAAGTTTGTCATTATTTGTTTCAAGATGCTGCTCATACAGAGAATGATACTTTGCAGGAAGATAGTCCTTAAACCTGTTCACAATGACGATAGCAAGGGTGAGAGCACAAATGCTAAAATTATTGAATATAAGAAACAAAATGTATGAAGAAGATAATTTTGGATATTTCAATTTTCAAAAAAGACTAGGGGAAGGGGAGACATTCTATGCATAATGTAAAAGAAAAACAACAAATAAAAGGTGTCACATCTGTCATTTTCAGGCTTAAACATTTATCAATCATACCATATTAGCAACATTTAGAAAGCACAATACACAAATGAAAGAGTAAATATTTTTTTTGTCCTTAAATATCAATATCATAACCCAAAAGAATTTTATTAACACTAGTATCTGAACGAAGCACCCAACCTATGCCATCAATAATAGCATCCATAATCAATGTCAATCATGGCATTAATAGAACGTACTACCTTATGAAGAACCCTCAGCCTTCAAGTCAAATTTTAGATGCAAAGCCACATAGGCAATTGCCGCCAATAGTATTAAAATCAAATAGCAATGAGTACCTTTCAAGAAGATGAAGCCTCTCTGGTCCAGAGAATAATCTCACAATGGATTGTAAAACTTGATTTATCTTCATTACTTTAGACTTAAGTGCCTTCATAAACTCCACAAATTTTTTATATTCTTCAGCACTAAGCTTCTCTTTAACCTGTAGGCATAGGTTTGAACAAAATCCAAAACCACTTTCTTAATTGACATTTTAAACAAGAAAGCAATACAAAAAACTTGGTGAGTCAAAGAATTGCCTCTAGCTCATTGGTTTCAGAGAAGAAACACAAACAAACATGACTGCTTCAATATGGTTCAGGCATCCAATGCAAAATTCCAAGAAAACCACTTGCTTTAGAGAAATGCTTTTTTAGGAGGCATGCAAAGAAGGGAGGGAAGATTCAAGAAGTATTACAGAAAATGATGACAAAATGGCATATAATCAGAAACATTTCAAGTCACCAATAAGTAATAACCATGTAAAAGTTCAATTATTCTGCGGTTAACAAGTGGAAGCTCTTCTTGTTGTGTTAGAAGCCAGCCTCCTGTCCAGTTTCTTGCCACATATTTCTCATTTACAACAAAGGAACAATCACATAAACTAAATAATTTACTTTATATTGTCAAAACACTTCACCTGAATCAGAAAAGCAGATCCCCTGGATTCCTCGTTACCACTGGGCAGAGGGTTGGACTGAATGCCTTTGTTCTTCTGCCTGAAAAACTGAGCTTGCTTCTCTTGAGAAGTTCCTTGATCTTTATGCAGTACTGATGAACCAACTTGAGTATTTTGTGTGCTGATGCCATCAGAATTTTGCAAATTCTCAAGATTAACTGAATTGATACCCAAAGGGCCAGTTGTTTCAAACTTCTTTGCACCAAATGACTGATCATGAGAAACTTCAATTTGTTGCATCACAGCATTTTCTATGTTTAATAATTTACGCTTCCTAGCAGAACAAGGTTCTATAATTTTTTCTTTGCTTGGTTTTTCATTTAATATAGAATAACCAGTCATATCAGTTATTTCATGATGTTGCATATTTTTCCTTCCAGGCATCAAAATTTTTTTCTCATTGCTGATAAGATCACTTGGACGCTTCAAAATTAAAGATTGACTCTTAAAGGGAGAAAGAGATGAGCGATTAGCAGGAAGAACTTCTCCCAATTGGCTTGAAGTTGAACTATTGCCTCTTTTAGTGTCACATATGGGAGACAATGCCTTTACAGAAGAATCTTGACTCATTTGTGTTGCCTGAAGATTCCGACAACCAAGAAATAGTTCACAGAAATAGCATTATCAGAAAATACTTTTACATCTAAATATGAACATCTTCACAGATAAAAAGTCCAGGGTTTACCAGGGTGAAAAAAATTTCTGGAGGCTGCTCAGGTTGCGTCTCTTTTGTTTCTCCTATGAAAGAACATATAGCATTAGCCACAGCATAAATAGGCTGCATTATTACAGAAAATTAGCTTTAATAATACACATGCCATAGGAAGGGCACAAATGACAAGCCAATGGCTCAATTCAAATTTTGGGAAGTAAACAAAACAACCAATAAACTCCACCTCTGTTTGTGCATGGTGTCATCATATATATTGTTCACAACCAATCCCAAGCCCAGAAATAAGAGAGTTGTTGTAGAATGGAAACCAATACAAAAATTAGTCACTTTCTTATGAATGAATTACAGATACAAGTTGGGGTGTGTGGCCAACCCTGATTACTTTGTTGAGGATCCAAAGTGGACCCCACAGTTTGGGGTCTAATACTTGCTTATTATTGTCATTGTAGACAAAACAGCCTGTTAGATTTTATGAAGTGTAGAGAAAGAGAGTATAGAGAGAAGAGAGAACACAAGGTTTATGTGGTTCAGCCTAACGGCCTATATCCACAGAGAGTAATCCTTGATGGCTACATCTTCACTATATTATCAATTCACTTAGTTACAATGAACCCTAAGTAGGGTTTATATAGGGAGAAAGAGCAAGTTTTAGGCATACATGGGCTTACAATGGAATTGGGCCTCTTGGGCCTACACACATAAACCTAATACCTCTAACACCCCCTCTCAAACTCAAGGTGGAGGCTTGATGGAACCTTGAGGTAAGAATGTAACTTGCAAGGATGAAGAAAGATCCCTCAAAGATGCCTTGAAAATTACCATGAAGACGACTATAAATAGACTGGATAATGAACATGCGAATTGCTGAAGATGACAGCGAACAACTATAAAAGACTGCCACGAGATAATAAGGGCCGAAGAAGGCTACATCAGTGACCAAGGAGGAGGGGCTACTATGACCTGAGGACTGCTACATTGAAGGCTTGAGGAACTTTGGCAAACAAGGTGCTGTGATGAAGCATGTGATGATGTCGTAGATGTTGAACCGAAAGAGACAAGGGTCAATTCATGTGATTTGGGTGCCTCAAATGGACAAACGGATCCCAAGATCAGAATCTACGCAAAAATAACCACTCAACTCTTATCAATGATCTAAGTCAAAATGGTCAAATGCTGAATCAAGCAATGTTTGGTGATGCTTGAAGCAAGATGCAACCGATGATTAAGGCTTGAACAAAAGCCAAACGAGTCAATAATTTCAATGAAGAGCACAATACAAATTATACCTTTAGAGGCTACCAGTAAGATGCGAAAGATGCATGTGCGCATTAAATATAGCCAAAATCACCAAAATTGTCAAGGTTGTCCATATGCTATCCATGACAAGAAATAAATTAGGATAATTCTGTAGAGTGGATTGTAGCGATAAAAAAAAAATCTTGTATTGTTTACTTGACTAGGGCTGATGTGGTGGTCTTCAACAACTATTGCCACGGATTTGAAGGCAAAAGACCCATTTGCGGAGTAGAAAATAATCTCAAAAGATCCAAAATTTGCAAATCAAACTGTGCCTTGTATATTTAAAAATGCAAACTTATTCTTGATTGAGTGAATTGCATACATAAAGGACACGTTGAACCTGCTAATTATCACAACCCAATACTATTGGTATGACAGTCGGTGGTCAATACTTGTTATCACAAGCCAAGAGGATTCTTTAAGTCATTGATAAATCATTCGGCCAGAATGCCACTAATACAATAGTTATAGACTTGTTGGTCCCTTCCAACACAGTTGGTGCCGAATGCAATAGAAACACAGCCACGGCTTTAGATGATGGTATTGTCGTGTGTTAGGCAGCGGCAGTTAGTTTTGGCTTTTGATGGCAGCGGAAGACAAACAAAAAATGGGTCAAGATCAACTCTTTGATGGTGGTGGTTGAAAGGAGGCTCCATGACAGTGGCTTGTGAAAGACAGTGGTCACTTCTAACGGCAACTGGACTATACCAAAGAGTTTTGACTGCAATAGTGTGAGGCTGGAGAAGACAAACGCAGCGGAGAAACACAAAGGAAGACAAAGACTGCTATTGAACACACTGTAAGGACAGAAAACCATGGCCATAGGATGGTGGCTTTGATACCATGTTAGATTTTATGAAGTGTAGAGAAAGAGAATATAGAGAGAAGAGAGAGAATACAAGGTTTATGTGGTTCGGCCTAACGGCCTACATCCACATAGAGTAATCCTTGACAGCTACATCTTCACTATATTATCAATTCACTTAGTTATAATAAACCCTAAGTAGGGTTTTTATAGGGAGAGAGAGCTAGGGTTAGGCATAAATGTGCTTACAATATAATTGGGCCTCTTGGGCTACACACGTAAACCTAATATCTCTAACACAGCCATTAAATTGTAACAAACACCTAAACCTAATCTTAAGTTCCCAGATTGAAGTTGGTTCAAGACCTAAGTGAAGACTTGGCTTGTATGTGATTGGCTCCTGGTTTCTTTATTCCAGTAAAAGCAACAGGATCAGGACGTTACTAACCCAAAAAATATAAGGTAGACCCAGCAAATGGGAAGCCTGCAATTTTCTGTAAAATGCAAGCAATCTAACAGATTAAGGTTAGGATATTTCTTTCAGTTCACATACCTATAACTAAACTACAGAACAGCCAGGAGAAAGAAAGTGTCCACAGGTAGCCATTGGACCCTTAATTGATATCTTTGTTTTGTGTGTGTGTGTGTGTGTGTGAGAGAGAGAGAGAGAGAGAGAGCGGGGGAGGGGGTGGGGGGGAGGGAGAAAGTACGGTATCAAGATTGATAGGGCAGTACCCATTTTTATATATTTTGTTAAAATTATTTCTGGCTAACCCAAACAATGTAAGGCAGACCCAGCTAATGGGAAGCTTGCAATTTGATGCAAGTAATCTAACTGATCGGGGTTTGGATATTTCTTTTCAGTTCACATACCTATAACTTATTTTTTAAAGAATAAAGTCTAACTTTTTGATACGTTGATGGTTAGGAATGAGAGGATTGAACCTTGGATGTCTTTGTTAGAAACACCAAGAGTTCACATGCCTATAACTTTGCAATCAAATAGCTTTACTTTCTAACTACAGAACAGCCAGGCAACAGAAAGTGTCACAGATAGCCACTGGACCCTTTATTGATATCTTTGTTTCAGGTGTGTGTGTGTGCGCACACGCAAGAGAGAGAGAGAGAGAGAGAGAGAGTACAATATCAAAAGACTGAAAGGGAAGTACCCTTTTTTTTGGTAGATAATAGAAATTTTAGTAAAGAGCAAAGAACAACGACGGTGAACCCACTGCACGTACCCATATTTATATATTTTGTTAAGATTATTTCTTGATCTAATCCATTCAAATAGATCTATTACCCATAAAGGCAAGAATCTTTTACATTTTGTATGTATTGGTAGCCAAATGAGCACACAGACACATCTATATTTTTTGGGTCTGCAATGCATAATGTATAGAAAGCCCTCATTCTTAAAACATTCATAAAACAATGTGTCACATAGTTACTCAATATAAACTTCAAATATCTGAGAAAAATAATATCCAACCTACATATATATTTCCCCGACACTTCTAGGGGAATACATAGGTAGATATAAAAGTCATAAAAACAATGAAACTGGTCATGTTCTTTAGCAGGAAGATACTTACCTCTATTTTCTGTTTGTATTAACCTTAGATGAGTAGAACCTCGAGCTCCTGCATCCCGAAAAAACCGGGTCAATGTAAAAACTACATCCCCAAATTTGGAGTAACACTGCAAGAGTGAAATGAGTTAGCACTAGAGCTTTGGAGATCAAAATTCAGAAGGTTGTTCCAAAAGATGACAACACACCTTGATGTGAGGCTGTATCCAAAGTGATATTTGGGATTGTCGATATGGGTGTGCAAACCTGTTTAGAACTCACAAGAAAAAGCATAATTCAAAAAATATATATACACGTAAATGTCAAGATTAAAATTTAACAGTCACATCAATAAAAAATAATAATGATGAGAAAGGCATTAATTGGTTGCAAGCCAAAGTCCAAGATGGATTTCCATAACCTTCTCAGTGACTGGAAACAATAATGATCATTTTGCATTTTGCATGTAATTATGTATTGCATATTTTCCAAACAGGTGGTTAAATATCTTTTGCAGAATTCCACCTTGCACTTTACAAGGGTGAGGAGATTCTATTTGAACTAGAGCTTAAAATTCAACAAAGATTAGAATGACAAAAGAAAAATCAGCTCCAGAAAATTCACAAAATTTGTTGAGTTCAGAATCCAACCATGAAGCTTCTGTACAAGGTTTAAAAAGAAAAAATTGATGAATGTCAAATAGTCAAGAATTAGAATGATAGTTCAGAAGTTTATCAGTTTTTACTTTTCCCCAATATTTCTTTGAACAGGAGGGGACAATGAAAAGGCCATCAGATTCTAAAACACATAGCAAATGGCTTACAACCAGGTAAAGTGGATATTACATTATTTATATACATTCTAAAATATCTGCTAAGGTAATGAATTGATGATATTATGGACACTATCTATAAGTTGTGAAGATAAAATATAAACTAAATAAAGAGAAATAAAATGAAATTAAGGTTTAAAAAAGGACAAGTCGTACAAAACAAGACAAATAAGAAAATGATCATCTCCTGATATTTTTTCTAAGTCACATGCATGTGCATTCTGTTGAAATTAAAGACCAAAGTGACAGAACCAACAGAAAGAAAAACCTTTCATCACAGAAAATAATAGCTCCATAATCATGACGATGACGGATTACACGTCCAACAGCCTGATTCACAGCTCGTGATGCTTGTTGATTATACCAATCTTCTCCGGTTAGAACCTACAAAGTCAAAGTCAAAGTCAAATAAAAATTGGTAAAGCAATTGTCAAAATCAATAATGGCATGTTTTGTTGGTAAGATTTTTTATTCTTTAGAATTTAAGATTCTCATGACTTTAAATTCCTAAGAATTTAAAATTCAATCTCAGAGTTTGGTAGCTCAAAACTAGTTTTAGAAATCTTGAGAGTTTAATGAACGTTTGATGTTGAGAAAACAACCCACATGGTCATTATGGTAGGCGAAACCTAATAAGGAAAAATATTTTTAATGTGATTTATAAGGTGCACATTATAGTAGGTGAAACTTGATAGGAAATGTTAACTAGTTTTAACTTTTAAGCGTGATTTGTTACAATTCTAATTAAGTGCAAGACAGAAGAATAAAATTCTTAAAAGTTGAGACTTTATTATCCCATAAATTTTGGGAATGGCAATATCCTGAGATTTTCAGAACTTCCACAATATTAGTTAACCAAACACCCATAGTTTTGATAACTCTCAATAACTTTAAATTCTCACCTTAAATTCCTACAAACTGAACACAACCTAAGGAAAAACATCAGGTACTTAAAATTGACATCTCAATCAAGCAGTAAAATGATTACCTTACACACTTTGCTTTGGGATTGTCCCTCTTGATCCAAGTACTCACGTTTTAAACGAACCTGATTTACTTCTCATATCAGTTGAGCAAAGCTAATATGTGAAAATAAGCATAAGATTCATGGCAGCACTATTTAAGTAACTACACGGCAAAAAAGATCAATCATGACATTCACTTGTTACAATTTAAGTATTCCTGGTCCCAGCAAATGGATAAACTTTGCATTATTTGTGGAAAACACAGTGTGTTATAATTATAGCAAACATGATAGCCAACTCCAATGGCAAGCACCCAAGGATATTTCCTAAACCAAATGCAGAAACATGAAAAAGCAAACCCTATAGATGTATGAGTAATAAAGAACATATAAACTAATATGTTGTGAAACTAATTGACTTAAAAGAAATGGGAACCCATAATAAATTAACATGACTTTACTTGTGTATGTAAAGACTTCCATGTAATATGGCAAAATGAAATTTATATCCCTGCTTGTCAATTAAAGAATGCCACAAAAAATTTATGCACAATAATGCTATCCCATCTTCTGAAAATAATTAAGATCAAATGATGAAGGCTCAGGTAACTAAGATTGAAAATGTATTGTTGTAACCAGCCACTTATGAAGAAGCTAACATTTAAACATCAATGGTTTTGTTATTGTTTTCATTTTTTATAAATATTAAGATTTGGTAAACAGATAGAAGGGTGTAGCCCCCAAACAATGGGCCAACTATTATAAATTATCACCATCACAAATGAATGCTAACTTCAGGAACAGCAATGGTTAGAGCTAAGCATTACATATATCTCTCTCAACATTAAAAAGTTTAACTTTGAGTCCAAAAATTGAAATCAAAATGCTAGCAAAACCCGGTCTAGATATTTGAAAGTCACGTATTGATTATAAAGTATTAAGTCAAAGTCATGCAGATGAATCATAAAATGCCTTACAGAGTAGATGTCGCACTGCAGCTTCTTTAAGTATAGATAAAATGGCAAAGGATTTGCATGATATGCAAAAGAGCAAGGAACAATCAAGTCTCAAGAAAAAGAAAACGACAAAAAGATTATCAAACCTTAGGATCATTCATCGTAGCAAATGGCATACCAGTGATGACTACAGCTCTTCCAGCCTGGTCAGCAAAATCTAGTCCTTCACTTACCTAAATAACAGATAAGAATCAGCTGTCATAAATGGACTTGAACTTAAAAAAGACATAGCAGATATATAACCTTCATATTTTATTATGCTTGCCAAATTTGCATCAAGAAATGAAGCATCAGCCAACCAAAGAAAAAGTTCATTTTCTGAAAATCTAGGAAATGCTAAATAATTTGGGAAAGATCTTGAAATCTAACTTTAAAACTACTTGCTAGCCAGGAAGATGACAACTGAAACTACAAGTTTTATCGCTCCCAATACTTATATATACTAACAGTGTTGTTCACAATATTGGGCGACTCAGCAAGCATGTAACCAAGAGTATATGACCAAAGAAGTCCACCAAACAGAACATTTCAAGGCAACATATTGCAACTGCCTCAAAATACAAGGACCAAAGAGAGCAATGGGATTTCATGTGGTGTCCTCTGAGTGTGAATTGAGCGATGCCTAGACTGGTGTCAGATTCGCTGCTGGGTTGGGCTGGTCTTCCGATTAAGAGTGATAGGTTGGCAATTTGGAGTCTGATTCCATCTTGTTTAATGTGGATTGTTGGAAGAGAAAGGAATTCTCGCATTTTTGAAAATAAAGATTCCTCAGTACCCCAGCTTAAATCGCAATTAAAGGAAAAATTTATTAGCATTGAACCAGGATTTCTCTCCTTCCCCCTAACTGAGGTTTTGATTTGTTGTCTTTCCTAGATAGCATTTTTCTTGATTGACTTGTTTTTATCTTTTTAATTTTTTCTCTGTTTGAGTGCTCCATAGCATACTCCCTTTGTACTGTAGCCTCACTTTTTTTCTGTCCAATAAAACATTTACTACTTTATTGATCCAAAAAATACATAAAAGCACCAATTCACAAAATTTTGAGGGTAGTAGACAATAAATATTGCCAAATACAGGACTCATCAAATGAACTTGCTAATGACGAATGAAACATTATCCATCAGCACTGCCTTGTGCGTGCAACATGCCATTTCTTCAAAATATGCACTTCCTAGTAATAAAAACTTTTGTGTTACAACTTACACGTACGTCTATATAAACATTAAAGCCAAGAAGACAAAGATTCATGATTCTTTACAGCATCTCTACTTACCATCTTGGAGCTAGTCAATTTTAAATGTGTATCATGCACTCCAGAGACTATCATAAAAAATAATAATAATAATTAAAAATTATTTGAAAATATCCCCGGATGGCAATGATGCCAGATGAGTAACATAATTTCTATTTAACAATTTTAAAGCATCGTATACACATAAAGTTTGGAAACTTCCAATACCCCGTAGTGGTTGTATGATAGTCAAAAACATGCAAAGCAAATTTCATCCAATCCAATTGGTCCACAAAAAAATTTAGAAGTCAGCAAATGCATAACAAACAAATATTTTCCTTAAAGGCCAAGTCAAAAACATACCTTCCCACGACATACAGCAAAAAAAATTGCACCAGAAGCTGAGGTGTCCTTCAACTTAGCCATATAGTCCTGCCAAAACCAAACCAAATGGATTACCTAAAGACTAAAAGAGAAGACAGTGTACTTATATATATATATGTGACAAAATTAATTGGATATATAGGTAATGTTGGTTACCTCAATTGACAAAGAAAACATTGAAGACTGTCTAGGTTCTATCACAGGTTTCTTATGTTTGCAGATTCTTTCCCATATTGTAGTTGAATTTGCATGACTCTACAAAAAATGGAACATGATTTTTCATGAAATAAAAGCAAACAGATTTCACCCTTTCAAGTATTCAAACCCCTACCATATTCTTCCAGCACCCAATGCATTGGTCCATAATGTAGTAAGACGAAAAGAATACAAGCAGTCCATCGGGTACAATTCGAGCAAAGTTTACTGGAAGACAAAAATATAAGCATAACTTCTCAAATGAGCGTCAACAATTATCAGGCTACCGATTTGAATAAACTTCAAATCTGATAAGGGAATATGCTTAAAATTCAGTGCAAAGCCTAAATTTTTAAAAAGTTATGAACCACTTGAGTTTTTAAGGGAGAAAATTATGTTGTCCTCCAGAACACAACAAAAACAAACCGACAAAGCCTTATTCCCAAAATTTTGGAATTGGGCTATGGATCCTCGACAAATTAGCCATCCTCCAGAATATAGAAATATTAAAACATAGCTGGTTTTGACTTTTACTTCTTTTAATATTCTATCCTTTTTTCTTTTTTTTCTCAAAAACCCCAACTTTCTAGGGTTATCTGCGCTCATGCTAGCAAGCTAGAAGATTATCATTTTTTTTTTGATAAGTAGCAAGCTAGAAGATTATCCTAGCTGATATGAATGAAAAGTTCTATTGAAACCTCACTGTACTACCAATATATCTTTTACACATCAACTGTGAGTTATCAACATGCCAAAGCTATTTAACATATCCCATACAGATATGTTAGTTGAATATCAAATAATCCCACCTTTTAACTAGGGACCATGCATTCTAAGATTTCCCTTCATTAAATAAACAATAAACCTTTTACATTTATCAAAACAGGCGGTGTTTGGATCATTGGCGTCATAATAAGTAACAACACCTTCAGCCTATGAAAAGCAGCATTTGTAGTGGTTATCTTACATACCAATAGCATTTCCAAGCTCTTGCTTGTATTCTACAGAATCACGGTTCCGGTAAGAAGAATTGAAAGAGCAACTAGAAGGGCCAGCTGATACAACTCCAGCCCATATCTGACTTGGGGTGATGACGTGAGGATTTTCCAACCGAACAGGAAATTCTCTGAATAACCAATATTGCATTTTCTATTTAGAAATTGCGAAACATGGAATAACCTAATTAGCATAAGAGTCACTTACAATTTCAGTTCCTGCGCAAATGAATCCATGGGAGACAACGTCCCAGATGTCAATATGATTGAGCCCACATCCAACTTGTGGAATTCTTCCAAGGCAATTCCTGGATTGAAACACCACCAGCTGAGAGTCCTTGATGCCTTACCTGCAGAATCAAAACAAATAAAGATATATAAATTAGACTATGACAGGAAAGCATATGTTCAATCACACACTATGCCAATCTTTTGGAACGCACATTTGCACTAACTCACTGTAAATTGTGAATGACAATTAGGGATATCAGAATAATACATTCTTTCATTATCAAAAATTTTATTGAAAAAAAGGAACTACCTCATCCACACTTGGTGATAACGTGAGATAGCTCTACAGAATTACAACATATACGAATTACAATCTGAGATTTAGAAAATCAATAAAATTAATTATAGATTGAAATTCTCTATGACCCAAGAAATTAGATTACTTTCCTCCATCCAGTTAGAAGATCAAACACACATTTTGGCAGAACCAATTCCACCCCAACTACAAAGAAAATGAAGCCACAGAGATTGTAAGTGACTTCACAACATAGAAACAAGTGGTCCAGTCTCCCAATTACACTTGTACATGTAACACCATTCTACCATAGGAATACCTCTCCTCATTAGACTCACCAAGTCCACATCTTCCCCCATGTCACCATAGCAAATCACTAGAGCCTATCAAGACCTCATAATAAGACAGAACATCAAAATCTTCTGTTGCTGTTCAACATCCACCTTGTTCAATCTGGACCAGCCCTATTTGGGATGTTGGAATACAAAATATCAAAGAAACCACTGACTCTAACTCCCAGTCATTGAAATCACAAATAAACTTAATATTCCAAGAGTGGGTCCTACCTTCTTGCCTTCTAAACAAAAATGAACTGAGGCTTCCTTATCTTCAACAATCACATGTAACTCTGGGTATAGCTCTCTCAAAAAGATTTATCCATGCCACTTATTGTGTAAAAACCTCACATTTAACATCCCCAACATCATATTTTACAACCTCCACAAATCTATCCCAAGCTGCTCTTACACTCCTCCATAAGCTACAACCATGCACACCTCTTACCTCTTTCATTGACCATCAATGTAACAACTCAAGGAAAAGCGCGTCACATCTGCGCTATACCTCAAAAGAACTAGTCACAATTGAGGCTCTTTATAGTTATTAATAAAGCCCAGTTCAACCTAGTATATGCCCAATGTGAGACTTATCACACACCACACACATTACACAATCAATCAAATTGGGGCATCATAATCTCCCCCACTTAAATCTCTAACGTCCTCGTTAGAGCTCAATATGTGGGGTAGTGTCTCTGAGCCCACACGGGGTTACCGAGCCGACTCTGATACCATACACTGTCACGACCCAAATCCATGGAATATGAATTTGAAATCACTTGGTTTTAAACAAATTTAAAGATCAAGAACCATTTTTAGAAAACTTGTCTTGAAACTCAATTCTTTTCTGAAAATAGTTTAGTTTAGAAATCATCTTTTAAATGAGATTCGAATGTTCAAAACGTTATTTAGAATTCAAAGTTTCTCTTTAAAACATTATTTAAGGTTGAAGTTTCTCTTTCAATGATGTAAAAATGCTTTTGATAAACATTAGATAATGTAAGCTTAAAAACGTAACTTTTGAAAACCTTTGACTTCTAAGAACCTAAAGAACAAGACTTGTGCATATTATACATAATTACTTACAGCACTTGAATCACTCTGAAAGTCCAACCGAAACAACCTCCAAAAATCTCAAAACACTCTTAAATAGGACCTATAATCAACCATGGAAATTACTTAATATCCTCCACAAAATATAAAGCTTATCGAATTATACAAACTGACTCACTAGGAAAATATTTTGCTGAACTAAATGATAACACTGATGCAAAGCATCTCTACCCAAAAGTATGTTTCCTTGAATTTATCAAAACTCAAAAGCAACAGCCAATACTTTAGGTTTTAATATATGTCCTAAACAAAAAGTAAAACCTTAAACATGAATTAGGCTCTATAACCATGACTTTGTTCTAAAATACACACTATGGGCAAACCTAGGATTTAAGTTAATATATATAACCCCAAAGAAAACGTTAAAGCCACCTAATATATATAACCACAAACAGCCATCCTAATATATATATAACCACAATTGAAAAGGTGAAAGCCTCATGACTAAAGATTTGATCCATGACTTGTTCAAGGATATACACAGTGGCCAATTCTAGAATTTAATATATATATGTCTCTCAATGGGTTTAATAGCATATAACCCCAATAAAACATGGTGAGCAAAACTATATGACTTGTTCATGGATTTAATATATATACGTCCCAATGAAAAAAACGTGAAATCCATATTCATGATTTTATAACTTTGGCTTTTGTTCTAGAATACAACAGTGGCAACCTAGGATTTTATATATATAATTCCAAATGAAAACACAGTTGGCAACCTAGGATTTAAGCACTAACATAATAGTGTAAATCATATCCTAGGAAAATACCTCTTTAAACAATCTACACATCCCTAACGTTTTCCATGATAAAATTCTAAACCTTTAATTCTTTGTTTCTAACAGTGAGAAATCATATCTTGAACAATTTGGTTGCCTCTTCAATTGTATGTGTTCTAAACTCCAAGTGAAAAAATACACCTCCTAACTTCCTTAGTGGTGAAACCCTTCTTATAAAAACCCTAATTTATCTCTTCCTCTACCTTATATTTAACACATCAGAGGTGTGAGCTTAGTGGGGTAGTGGGCTGCAATTTCTAACAAAAGTACTTATGGGCCATCAATTTTATATATATATATATATATATATATATAATAACCTCAAATAAAGATATGCGGGGTATCACAATCAACCCCATTCTTCACCAAAATATTTCAATAAAACCACCCTCTCCACAAACGAGTCTTTTCCTCTCTAAAAAGCCACAACCATTCACCCAACTAGGCTTGGTTAAAAGTGCTCAACCTACGCACACCCCATCCTGCATTACGCATGGGATATTAAATTTAATACTTCAATAATGCAAATGAGATATTATGGATTAATAAGCCAAAAATGAAGAGATCAAGACATAATAGAGAATGACAATACACACACACATAATAAATCAGATCTATCCCAAACAACAGCAAGTATCTCCAAATTACCCTTTAAGCCATCTGCAGCACTTGCTTCAACTTCCTGCACATGAACCTATAATGAAAAAAAAGGGGGAAGGGGGGGTGGGGGGTTCCAATTCAGATACGTATATAGCAAAATGAAGATACACAATATGGAAACATGCACACTTTAAAAGCAACAGCCAAAAAAATTTTGAAATCAATCTCACCGTTGTCCTATTCAATTCTACTTACACGATAAAATTTTGCATGAGCATTGCCCTTATCTCTAAAAATTATATGAAGAATTTCATTAATGCTTTCCAGCCTGCAAACAGTCCCCTTTGCGTTGTTATGGTTTTCTTCCTCAAGAAGCACAGCAGCATCATCAATTATATTAGTGAGCATAGAGGTAGTTTCATGCGTGACATTTAGATCAGCAAGTAGTTCATAGATGTAAGGCCCAGGCCTAGTAAATCCCATTTCTTTGGACTGAATGGGCACTTCAGCAATCCGCTTCTCAAGCTTTAAAAGAAGTGCTGCAAGATATGCATTATTAGCTCATAACAAACACGACTAAGTAGAGTATGAATACTAGAGCTCCCATCAAAAATACTGATAACGTTCTGTAGAAAGCTAACTTAAACTTTACAACACAATGAAAGTCTCACATGCATGTGATTGATTACAAGGAAAAATACTAAGAGAACCTCTCTCTCACTTTCTCTCTAAGTTCTGCTATGGAGGCCAAGGTTCCCTCGAAGTAACCTACCAAAATTCCCAAAATCATTCCAGTTCTTAACATCTTCTCCAATCTATACAAAATTTCAGTGCTTGTAATGGGGGGGGGGGGGGGGGGGGGGGGTGTACGTAGCTTCTTCATTGAGTCCAAATTTTTTCAATTAGTAGTAGAGGAAGGGGGTCGTTATTTCTTGTTAAGGATTTTTGAGAGGGGCAAATTCTGTATGAGATCAGTTTTTATGGGCAAGAATGCAGCACAATGGCTGATGTTTAACATTGAACATCTTGTTGTTGGTGAGAGTTCCAAACAGTTTGTCACTTTTAGAGAAGGTGACATTGCATTTACTCTCCAAAGGAGTTCCAACTCTTTTGGTCAGTTCTTGCTGTTGACTGAACTCAAAGCCGGTGGGTCTAGGAGGTCGCTTATTATACCGGAAGGTAAAGAGAGATTTGGTTGGAGGGCTTTTGGCCTGGAACTTAGAAAGCTGCTGAATCCTTCTCAATATGCAGTGGGTGGAGAAGGTCTTCCTAAGTTCATTCCTCAGATGCGGAGGTTTAACTTGGAGGCTCAAAACTCTTGCACTTTTGCTGAAGTTGTGCAAGGCATTCACGGTAGAACAGAGGATAGAAAGCAGTCAAACCAACTAGGATTTACAGTCAAGGGGAAAAAATCACAGTTAGGAGAGGAGAAGACGGGGATGAATCTGAGACTTACAAGTGCAAAAACAGGGGATTTTCCGGTGGGTAAGTCTGATAAGTTGGAGGTGGTGGGAGGGGTGAGGAGGGAGCATTGCATTAATGAGGTGGTAGAGGTAGGTGAGCAAAATTTGACAGACACTAGGATACGTTTCCCAAATCTGAATTTGAATTCTAAAGCTTATGGAAAGGGGAAGAGGAGTGATTTCAGGAGATCTTACTGGACTGACAGAAGTCTTGTCGTGGTAGTTGACGTGATAGGGAGGAGGCGGGTTTCCTGGATTAGAAAGAAAGAAGGAGACATGAAGATCAAAGGGGACTCACGGGCAGTGGGATGGGATTGCAAAAAAGATGCATCAAAGGCCCTTTTATGGGTTTCACAGGGAACTAACCAGAATGTTGTAAAGCCTGTGATGGGCCTAGGAACTGGCCCAGTGTTGACCGACACAGGTGTGGGCCACTTTAACTCAGTTCTTTCAGGCCCAAGCACATTTGAAGTGGGCGAGAGCTCTTTGGTAGGAGAAAGGATATCAGCCCAGGCTCAGGTGTCTTCGACGCGCTCCATGGTCCATCTCCAGTCACTCGATCCTGAGCCAGAAGAGCTGGACCAGTGCGCAAAGCTTCCGGCGGAGGTCGACGGCCCTTTCTCCGCCGAAACAAGCTCCAGCGAGCCCAGGTTGCCTCTGGGTAAGGCCGATGGCCTCTCCTTTGCCGGAACCAGCTCCGGCGAGCCCAGGTTGCCTCTGGGTAAGGCCGATGCCCTCTCCTCTGCCGGAATCAGCTCTGCTGGACCTTTGTTAACACCGGGTAAGGTCGCCGGCCCCTTCTCTGTCGGAAATAGCCCCGGTGAACCCTTGGTGTCACCGGGTAAGTCAGTTAAGGTGTTTTTGCGGTCATCGGTTGAAAGTTTTTTAGCGGATTTCTTTTTGAGCTTATCTCTGGCTGGGCTTGTGGTTTTGGGTGACAAAGATGGGGTTGAAGGTGGCTGGGTCAGTTGTGCCAACGTTAGGCCGGAAGCTGTCCTTGATCTTGAACAATCCAGCTTAACGGTGTTACCCACCAAGGCACTGTGTGGTGTCCCTGGGGTGAGTGCTTTGGCGGAGGAAGGATTGAACAGTATGGGTTTGGGTGGAGAGGACAGTTTTTCTATGCCTCTGTTGGCAATCACTCCCTTTGGGTTACCTTCGCCAACTGACTTGAATTGTGGTAATGAGACAGTGGAGTGTGTGAATATGTTGGATGTTTCTAGATGGGTGAAGAGCAGACTTCCCGGTTTTAGTAAACTGGTGGGGCTGCCTTTGAGCCGACATGAGGAGCTATGTATTGCCTTGTTACAAAAGATTGAGAGGGAGACGGAGGCTGCCAAGGTGTTGAACAGGAAAGTTTCAGTTTCTAGAAAAGTTGTCATCTATAAGGATAAAGGGAAGAGAGAGCTAAGGAATTTGCAATCTTCGGTTAATTATGATGGTAGGTAGTGTGTTGGCTGCTGAGCTAACTTATCAGCTAGGGGTTTCTTGTCTTTATGAATTTAAAAATTCTTTCTTGGAATGTTAGAGGGCTGAATGATTGTCGGAAACGTTCGATAGTGAAAAATCTTTTGCGTGAGTGGAAGTGTGATGTGATATGCCTTCAGGAAACTAAGCTTTCTGGCCTGGACAGACAGATGGTTGGCAGCTTGTGGAGTTGTCCTTTTGTGGATTGGGTGGCTTTGGATGCTATCCAGACAGCCGGTGGGGTGTTGATGATGTGGGATAGTAGGGTTTTAGAGAGGTTGGAGTTTTTGGTGGGTTCTTTTTCTGTGTCTATTCGGTGGCAAGGGGTGGGGGACGGTTTTAGTTGGGCGTGTTCTGGGGTCTATGGCCCAGTTGATAACAATGCGAGGGGGCTAATGTGGGACGAGTTGGTTGGTGTTCAGCAGTACTGGAACGTCCCTTGGTGCTGCATTGGGGATTTTAATATTGTTCGTTTCCCTAGTGAACGGTTGGGTAATTCTCGTCTTACTCCGGCAATGGAACTTTTTTCAGAGTTCATTGAGGATCTTAATTTGATAGACTTGCCTCTGGAGGGAGGGCGCTATACTTGGTCTAGCAGATCAGAGCAGCCTTCGATGTCTAGGATAGACAGAGTCTTGGTATCTCCTGATTGGGAGGAGCGTTACCCGGATGTGATCCAACGGATTTTACCTCGCCCTGTTTCAGACCATTTCCCTATTCTAGTGGAGGTTGGGGGAATGGCGAAAGGGAAAAGCCCGTTTAGGTTTGAGAATATGTGGTTAAAGACGGCTGGGTTTACTGATAGAGTGCATTCTTGGTGGAATCGACATTCATTCTCTGGTACTCCTAGTTTTGTATTTGCCAAAAAGCTAAAGGCTTTGAAAGAAGATATCATTCAGTGGAATCGTTTGGAGTTTGGTCATGTCGGACGCAAAAAGACTCAACTATTAGAGGCTTTGAAATTATTAGATGCCAAGGAAGGGGAGTTTGGCCTCTCTGACGCAGAATCTAGAGAGAGAGAGCTGTGGTGAGATCTGAAGTAGAGAATCTTCTCTCCTTGGAAGAAATCTCATAGAGACAAAAATCTAGGATGTTATGGATAAAGGAAGGAGATAATAATACTAAATTCTTCCATAAGGTGGCTAACTCCCATAGAAGGTTTAATCATCTGAGTACTTTGGAGGTGGATGGGGTGATTTATGAGGAGGAATCTGAGGTGGCTACTCAGGTAGTAAACTTTTATAAAAATCTGTATAAAGAGACAGAGGAGTGGAGGCCTTTTGTGGAAGGTTTGGAGTTTGATCAGATAGAGGAGTCAGAGAGGGGTTGACTTGAAAGGAGATTTGAGAGGGAGGAGATTCTTCTAGCTGTTAATGAGTTGGCCGGAGATAAAGCTCCAGGTCCAGATGGTTTTTCTATGGCTTTTTTCCATCATTGTTGGAGAGTGGTGGAAAGTGATGTTCTAGCAGTTTTTGAGGAGTTCTATAATCATAGTAAGTTTGAGAAATCTTTGAACGCTACCTTTATAGCCCTGATTCCTAAGAAGAATGATGCTTCCAATATTCGAGACTTCAGGCCTATTAGCTTGGTGGGGAGCTTGTACAAGATTTTGTCCAAGGTTCTGGCAAACCGCTTGAAACTGGTCTTAGATCAATTGATTTCTGAGTCTCAGAATAGTTTTGTGGGAGGTAGACAGATTCTTGACTCAGTTCTCATTGCCAATGAGTGTGTTGATAGTCGAGCGAAGAGTAAGATCCCGGGGGTCATTTGCAAGCTAGACATTGAGAAAGCTTACGATCATGTGAATTGGGAGGCCCTTCTAGATCTTTTGAAGAGAATGGGTTTTGGGGAGAAGTGGTGTAGGTGGATTCGCACTTGTATTTCTACTGTCCAGTTTTCTATTTTGATTAATGGGGCTCCAGCTGCCTTTTTTGGGAGCACGAGGGGTCTGAGACAAGGGGATCCGCTATCTCCATTGTTGTTCTTGGTCATGATGGAGGTCTTGAGTAGAATGCTGAAAAGAGTTGAAGGTGCTGGCTTAATCAGGGGTTTTAAGGCTGATGGAAAGCGGGGTGAAGGGGAATGTGTCTCGCATCTTCTGTTTGCGGATGATACTATTCTGTTCTGTGATGCGGAAATGGAACAGATCCTCCATGTGCGGATGCTTCTCCTTTGCTTTCAAGCTGTGACAGGTTTGAAGGTTAATGTCTTGAAAAGTGAGATGGTTCCTATAGGGGAGGTTAATAATGTTCATTCCTTCGCAGAGATTTTGGGTTGTCGGATTGGGTCTTTGCCTATGACCTACCTTGGTATGCCGTTGGGGGCTTCCCATAAGTCCCCTTCTATTTGGAATCCTATCTTGGAGAAAATTAATCGAAAGTTGGCCAGATGGAAGAAGCTGTATTTGTCAAAAGGTGGTCGTCTGACTCTTCTTAAGAGTTCGCTTTCTAGCCTTCCTACTTACTATTTATCTCTTTTTACCATCCCTTCGCATGTGGCTAAAAAGATTGAGAAGATTCAGAGGAATTTCCTGTGGGGGGATTCGAAGATGCATTTGGTGGGGTGGGATAAGGTGTGTGCTCCTAAGGCTAATGGTGGTTTGGGGATAAGGAAATTAACTACCTTTAATAGAGCCTTACTAGGAAAATGGTTATGGCGGTTTGGGGTTGAGGAGACTCGTTTTTGGAGGAGGGTTGTAGCTTTGAAGTTTGGGGAAGAGTGGGGGGGATGGGCTTCCAAGCTAGGTAGGGGTGTTCATGGTTGTGGTTTATGGAGAAGTATCCGAAAAGGTTGGGAGGTTTTTAGCAAGCATATCCGGTTTGAGGTAGGGGCAGGGAATAGAGTGAAGTTTTGGACAGATCAGTGGTGTGGGGATCTTCCACTCCATCTATCCTTCCCGGTAGTGTACCGGATTGCCACTAATAGAGAGGCATCTGTGGCCTCTTCTCTCGAACGGTTGGGGACCGAGACTCGGAGAAGCTGGAAGGTTTTGTTACTTAGGGATCCAAATGATTGGGAGATGGGAGAGGTGGATGAATTCCTTCATACCTTGGGTTCTAATTTACCTCAATCTGAGCAAGGCGACCGTATGATTTGGAAATTGTCGAAGAAAGGGGATTTTAACATCCGCTCTTTCTACGGTAGGCTTCGAAGTCCCTTGCCTATTTTCTTTCCTTGGAAAGGTATTTGGAAGGTTAAGGCTCCTACGCACGTCTCTTTCTTTGTTTGGACGGCAACTTGGGAGAAGATTCTTACAGGGGACATTCTGCGATGTAGAGGCTTTGATTTTGTTGACTGGTGCATTATGTGTCGTTGTAATGGGAAGACGGTGAATCATTTGCTTCTCCATTGTGAAAAAGCTTATAAGTTGTGGAGTTTGGTTTATAGATCTTTTGGGATTTCTTGGGTTTTGCCAAGGTCAGTTGCAGATACGCTTTTCGGCTAGTGGAATTGGCTTGGAAAGCACTCTTCTAGCATTTGGAATCTAGCTCCGCTGTGCCTAATGTGGAGTATTTGGAGGGAGCGAAATTGGCGTACTTTTGAGGACAGGGACAAATCCGATGACCAATTGCTTGCTTATTTTAGTGGCACTCTCTTTGATTGGTCTAGGGCTTGGGGACTCACCTCTAGTGATTCTCTCCCTTTGTTTCTTTGTTCTCTCCTTTGTAATTAGCTCTTTGCTGGTTTCTGTTTGTTTTTGTGTTTCGTTTCTTTTTTCTGTTTGTTTCTTCCTCTGTAATCTTTGCTCTGCCTTGTGTTTTCATGAGGTAGTTCTTGAATATACTTCTTTCTTATTTATCAAAAAAAAAAAAAATACTAAATAAAAGTAGGATCTAGATCGGCCAAATCACTCTCAAAAAAAAATGCCAGAATAGTGGCAATATTCTTTATAATAAAAATAAAAAAATAAAATAAAAGTTAATGAGTTTACCTTTAAGGATGGCAAAATTATCTGGATTCTGTGATTTGTCATTTGATTCTTCCCTCCTTGCTATAGAAAGGTCAATACAGTTTTTTGCTTCAGAAATACAAGCTGTTAGAAGCCAAGAAGGCAAGTCAAAAGAGGCTGCATCAGCACATAAGCTTTCCTGCATTATATTCACATTAAATAAGAAAATATCCAATGTAACAAATGAATCAAGTTGCTATTCTGCATAAATATCAATTACTTTTGGGTTTTTTTTTTTTTTTAAATCACTAACAAGTTTAAAGAGTTGATAGCCAACTGAGTAAGAAGAGAGACATTCAAAAACCAGCACATATAGTTCCAAAGTTATACAGACATTAGATTTCCTTTGTCACAGATTTCAATTATATTCCCTTACCAGATTGTGAGCTTCATCAAATATGAGAATACTGTTGTTCCAATCAACACCTAAAATTTTTCGAAGATTCCGATCAATAAGATAGTTATAAGGTGCAAATAATATATCAGCAACCTTGTGGAGCTCTCGTGATACATAATAAGGACACCTACAAGAAAGAAGTAGCATGTAAATAGGAGGCAAAACCCATACAACTAAAGTCCAAACAGCTGACTATGATATTTCTTTTTAAGGAAAAAAGGTATT
This sequence comes from Quercus robur, assembly GCF_932294415.1. Lineage (NCBI taxonomy): Eukaryota > Viridiplantae > Streptophyta > Magnoliopsida > Fagales > Fagaceae > Quercus > Quercus robur. The sequence continues at coordinate 22,664,158 of NC_065538.1, forward strand.
AAGAAGCAAATTGTATATTAAAATTTTGGTGTAAATAAAGAAAACTTAAAAAGAACCTACGGCCCAAATCTTCTTCCAACATTGACCAAATCCTCAATGTCAATAGGTTCATCTCCAAGATGAGGATTTTTCTTCATGTAGTCTACAATAGAAGCACAGATCATGAAAGTTAAAAATAAAAACAAATGCTAATTACAATCAATCAATGGACTCTAGTAGATAATCAAAAAATAGAGATTATAATTTCCAACCCCTTCACAACCATTCAAAAGTAAGCATAGTAGTAGGAAAACCCCATGAATATAAACCTGACCGGGTTATTCAACTTAAACAAGATCTGACAACTTTATCCTCATCTATACATTCATTTTAAAAGTTTTCATGCATGAGAGAGAGAGAGAGAGAGGTTTCTTGTCAATATATTTTTTCTTTCTATTTTTTTTTTACTAGAGAAGAATCAGGAGTCCTTATATTTTTGCATCAGTTATGGACAAGCTTACGTGGCATTTTAATGATGAAATATTGAGGAAGGAGTCTACATGGTTTATCAATTTGTAAAAATAAAAATAAAAAATAAATAACATAAATAAGATAACTAGAGAGATAATGCATTGGGTGTTTTGAAACAATGAATTCCTCCGAAGCATATTGATTTCATAAAAAATATAACTAACGGAGTGCTAATTAGAGTGAAAGCTAGACAAGGAAATCAGTGGCAAAGCCAGGAATTTGTGTGGGAGGACCAATTGTGACAATTAAGTATTCTTTTCCTTTTTTTATACAATGTTCTTATCATATATTGTAGAATTGGGGGGAAAAATCCTTATAAATACAAATCTTGATGCAAAGGAAAATTTATATAACCCAATATATGTATTACAAAAAATATATATTTTACCAAAGCCTTGAAATGAGAGAATTTCAATATTTTCTTCTCCAATGTCAACCGAAGCTGGATATGAAAATTGAAATTAAGATGGTTTTTCTTTTTTTTGGGTTTTCAACACTAAGAAACTATAATAGCAGAGCCTTTTCTTGTGGTATACTAGTGTGCACTGCCTACTACCTTGAGTCTTGTCCCTTTTCATTTGTACCAGTGGGTGTGGTGTGTTGTGGGTTCGGTGTGTTGTGGGTTCAAAACAGTGAGAAAAAAACACATAAAAAGAAGAAATCTACAGCTACGGCCTACATGCAATAAAGCTTCTACTACAGCCTACATGCAAAAATAAGGTCTATTAGTGCCACTGCTGCATGCAAAACCCATTTTGATGAAAGAATGGTCTGCTACAAGCAAGACCATCTTGTTTTGGTTTGAAACAGATGAACGGTGGGGGTTCATTTATAAAAACAAACAAACAAATGGTTGGGATTAGACATGTTTTCTATAAAAAGAATGGGACTACCTTTTTCCATAAATCTGATGGTGGGAGGGACATTTTGATATGTGCTTATATAGGCATCCCATATAAGCACATATACTCAAGGATTTTTCTAATCCTTGGGGGGACATGGCCTGGTCTCCTGTGGCTCCACCACTGAAGGAAACACAAGCAAATTTTAAATTAGGATAACATTAAGGATCAGCATTGAGTATTAATCTTGTGTTGTTATTAATGAGCTTACTAGACCATCTCCAGGAAAGGTCTTGTGGTGCATGTTATATGCAAATATCATGATAGTGTACAAAACAAATTTTACAATGGAAGGGTTTGAGCTAACCCCGACAGTATGAATCATATTTCCAATGAATAAATTTTGTTTGGAAGCCTCTTTCCATGTCAAATCTCCAGATCAATTATCCAAAGAGCCTTACCCATGATTAAAAACGTGTGAACTGCCAAGCACCCCATACTGTAAGGGGTATGAGTCCCTTCTTACTAAATGTTACTTAAAATCCAATCAAAATACCACAAAAAATAAAATTCCTTCAACCTCATTTAAAGGCATTTATCAATGTCATAATGATCCAGGTGGAAACAAGAATTTGGAATCAACAACATAGTGATAGCAAAGGTAGTTATGCACCCAAAAGATGTTTGGTTCTAGACCATCTAGAATTCATTGTATCCAAATTATCATAGTTCATTCTCTTGATCTTTGAGCTGGAATCACTCTTCTATCCTTTACATGATATATGGTTTTATATTCAATCTCATGTTTCCAGAAGATAGTTGAGGTAATAGACCTTGCTTATAAATTCCCTTATTTTAGTAAGCCCAATTATATATGTATATATATGTATGAAGGGACAAACATGTGCTTAGATTTTAACAGAATTACCAGCAACTTGAGAATGATGGGCACAAGTACGCTTTCCACGCTTTCTACACAGCATACGGCAGGCATTTGTTTGTGTTTTTCCACGAAGCAAACTCACTTTATCATGAATGCACAATTGTTCACGAGATCCTAATACTACCATTTTGGGCCTGCATATATTAAACATTAGCAACATGGAACCTCCTCCCCTTGTGAGAGCAACATGGAAGGGGAGGCCATGGGGTGTAATTTATTAATATAAATCAAATATTTAGAATCTCACTGCAAGAGAGGTCAAACTATAAATCAACTCTGACCTGTAACAGGTTCTCTTTAATTCTTGAATAACTTGCCGGATCTGGCTGTGAGTGCGTGAAGCATAAACTATGGTGGGAAGTTTTGAGCGAGCACCCTGTGACGGAGAAACATCTGATATGCTACCTTCACTCTGACTGCTCCTTACTCCCATACCAGTTGAGAAACCCCCCAAACTCTTCCTCCAAGCAAGTGTGGCGCAGAGAAGACACAATGTTTTCCCAGTTCCTGTAGGGCTCTCCAACAGTGCATTGCATTTCTGCACATTGTATTAATAGAGATAAGAAACTATTAAAACTTTGTATCATTAAGTTAATAGATAATAGAATTGAGTATAGGCCTAGTGACACTATGCAGCTTATAGAGTACATATCAGACAATCCAAACCCATAGAGCTTCAGACTATATGTTACACTATTAACATCTTTTTATGATAATTAACAGTTAGAAAAATGCTTATATTGTTTTAGATCATATACTAGATATCTGTACACTTTTACAACAGAATTTACTTCAACGATTTTCTTCGGAGATTTATATTCCATTTCAAAAGGATTTCTACTTACATTATGCTTTAAGCATTAAACCCCACTTTGAACAACATACACTAATGTTCTATCATCTATGAGGAGTAAATTCAAGGGGGAGAATTTTATTTTTTTGTCCACAAGAATACAAAAACCATGAAGGCCTAATATACCCAATAACCACAATCTAACGAATCAAATACCAATTTAGTCCAAATAAATACTTACAAGTTTCTTAAACACAACCCCATTTCACAAAAACACCAAATTGATTAATTGAGTATCAAAAAAACACACAAAGCTACAGTCTTTCCCAGCTTCAGTCAACAAATTCAATTCTTTCTCCAAAAAACTTTTAAAAAAAAAAAAACGTTTTCTAAAAGCAAGAAAATCACTTTCACGCTACCATGACATGATACATACAGCAACCAAAACGGTGACGTTTGGGGGGATTGAAAAAGCTTACTTGTTGGAGAGACTGAATGACTTTTTCCATGTAAACAAGCTGAGAATCGTAGGCCTCGAATGGAAAATCCACATCGATGCCTCTGATTTTGTACGTCGGCATTTCTTATTTCTCCGTTCGGATTTTTTTTTTTTTTTTCTCGGGAATATTAGGGGAAATTTTCCCGAGAAAGAAAAAGTTGAGAACGTTGGGTTTTGATCTTAAAACCCTAGAAAATGAATGATATAAAAAAAGATGTAATAGGTAATGTGTTTTCCCGCCAACTTACATTGTAGTGTGAGGGGTACTGCTGATAAACGGTGTCGTTTGGGAATTGAATTTTCTTTTTTTCTTTTAGGGTAATATAATTTTTTTTTTTTTAATATAGAGATGATAGAAGTTTAATCTATGGATTCCTTTGCTAATTGCTCTTTATCATCAAGTTAAACATTAGATTTCTTGCTCGATGACAAAAGACTTTAGCAATTTTTTTTTACAAGAGATTTTAGCAATTGAATTAACTAAAACTCACTTATTGTATTATATAAAAATTATGTATGACAACATTTGATACAAAATTTTTTGTGAGTTAGTGTTTAGGGTAAACAGGGAACAATTTGGTATCTGACTTCTTAACTTGAAATCAACACAAAATGTCCTAATTTATATAGATAAATGTTAATTTTCATCAACACAATTTTGAATTTTATGTTCTATTTGTTTTGCTATAAAATATTTTTCCAAAATCATTTTCAGTATTTTGCCTTATTCATATATATTTACATGGTAGACTTATTGTAACTTTGATGCTATTTTACACAAGTTTAGCTAATTAATGTAGGTGATTTTTTTGGTTAAATGTACAAAATTGACCTCTTATGTTATTTTGCATTCAATGATGTTACTGTAGCATTCTATTTGATTTTCTTATTATTTTTTCTCTCTCATCTAATTATCTCTCCTCTCTCATTCAATTCTTTCTCTTCCTCTACCCTCTATCTCCTCTTATCTTCTCTTAAATTCAACAACTAATAAAACAAAATTTTCAAACTTAATTTAAATCTAGATCCCAAATTCGTCAAACCTCTCCTCAAAAAAAAAAAAAAAATCATCAAACTCATATAAATAATTAAACCCAAATTATAAAAGAAGAAGAAGTAGAAAATGCATAAATAATAGAAGAAGAAGAAGAAGAAGAAGAAGAAGAAGAAGAAGAAGAAGCAGCAACAATCCAGCAAAGAGCCCAAAATCATTGCCCACTGTATTGGAAAAATCTACCCAAAATCACTGCTCATAATCAAACTCAAATAGCAAAAGAAAAAGAAAAAGAAGAAGAAGAATAAAGAATAAGATGCCGAAGAAGAAAAAACGCAATAGGAGAAAGAAAGAAAAGAAGAAAGAAGGAAGAAGAAGAAGGAGAGAGAGAGAGAGAAAGGAGGAGGAGGTTTACCCAGTTATGGGTGTATTTTTTCGAGAGAGAGAGTTCAAAGAAGTAATTATTGGAGTGTGTGGTAACTGGTAAGGTGGTGGGACTGTGGATGGATAGGTGTGAAATAATAATAAAAACGTGAGAAAGTATTATTTAAATAAAGAAATGGTGTATTAAAAATAATTTGACGTGGATGTTTTTGAAAACTAGTTATATAAAATAAAAAAAATAGGTTTTTATACTAAAATAGAAGAAAAATTTTACTCATACTCATGGTAGTGCTCTAAGTGCTCTAAATATGAGTTTCTTGTAACATGTTATGAATCGCAAGTGAATGCAAAAATGTAGTCATTTGATTTTTAGAGGCCGTCTGGCGGAGCACACAATTCTCTCACTCTCAATTGTGTTCTACCCCTCTTTCCTTGCTTTCACATCTTCTACAATTTTCCATTGTTCTCTTACTTTAAGACATGCATTTTGTATATTTTAAAGTAAAATTATATTTTACCGTTTGTGGTTTGATTCGATCAAATTTCAGTCTATCAACTTTTAATTGCTCATTCTCAAAAAACTTTTAATTGCTAGATCTCTAAAGTTTGGTCTAAAATGAAATGGCAAGACTTCCATTGGTAAACCTCACAATAATTTCATTTAGGGGACAAAATATAGTAATTGAAAGTTTATATAAAAATAGCGAAAAGATGAATAATAGGGTAAACTAAAATAGGGATCAAAGGATTAGAAACATAAAAATCTAAAACATTGCATTACAAGTTACAACTACAAGTGCCATTCCAAATTCCAAGGGCCAAACTAGCAGCCATAATCAAATTTATTCATCTATGCAGTAAGCTAGCAGTCATAATCTAGAACCAGCTAAAAGCTTCCAATGGATCTAAGCTGTACGCTTCCTGTATTAATGGATATACTTAACTTTAAAAGGGTCATTGTAATTTGTAATGACAGATGACTTGAACATCCCAATTTGCTAAAAATAGAGCTTGCATCTCTATAAGGATGGACATCATGGTATCAAACACGATACCGTGTGCCAGATCCAACAACTCATTACAGTTGCACCATGCAGAACCTGAACTTTTTAGCAACAAAGGACTAAAGATTACTTATCAAAAAAAATAAAAATAATGATTGACATTCTTGCACGGCAAATCTTACAAGAATAAATATCAATAAGAAAGTCGACAAAATCATCACTGTGGACTTCAAGTGACAGAAAAAGATAACATAATGAAGCATGAAATCAAGCATACCATAACGTTTGAAAGAACACATTCCAGAAATTAATTGTGCAGAGCATACCAACATAAAAACAATGGCACTTAGGACCATATCAAAATGTATTTCTCTTGTTCTTCCCCTACAACTGTCAGGAAGACTACCAACAGTATATCTTGAAAACCCTCAAAAAATATATAAAAACCGGATACTGAAGATCCACCCTAATTAACTATAAAATTTGGCGGACCACCCACAACAGAAAAGGTTTCACAGACCTGAAAGAGGCGGACACACTCCAGATGCTTTCATAATAGGTCCAACCCCCAGTTTTTCCCTAGACTTAGAATCATAAAAGTACTTATACATAAGAACCAAATTCTTTCTTGAAAAACAAAACATTAAGAGGCAAGAACCACTTGAAAGGACCATGCGCAGAAGTTGTAGAAGTCTCCGTATCCATTGGTTCTGCAGAAGCCGATGTCTCAGCACTGCCATCTGCTGCCGGCAGTGCTGGCATTAGCATCAACTCCTTGAGGTTGCTGCTGCTCACTGGCCAAGGAGGTGGGGTTGGTGGGGCCTCAGGAGTAGCTGGCTTGGCTGGTGCTGGCCTTGGTTTCGTCATTATTGGTTTACAAAATCTGACCAAGAAAGTATACTTTCAATATCCTTCGAGAAGATTACTATATTTAAAGTAGGGAGGACAAGAAAGGTTCAAATTTCCAGGATTTAGGTTGGCAGCTGGGAAATAAATAAATTATGAAAACAATAAATATACTGACACATTATTTTTTGGCGAAACTACGTTGTTGGTCTCTAAAGTTTAGCTACTGAGCTCTATGAGTTCCTGAAGTTTGAAATGAGCACAATTGGTCCCTAAAGTTTCATAAATGAACACTATTGGTCCTTTTTTAACTTTTGTTAGTTTTCTTGCTTATGTGTCTAACGGAACATCATTTTTAAATGATGTGGCACCTTATTTTATAAAATTACACAACATTACACTTTGACCCAATCCAATTCAAACAAAATTACCCATGACATCCAGATCCAAACAAAACAAACCAAAGAAGATTTGAGAGAGAGAGAGAGAAAACACGATTTGAGAATCTCGATCTCTGCCTCCCACTGCTGATCCTTTAGAGCTCCATCCACCCTCCCCCCTCTGAAATCCTGCTATTTTCATTTCATGGTGGCCTCGAATTCTCCAATCGACCAATGAAAGTACTTTAAATGACCAATAACAAAATATAAGTTAAAAATGGATGAACCGAAAAGAATGAGACCTCTTTGTTCTACAGTTTAATCATATAAAATGCTTCTATTTGTATGATATCATGTGTCAAATTGTCAATGGCTAAAAGGTTTACAAAAGCAACAACAGCACAGTTGTTTGTCCTCTTCTTCTTCTTCATTTAATTTTTTTTATCATTTAAAAAATTTCTTTCTACGAGACAGTATCCTTCCAATTTTCATAATCATTTGGTTTTACCTGTGGTTTTGCAGATGTATTTGACATCAAATACTTTATTCCACAGATAAATGATTGATGAATGGTTTTGCAGATGTATTTGTTAAAGAGTTGCCACTAGAGGTTGCATCAAAAGAATGGGTGGGCGAAGCTCTATTAAATCAGTGAAGGGAGGTGGAGCCTAGAGATTATCAGATCATGTTTTCTCTCTCTCAGGTTGATCATTTGTTGTGTTTAGATTTGGGTGTGAATGGTTGATTTGGTTGAATTGGATGGACAAAAACACTTTAAACGGGTTCAGGTCAAAGTTTAATGATGGGTAATTTTTAAATCTAAAATAAGATGACACATCATTTAAAAAATGTCACATCATTATCCTGTTAGACACATAGTTAACAAGCTAATGGAAGTTAATAGAAGGACAAATAATGCTCATTTTTGAAACATTGGGGACTAATAGTGCTCATTTCAAACTTCGACTAACGGCGCTCAGAAGATAAACTTTAGGGACTAACATTGTAGTTTCACCTTTTTTTTTTCCCCACAACTGCTGAGATGACATGTTGTGATTGATGCACAATAGAACTAATATCAGTGGTGAGCCCAAGTGAAAGTGTACCAATCACAACTTACCACCTCAGTTAGTTGTGAAAAAAGTTGTCCCTAACATTACTCTTATGAAAGCAGCAACTAAATAATTAAAATATGACAAAATTAAAATCCAGAATCAAGACAAAGCAGAAAATTATAGTAATCTTGCAGAATTTTAACAAGGAAAGCTAAAATTAAATTCTTTCCAAACAAGGTAATTGGATTAAGAGGTATAAAGAAAGAAAAACTACCTGTCCAGTGTTTCAGTCTTCTTTAGCACATCAGCAGACAAGAAAACTGGATTCACATACTTAGGAAGCGAATCCTGTTGGAGCCTTTTTCTCTCTCAACCAAGCTTCTGCCTCTACACATTCATTTAGGACCTATAACATACAAAGTATAGTTTGAATTGTGAAGTTAGTTCTCTGTTAATACATGTGTACTAGAGATCAATACGGATATTACCTTCTCTTTTTCAGAGATGTCGATGTGATCAAATCTATGATCATTTGAAACTGCTGCTTCTCTGTAGCTATTAATGCAACGAACAAGCTGATCAATTACAGCTCCCGCTCCTCAATGGGATCACCATCTTGGCAATGTAAACGCCTTTGCACATCTACTGGAATCATTCCTCCAGCCCGGCAATGTAGCCACCTAAAGTCCAAAACTAAAAGCCAGATATTTTTTGCCACTAAGCATGCTACCTTGTTTCTCATGTCATAGACATAGGCCTCCTCAACAGCATTCTTCCTGTCATTTGTTTCTTCCATTACTCTATCTTGCAAAGCCATTCTCCAATGTCCTCCATAGACCAACTCTGCCTTTTAAAACAACAGTACTCTGCTGATGACAAAGCAACTGAGAACGGGAAGCTCTCGTTGACATTCAGATCAACAATAAAAAAAGTTTGATTAAGGTCTAATATGTTAAAAGTAAATAGGTACCCCCAGACGGATTACATGTATATAGGGCAGTTTCCCTGGGTTAAAACATAAGAGAGGAATAACATAAAAACCCCTTGAGGATGCCCCTTAAATCACTTTTGGCCCGTGAGTGACGATGATCCCCCGCTCGCATTAATTATTTTGTTAAGAGCGAGGACCCATTAATGGCCGAGATTAACCTATCAAAACTACATCCCCAAAAACAACACAATATTTATCAAAACCCCACAAAAAATTAAGATGTTATGTCATACTCGAAACGCATAAATAAAACAGGGTGTTAGTTAAGAAAGCCTTAGAATGATTACCTGGACTTGACTGTAGTGAAGAAGATGCGACCTTTCTCAAATAGTTAGAGCAGAAAGTAATCAGAGGTGCTGGCTAAACAGCTAGACAGCCCAAGGGGGGTAAGAGTGATCGGAGGAGAGAGAGATCAAAGTAACCTCGACAAAACTAGAAAGAGGGGGAGGGAGTTACGGCTATATATCTATATAAGGTTAGAAGTGATTAGGGTTTGTTCCAGTTTTAATTACCAAAAATACCCTATCTTTTCTTCTTTTTTTTGGGGTGGGGGGGAAAGGAACTTACTTCTTTAATAAAATAATTTTCGCCTAAATTTCAAAAGTTAATAAAAATTTGAACCCTAGGCTTGTCCCACACTCCACAAGCACTTATATTTGTGGAATAACTACCGTATACGGTAGTCTTTGCGTAACTCTCAAAACAAATACATATATATAAGATAAGAATTACTAGAGCTAAAAATTACAGTATAGTGATGAGGGGTATTGCTCATAAACAATGTTGTTTGAGAATTGACCTTTTTTTATACCATTTAATTTTAAGGTAATGTAAATATTTATATCTGCATATATTAAGAGAATTCAGAAAGTATTACTTTTTTCTCTGTAAAAAATACTCCTAAATTAATTAACCAACAACTTAAAAATTGGGTTAAAATAGTAAATTGGCAAAAGAAAGTTAATTATTGGTTTTTTTTTTTCAGTAAAAAATACCCCTACCTAAAACTTAAAAAAGGGGTTTAAATAGTAAATTGACAAAAATAATAAATTTCTACTTCTACGTTGAAATGTCTTACTGCTTCTAATAAACTCTTACTTTTATGTTAATTTAAATCCCTACTTCTACTCTCTAACTCCCTACAAAATAGGATCACTCTTTTGTTAGTTTTAAAACTTCTCCAATCTACGTATTCATCATTTTTTTTTTTTTTTTTGTGATTGAAAAAAGTAGAAATATCAAATTATAATAAATACATATTATTAATTTTTACCCAAAAAATATAAGAGCCTCATGTGCGTGCTTAGAGGCTAGTATATTTTTAATATAGAGATGGTAGAGTTTTAATCTATGCATCAAGTTGAACACTAATTTCTTGCTCGATGAAAAAAGACTTTAGCAGTTGAGTTAACTACAACTCATTTAGTGTATTATTTATATTACTATTTAAAAGGCTTCTCCTATTTGGGATATTCCTTTTTTTTTGTTCAAAAATGCCCCTGCACCCCTATGTTTAAGTAGAGGCAAAACTAAAGGACAATCCAGTAAAAATATAACTCTAACTCTCACTAAAATATTGCCTAAAAAATAAAATCACTCTCCTGTTAATTTTCAAATTTTTTTTATCCACTTATAATTTATATTTTCAAAATAAAAATTATATATATATATATAATAAAGACATAGACTTTTCTTTTTTTGCTATAAAATAGGATCACTAAATCCAAAAAAAGCCTCATTGCATGCCCAAAGCGCATGTAATGAAATTGGTATATATAATGGACAACAATGTTTGATATAAACTTTTTTGTGAGTTAATGTTTAGGGTTGATAGGGAACAATTTCATATTTGACCTACTTAACTTGAAATCAACACAAAATGTACTTATTCATGTAGATAAATATTAATTCCATCAACACAATTTTGAATTTTAAGTTTTTGTTAATAAAATAATTTTCGCCTCAATTTCAAAAGCTAATAAAAATTTGATCCCTTTGCGAAATTCTCAAAACAAATACATATATATATATATATATATAAAAGATAAGAATTGCTAGAGCTAAAAATTACGGTGTAGTGATGAGGGGTATTGCCCCATAAATGATGTCGTTTGAGAATTGACCTTTTTTTATACCATTAAATTTTAGGGTAATGTAAATATTTATATATATATATATATATATTCTTTTTTTTTAATATAGAGATGGTAGAATTTTAACCTATAAATTCCGCTTTATCATTAAGTTGTTAAATTTCTTACTCGATTAAAAAAAACTTTAACAATTAAGTTAACTATAACTCACTTAGTATAATTGTGGGTTTCAGTTAGCTCAACCGGTAACATCTCTAATGGTTGTATAAAAGATCTAGGGTTCAATTCCCGCCTACATTAAAAATTAGATTTTCAAAATAAAATTATATATATAAAATAAAAACATAGGTTTTTTTTTTTTTTTGGGCTATAAAAATAGGATCACTAAATCCAAAAAAACACAATTTTGGCTAAACTAACGAAGGGTGATTTTTTTGGGTTAAATATGCAAAACTGACCTCTTATGCAATTATCAAGAGCGGATGCCATAGATTGAAACTCTCTAAAAAAATAAGTTATCATCAGAAACAGACACAGTAGGTTGAAACTCTCTTAAATAAATAAATATATATATATATACACACACATATATATCTAATTTCTCTTTCCATCCACTTTTGGTGTCCTAGCCCTATATGGAAATTTTAGAGACGTCATAAGTTGAAACTCTCTCAAAAAATAAAAACCTATCTAATTTTCTTTCCATCCACTTCTGGTGTCCTAGCCTTATATGGGATAGCCCTATATGGGAATCTTAGACCTTTTATCCAATACCAAAAAGCTCTCTAGTCTTGACATAAAATTAGAGCTCTCTCTGAACAAACCTGAACACATCCCTTCTAACCTCAATCTCATCAGCAAGTTAGTAACTCCTAAACCAGCTAGTATAAAGTACAAACATAGTTAAAGATGTAATGTGTTTGAAGCATGGAAACCTTCCTTCCCTCTTAATGTTAAATGGGTGGAGAAAGACACCTACATGTTATGTTTCCAACATGAAGTTGACCTCTATAAAACTTTCCACCTTTGTGACTACGTCCATGGTCCATCAGAGAAGGTCAGTACCTTAGGTGCTATTCTTTGGGTTCCCCTTTTAACATTTAGCCATGTGGCTACTTAATTAAAAAATACACTTCCAACCTATGAGAAAAAATTCATATGACATAATTTTAAGATGGAAACCTAAAAAACAGCACCTAAGTACTGTACCTAAGTCTTGCTCGTGATTTATATAGTCTTTTTATATATGGTAAGTACAACATTGTATTGTTCAACTGAAATATTAAAAGGAGTGAGGTGTATCTCTCCAAAAAAGAAAAGAAAAAAAGGAGCAGAGTAAAAGAACATGATTAAAATCATTCTCAAGTTTACATGCTCATTCTCAACCCAAAAAAAAAAAAAAAAAAAACTTGCCTTTTACATTTTCATACCAAAATATTATTCACAATTATGTGCATGTGTAAAGGTTAATTTCTTAAAGTAGAGAAATATGAGAAAATTGTTGTTAATTTATTTGCCTCTTGATTCTCTTCAAATAATTCATTCTCGACTGTTTTGGATTATTGCAAGTGCCTACTAAAGAGGATCAATCATATATTCTTTGAGGCTAATAAATGTGCGAATGCTTTAGCATAGCAAGAGGATGTCTTCAGTACGAGGATTTGTAACCCTCTAGTGTGCCTCCTTCTGCTGATATCTCTCTTTTGTTGCATCTTGATGCTACTGGAATGCATTCCATTAGAACTGTATGTAATGCTTCACTACCCGTAAGCCGTAGCTGCTTGAGTAATAAATTCCTATTTTTCAAAATAATGATAATAACAACATTTTAACATGCTCACCTAATGGTAAAATACCAGCAAAGCAAGCCCACACAAATTCCATCTGGTCTTTATTTGTGCATGAACCATAGTGCCAAACTCAGCCCACATTCTTCTCAAAAAAATCAAACAAAAACCCTGGTTAAATGCCCACAAAACCAAAACCCATATATGAAAACCCTAAAAAAAAAAAAAAAGCAAACAAAACCCTAGTCAAAGGCCCACAAAACAAAACGGCCCATTAAAAAACACCTCACCAAACAAACCCTTCACAATTTCAGACCCTCACGCCATAGATCTTTCTAGAAGCAAAAGTATCTCTCTAGACATCTCTAGGACCACATTGAACCCCGCAGTCAGTCTCTTCCAATTTTTTTGCTTTTTCAAAAACCAAAAAAACAAACAACAAAACAATACAACAAATTAAAAAAAAGAAAAAGAAAAAGAAAAAAGAAAAAAGAAAAAGAAAAAAAATGTGAAACTAGAAAATTCCACACAAAGCCCTCGCTCGGCCTCATAAATCTCGGTTCCTTATTTAAAGTTCTCGCTCTCTTTCTCTCTCTCTCTCTCTCTCACACACACACACTACACAACTTTTCTCTGTTTATAAAAGCCGTTCGGTCGCAGAGCCTTCCAGAACCCCCAAACACGTCTCGTCGTCTCTCTCTCTCTCTCTCTCTCTCTCTCCTTCTGTTCGATCGCTCTCAAGGTACGTCTCCAAACCCTAGCTCAAATCCACTTCAGATTTAGATTTCTCTCTTTTTCTCTCTCTCTCTCAACCTAGGTTTAGATCTGTGAGTTTCTCTTCCTAGATTCGCTGATTTTTAGGTGCTGAATTGCTTTTCGTTTCGTTTTACTGTTTAATCAGCTTTTAGATTCTAGCTCTTTTGCTGTTTCTAGGTTTAAAGCTTTTTTTCTTTTTTGTGTTTTTTGGAATTTATTGGTGAGAGAGAGAATCTGGATTAATTATGGTGGAAAAGTTTGGGTATTCTGTTAGTTTAGGGATTGGATTTACGTTGATTCGATTACTTTCTTCAAGTAAAATGTGTTTTTTTGTGGTTCAAATAATGTAGATTTGTATCATATTATTTTGATTATTCAGAGGAGGATTTTGATTAATTGATTATTGTGTATTGAGTTGCTTTTGTTTGGTTTTGATTTTTGATTGTTCTATGTTGGTTGCTTGTGTATGGAAATTATTGTGTAGCAGTGCATTTGGATTTGATTTGCTTTTGCTGTTGTTGAGATTATTGCTGCTTGTGTGATTGCTAGCTTGACTCTCAGTTGCTCAGGCCCGCTGGTGTTCATGATCTTAAGTGCTAAATGTTTTCCCTTGTGCATGTATTATGTTTTAATTGCTTTAAGATCATTAGAGAAAGGTTTTAACTTGTTGGGAATGTTATTGATGACGGGGTTTATCTATTTTGTTTGGAGTTTTTCTTTCCTGGGTAATGATGTTTGTGTTGTTGGAAAAAATTTTGAAATTTCTCCTTGTTTCTGAGTGTTTTTAATTGTTATAAATTAATGTATTCTGATTTTAGCAAAAAAGAGAAAAAAAAAAAGTATTCTGAATGTGACTCAGCTATGTTATTGTTCAGGTTTCTGTGACCTTGCCACTTACTAGACCAATTTTAAGTTATAAGTCGGTTTTTTATTTGTGAACATGAGTGTTGTCGGTTTTGATCTTGGCAATGAGAGCTGCATTGTGGCCGTTGCAAGGCAGAGAGGAATTGATGTTGTGCTCAATGATGAGTCTAAGCGTGAGACTCCTGCTATCGTGTGTTTTGGAGAAAAGCAGCGGTTTATTGGAACAGCAGGAGCTGCGTCGACCATGATGAACCCAAAGAATTCGATCTCTCAGATAAAGCGGTTAATTGGTCGGAAGTACAATGATCCTGAATTGCAGAGGGATCTCCAGTCTTTGCCTTATGCTGTTACTGAAGGCCCTGATGGGTATCCTTTGATTCACGCACGGTATTTGGGAGAAGCCAAGACATTTACACCTACCCAAGTTTTGGGAATGGTATTGTCAAATCTGAAAGGAATAGCCGAGAAGAACTTGAATGCAGCTGTTGTTGATTGCTGCATTGGAATCCCTGTTTATTTCAATGAACTTCAAAGAAGGGCTGTTTTGGATGCAGCCACAATTGCGGGTTTGCACCCTCTCCACTTGATACATGAAACTACTGCAACGGCCTTGGCTTATGGTATTTATAAGACAGACTTACCTGAAACCGATCAATTGAATGTTGCCTTTGTTGATATTGGTCATGCTAGCATGCAAGTTTGCATTGCTGGATTTAAAAAGGGGCAGCTGAAAATATTAGCTCATTCGTATGATCGATCTTTGGGTGGTAGAGATTTTGATGAAGCGCTGTTCCAGCACTTTGCTGCAAAATTCAAAGAACAGTACAAGATTGATGTTTTCCAGAATGCAAGAGCTTGTCTTAGGCTTCGGGCTGCCTGTGAGAAGCTGAAGAAGATGCTTAGTGCAAATCCTGAGGCACCTTTGAATATAGAGTGCTTAATGGATGAGAAGGATGTAAGAGGCTTCATTAAGCGCGACGAATTTGAAGAGATCAGCATTCCTATCTTAGAGCGTGTGAAGCAACCTTTGGAGAAGGCTCTTGCAGATGCTGGTCTTACTATTGAAAATGTCCACATGGTTGAGGTGGTTGGTTCGGGCTCTCGTGTTCCTGCAATAATTAAGATATTGACAGAGTTCTTCAAAAAGGATCCTAGGCGCACAATGAATGCAAGTGAGTGTGTTGCCAGGGGTTGTGCTTTGCAATGTGCTATTCTTAGTCCGACATTTAAAGTACGAGACTTTCAGGTAATTTTCATGGACAGAGGGTTGATACCCAAGCATTGTATACTTTTATAAATATATGTGTGTGGTGGTTTTATTGCCTTTTTTAAAAAAAAAAATATTTATGCTTGCATGCATTTAGGCTCTCCTTGAATTTCTCTCCCTCTCTCGCTCTCACACACACAAAATTGCTCGTCACTACTAGGGGTGTCAAAATCTTTAGTCATTATTCCCTTTTTTCCTTCTCTTGTTGTGGCGTATTATAGGTTAATCTCGGCCATTAATGAGTTCTCGCTTTTAAGAAATTAATGCGAGTGAGGGCTCATCGTCACACACGGCCAATAAGTGATTAAGTGATTAAGGGGCATCCTCAGGGGTTTTCATGTTATTCCTCGTCATGTTTTAACCCAGGGAAACTGCCCTAAATACATGTAATCTGTCTGGGGGTATTTACTTAAAAATATTAGACCTTAATCAAAGGCATATATATATATATATATTATATTTGGCATTACTGTGATACCAATGTTTTTTTTATTGTTGATCTGAAGGTCAATGAGAGCTTCCCGTTCTCAGTTGCGTTGACATGGAAAGGTGCTGCCCCTGGTACTCAGAACGGGGCTGCAGACAATCCGCAGAGTACTGTTGTTTTCCCCAGGGGAAATCCTATACCAAGTGTGAAGGCTCTAACGTTCTACAGATCAGGCACATTCTCTGTTGATGTACAATATGTTGATGGGGCTGAACTGCAACAACCCGCAAAGATCAGTACATATACGGTAATATACCCTGGCAATGTTTAGAATCTAAACATTTTAATAATTTGGGCTGCAGTATGATTGTCTAGCAATTTTTATTGTGTTGCCAATTCTGTTATGTGATGTGAATGTGCAGATTGGTCCATTCCAATCTACTACAAGTGAGCGTGCAAAACTAAAGGTTAAAGTCCGCTTGAATCTGCATGGAATTGTATCTGTTGAGTCAGCAACTGTAAGTTCTGGAAGCTTCTTGCAACTCTAATTATGATTAGGCAATTTTCCTTCAAACCATTTCTTATTATTATTTTTTCTTTTTAATGTTTGTTTTAGCTATTGGAGGAAGAAGAAATTGAAGTTCCTGTCTCAAAAGAGCCAGCAAAAGAAGATGTTAAGATGGATGCTGATGAAGCTCCAAATAATGCTGCTCCCCAAGGTTCCAATGAGACTGATGTAAATATGCAAGATGCTAAGGGTACTGCTGATGCTCCTGGGGTTGAAAATGGTGTCCCCGAGTCAGGAGACAAGCCTGTACAGATGGAAGCTGACACTAAGGTCAGTATTCATACCTTGAACGAGTAAACAATTTCTTCTGTGGTGTGTGCTTAATGTTATATACGTGATTCTCAAAAAAAAAAAAAATGTTATATACATGATGAAGCTCATTGTTAAATCTTATTTGCATGTATGTAAGCATTATTTGAGTCATGACATTGGGAAAGCTACCAAAGGGTTTATATCTATTGGGATCTAGGTAGAGCTTACATTGAGAATAAGAATATGTGCATGCTTTCAAATGATATGGTGTGCTTTTAATGCATTCAGGAACCCACTTGCAATATTTTTATCTTAGTTTGTTTGTAGCAATCAACTACTTATCAAAAAAAAAAAGTTGGTTTGTAGCAATCAACTATTAAAGCAGATACTTGGATCTTTGGTACCATCGTTGCAACAGCAGAGCTCCAATTGAGGTGTTAATAAGCTAATACATCTAGTTCAACCATTGAGCTCCACTTGTCTGCTCCTGAGTGACAAACTTGAGCTCCACTTGTCTGCTCTTGAGTGACAAACTTGGGCTTGGAGACTGTTTCCTGCTCTTCTTCTTTTAAGTTTCTAGACTGAATTCCTATGTTATATCATGCATCAGGGCATTTGGAATCTTATGATTGTGTTATTTGCATACAGTATCTCAATGAATGTTAATCCTATTGATTTGTGATGCCTCCATCTCCCATTTCATTTGCATCTATGTGTTGTAATGCTTAATAGCATTAAATATTTGTTCTTTTTTTGAGGCATTATGTGGGTTCTTAACATGCAGGTTGAGGCTCCAAAGAAGAAGGTAAAGAAAACCAACATCCCTGTAGCAGAGTTGGTGTATGGAGGAATGTTTCCAGCAGATGTGCAAAAGGCAGTGGAGAAGGAATTTGAAATGGCTTTGCAAGATAGAGTAATGGAAGAAACAAAAGACAGGAAGAATGCTGTTGAGGCCTATGTCTATGACATGAGAAACAAGGTAGTATGCTTAGTGACAAATATCTGGCTTTTAGTTTTGGACTTCTAAACTAATACTTGTGGTATTTAAAAGAAATCTAATACTTCTTGTTTGTTTCTCTGTTTCTCAGCTTAGTGACAAATATCAGGAATTTGTCACTGATTCGGAGAGGGAAGGGTTTACTACTATACTCCAGGAGGTAGAAGATTGGTTGTACGAAGATGGTGAGGATGAAACCAAAGGCGTTTACATTGCCAAGCTGGAGGAGCTCAAAAAGGTAAGCGTGGTTTGATTTTCTAAATGGCTACTTTCCTCCCCCCCAACCCCCTTCTTTTTCCTTTCCTGGCCCTGTCATACAGCCACACACAGAAAGACAGTGATTACTGATTTTGATATTTGTGTTACATTGCAGCAAGGTGATCCCATTGAGGAGCGTTACAAAGAGAGTGTTAACAGGGGAGCTGTAATTGATCAGCTTGTTCGTTGCGTTAATAGCTACAGAGAAGCAGCAGTTTCAAATGATCCTAGATTTGATCACATTGAAATATCTGAAAAAGAGAAGGTAATATCCGAATTGATCTCGAATTCACACCCCCCCCCCCCCCAAAAAAAAAAAAAAAAAACGGTTTTACAATACACGTATTAACAGAAAACTAACTTCACAATTCAAACTATACTTTGTATGTTATAGGTCCTAAATGAATGTGTAGAGGCAGAAGCTTGGTTGAGAGACAAAAAGCTCCAACAGGATTCACTTCCTAAGTATGTGAATCCAATTCTCTCATCTGCTGATGTGCTAAAGAAGACTGAAACACTGGACAGGTAGCTTTTCTTTCTTTTTACCTTTTAATCCATTTACCTTGTTTGGAAAGAATTTAATGAATTTAATTTTAGCTTTACTTGTTAAAATTCTTCTAGATTACTATAATTTTCAGCTTTGTCTTGATTCTGGTTTTTAATTTTGTCATGTTTTGATTATTTAGTTGCTTCTTTCCTAAGAGTAATGTTAGGGACAACTTTTTTCACTACTAACGGATGTGGTAAGTTGTGATTGGTACACTTTCACTTGGGCTCACCACTGATATTAGTTCTATTGTGCACCACCCACAACAAGTCATCTCAGCAGTTGTGGAAAAAAAAAGAAGTGTCAGTATATTTATTGTTTTCATAATTTATTTATTTCCGAGCTGCCAACCTAAATTCTGGAAATTTGAACCTTTCTTGTCCTCCCTACTTTAAATATAGTAATATTCTCTGATGATGTTGAAATTATACTTTCTTGGACAGGTTTTGTAAACCAATAATGACGAAACCAAGGCCAGCACCAGCCAAGCCAGCTACTCCTGAGGCTCCACCAACCCCACCTCCTCAGGCCAGTGAGGAGCAGCAACCTCAAGGAGGTGATGCTAATGCCAGCACCACTGAGGGGGCAGCAGATGGCAGTGCTGAGACACCGGCTTCTGCAGAACCAATGGATACAGAGACTTCTACAACTCCTGCATAGTCCATTCAAGTGGTTCTTGCCTCTTAATGTTTTGTTTTTCAAGAAAGAATTTGGTTCTTATGTATAAGTACTTTTCTGATTCTGAGTCTAGGGAAAAACTGGGAGGTGGACCTATCATGAAAGCTTCTGGAATTGTGTCCACCTCTTTCGGGTCTGTGAAGCCTTTTCTGTTGTGGGTGGTCCGCCAAATTTTATAGTTAATTAGGATGGATCTCCAGTATCCGGTTTTTATATATTTTTGGAGGGTTTCCAAGAGATACTGTTGGTAGTCTTCCTGACAGTTGTAGGGGAAGAAAAACAGAAATACATTTTGATAGGGTCCTAAGTGTCATTGTTTTTATGTTGGTATGCTCTGCATAATTAATTTCTGGAATCTGTTCTTTCAAACGTTACGGTGTGCTTGATTTTCTGCTTCATTCTGTGATCTTTTTCTGTCACTTGGAAGTCCACGGTGATTGACTTTGTCGACTTTCTTGTGGATATGTATTCTTGTAAGATTTCCAATGCAAGGATGTCAATCAATATCTTTATTTGTTTTTGCCTTTTATGCTAAAAAGTTCAGGTTCTGCTTGGTGCAACTGTTATTAGTTGTTGGATCTGGCACACGGTGTATCGTCTTTGATACCAAGATGTGTCATCCTTAGAGCATCAGCATTGGGGAATGTTAATGCTAAATCTAAAGGAAATTTAGCATTTTTAACCCCAAAATCATTTGCATCAGAGAATGGTAAACAGCACTATTGCAAAATTTTTTGCAATATTGCTACAGTACAATTCTATGTTAGAATTGTATTGTTCACAATATTGTAAAAAAATAATAATATATTATTATGTTTTTTCCCACGAAATCTTCTCTCTCTTCCTTCTCTGTTTCTTTGTTTGCTCTCTCCTCTCTTCAGACCCAAACACTATCGTTGAAGCTTCACCAAGCCTCTCACCCATCAATCTCCATCGCTGAAGCATCACTACCCACATCCACTGTCACCACAGCCATAGCCATGACCATAGCCATAACCGCCACAGCCACCACCACCACCCACAACCTCAACCCCAACCACCATCAACCACCATAAGCCAAAACCCACTCACCCACCCACCTGCCACCATCGTAAACCCTAACCCAAAATCAACCCACCACTAGCCACCACCACCACAAACCATACCCACCATCAACCAAAACCCACTCACCCACCTACCTTCCATCACCGTGAACCCCAACCCAAAATCAATCTGCCACCAACACCGTAATCCATACCCATCCACAACCAACACCCAAAGCCACTCCGATCAACCCACGAACCCAACCGCAAAAATCAAACCCCAACCTAAAATCAATCCGCCACCAACACTGTAACCCATACCCATCCACAACCAGAACCCAAAGCCACTCCAATCAACCCACGAACTCAACCACAAAAATCAAACCCCAACCCAAAATCAATCCGCCACCAACACCATAACCCATATCCATCCACAACCAGCACCCAAAGCCACTTCGATTAACCCACAAACCCAACCACAAAAATCAAATCCCACCAAAATCAATTGAAACCCAACAAAATTAAAACTGACCGAAAATCGATCCACGATCCACCACAGAGACCCACGATCCACGATCCATCGCCCAACCACACCCAGCACCAGAGAGACCCACAAACTTGAGAGGCAGTCAGGCATAGAGAAAGGGAAATGGAGGGGTAGAGAGAAAGTGACAAAGAGTATGGGAGAGAGTGAAAAAAAGATGAAAAAAATGATGAAATTCTAGCAATCTGAAAAAAATGTAGCGGTTGGAAATAAACAATAAAGAATGATTAAAAAATAATATTTTAATAAAAATAGAGTTTTGGGGTGTAGGAGAAATGGTAAAATGGTATGGTATAATGATAAAGTGGTGTTTTAGAATGGTAAAATAGAGTAGCATTAGCATTCTCCAATGTTAATGCTCTTACAGAGATGCAAGTTCTTTCTTTAGCAAATTGGGATATATTCAAGTCATCTGTTATTATGAGTTGTAATGACCCTTTCAAAGTTAAGCATAACCATTAAGAGCATTCACACCCGGCATGCCATATGCCATATGTAGGGTGCATTTAGCATTTTTGCCAAAAATCTCCCCCACATCCGGACTGGTAAAAGCCAAGTATTGCAAATTTTTTTACAATTGTGCTATAGTGCAATTCTATAGAATTGCACTGTAGCACAATTCTAAACTTAAATATTATTATATAATTCTCTCCCTCTCTTACTTTTTATTAAATAATTCCAACACTTTCTCTCTCTTCTCTCTCTTTCTCTCTCTCTCGTAACTCTTCTCTCTTCCTTCTCTCTTCAGACCCAAAACCCATAGCCACCACACTTTATCTGTTCTCTTCTCTTTTTCTCGTTGCAGATCAGTCTTGTTGACAGCGGCGACGTGCTTGCTTTCTCCCTTCCTGGTTGACGGCAGCAACATGGATTGGTGCGGTTGTGGGTTTGGGTTCGATGTGGTGGTTGATCGAGTGTGGTGGTGGTGTGGTGGTTGATCTGTGTGGTGGTGGTGTGGTGGTTGATCGGTGTGGATTGGTTGGTTTGGTGGTGGTGTGGTGATTGATGATGGTGGAGCTGTGGAGGTGGGGTTGTCGTGGGTGGTGAAGGGGTGGGTTTACTGGCATGGGTCTGGGTTTGCTGTCATGGGTTTGGGCTTGGGCTTGTCGTGGGTCTAGGTTTGTGTTTACCACTGTGGGTTGTGGGGACTGGGTTTATTTATTTATTTATTTTTTTTTTTTTTTGGTGTTGAAGGTAGATTATGGGTTGCTGCTGCTGCTGGTGGTGTCAGGTGTGTGTAGTGCAGCGGTGGTGGGCTTATGGTGATGGTGGTTTCAGTAAATGTTGTGGTTGTTGTTGAACAGAAAGAATAAGAGAGAAAGGGTAAATAATGTGTTGTATTGTAAATGATGGTAATTTTGGGATATATTATTTTATTGTGTATAAATATTATTTTAATGAGTAGAATAGGAAAATAAAAGTTAAGAGTGTTGTAAAATGGTATGGTATAAATGATAAAGTAAATTTTGAGCTAGAAAAATAAAATAGTTTGTAAATTGCTGATGCGAATGCTCTAATACAAGAAAGCATACAGCTTAAATCCATTGGAGGCTTTTAGCGGCTAGCTTACTACAATCATATACATTGAAGAAGTGGGTTCTTTCTGTCCTTCACAATAGTTTGTTTGGTAAGAGCCTAATTTTACATTTTAGCTTATTTGCTTGGGAAATGTTTTTAAAGTCTCGTATATTTTAGGCAAAACTATAATATTGGTCCCTTAAGTTTGAAGTGTGTGCAATTGGTCCCTCAAGTTTTCAAAACGAGCAATATAAGTTCTTTTACTAATTGTCATTAACGATGTTACTTATGTGGCTAACGGAACAATGACTTGGCATTTTATTTTAATGATGTAGCATATTTTTAATTAAAAAATTACAAACTAAAATTACACGTGAGGAACATTATTTACCAAATTAAAAATCTATTTTCTACCAATTGTAAACACCCAGCCACGGCTCAAAAAAAAAAAAAAAAAAATCCAACCATCAGACAGAGAAGGGGAGAGAGGGAACAACAAACCCTAGCCGTCACAACGCTACCATACTGCAACGCTATTATGTCACCCTTTCCAAAATTGCAATGCTACCATACACGCAATGATTTAAATCATGTCTAGTGGAGAGGAGGCCCATCTTGAGATTCGGATTAAACAAGTGTCTAGTTAGGTAGGCATTTCGATGAAGTGGGAAAGTCACATAGTGATCCTTATAGAACAATTATATAGAAAATTCTCTATCTACAACAACATGGGGAACAAGAAAAGCGAGAAAACCATTTGATCCTAGCAGGCTTTGAGGACATTTATGGTTTTAGAGGCTGCAATTCTGTAGCGGCTGCTTCTGGGGTTGCTGGAGATCCAATTCCAATATCCTGGGGCTATTTACTACACTATCACCTACATAACTGGAAAAAACTAATCTATCATTGCATCTGCTAGGGCTTGTTCTTCCCTTTCTCTGCCTCGTGGCTGGGTGTTTTTTTTTTTTTAAGCCGTAGCTGGGTGTTTACAATTGGTAGAAAATATATATATATATTTTTTAATTTGGTAAATAATGTTTCTCACGTGTAATTTTAGTTTATAATTTTTTAATTAAAAAAATGCCTCATTTTTAAAACAAAAAGCCAAGTCATTGTTCCATTAGCCATATAAGTAACATTGTTCATGGTAGTTAGTAAAATGATTTATATTGCTCATTTTGAAAACTTGAGGGACCAATTGCGTACACAAGATAAACTTGAGGGACTAATATTGTAGTTTTGCCAACATGAGGAAGAGTGTAGAGGGAATGGAGAGATATAGCAACCCAGATTGACGATTTGCACTGCACTTATCGCCGCAACCTCTATGCTAGAGACATTGACGCTGAATGGATTGATGCCGAATGGCTCACTGCTCATCAATAGGAGTTCCAATGGACTGCCAGAGTAAAAATAAGAGAGCAGGGATAACTAAGAAGGCCAGAAGGGAGAGTAGTTGTGAGAGAGGGAGAGATAGCATGAGAGGGACTAAGGTCAAAGGTAGTGAAAGTATCGACTAAAGCATCGGGTAAAAGTGAGAGCAAATATAAAATATTTTACCAAAATTTTTAGTGTAAAATATTTTACATAAATTTGTCTAGTTTGATTTAGTTGACTGAAAATATTTACTGGAAAACAAACACAGTAAAATAAGAAAATATTTTTCAAAAAATATTTTGTATCAAAACAAAAGAAGTGTAAGCTCAATTACCGAAAAGGCATTAAAAAAAGAATACTGGTTTCATGAAGTGGGCTTGACGGCAAGCTTTGTTCCTGTTAGTGAGTTTCCACCAAGGCCCTTGATGGTGACTGGTTGAATAGCATGGCCTTGGTTTCAGAGCAACTGATTACCTTTTTTCAGTTTTAGTTTGGAGGAAGGGATGCTTGGGTTTTTTTATCTTTTGCATGGATCTTGGCATGCCATGTGGGGAGCTGGGTTTTTTTGACGGTATATGGATCTTCATTTAGGTGATGACACATGGATGGGAGCTCCATTTATGATCTTTACGAAAATTTGGACCATAGTTTGCCAAAAAAAAAAAAAAAAAAAAAAGAAAAGAAAACGGTGATTCAAACAACACCTTCAACCAATAAGCCTCTTGTTAAGTAATACAAGTAATTGTAAAAAGAGGATGAAGTGCTACTGGATAAATTTTAGGTTTATATCTTACCCAAAAAAAATTAAAATTTTGTTGAGGGAAATGTTTAAAATTTGAATATTTGACTTATTCTTAAGTATATTAGTTTTCTTAATCCATAGGAGCCAAACAATTATATGAATAATTTCATTATAGTAATGTAATATATATATATATATATATTTTGTTGAAGTCATAAAGTGATTAAGAAAATGAAAGAGAGAAAAGAGTAAATAAGAAGCAAAAAAAAAAATTAAATTTAAGTTGGTTCAACCTCAGCCTCACGGCCTATGTTCATAACAGAAAGTTCTTGACGACTACATTTTTACTATTGAACTTTTATTTACAATGACCTCAGTCGTACAAGGTTCATATATAAACTCTAAAGTAACTCTAGGGTTAATATGCTTGTTCTAAAAGTATATAAATCTACATAGGTTTGGGTCTTTTAGGCCATGATAACAGTTTAGTCATCTTGGGCAATGAAATCTCTAATATTGACAAATATACAAATGTATGTGTGTCTATAACAAATATCAAATTTATTTTATATTTCATAGTATGAGTCACTATTTATCATCTCTAGTTACTAATAACTAATTTGTGCAATGGACACTAAAGAAGATATAATCTTTTTGGGTTGGATTGCCTCATCCAATAAAACATTGAGTCCTAATTAATTTAAACTAACATAGTTTAGTATTATTTGTAGCTCTAAAAATCAAGTTAATAATATATATATTAGTATGATGATGTGAAAAACATGTGGGCTTTTAAAAACTTATGTGGTAATAATATAAGAAGTAAAAAAAAAAGGTCAAAATCTTTCATTTTATATTAAAGAAACTAGCCTCTAGTTTGTGCAATGAACGAAAAATTAACAAGAAGATATTTATATGTGATACTATTTACTTAATAAGTAATAAATATAAAAAGTTAAATTAGAGAATTTGTAGAACACATGCTTATTGATTCAGACATCCAATTCCTTCGATTTGAATTATCAGGAGGACATACTATATTTAATTAATCCACCATTAAATTAACAATAAATAAAAAGCAGTTTTTTTAGAATTCGTTTAGTATTAATTGTTTGATACAAAATGATGTAAGCTCAAATTATATATATATATATATATAGAGAGAGAGAGAGAGAGAGAGAGAGAGAGAGAAATATAAGTAAAATAATTAACAAAAATAAAACATTGGAACTTTTTTTTTTGGTTGGAGAATCAAATACATTGGAACCTAATTAAATTCGATTAGTATAAGTGGAATGCTATTTCACTATTCATAAGGGCAACTCACTAAAGTTTGGGTCAATTTCAAACAGCCCCTATATTATAAATTGATAATATAGGAATTTATTTGAAATTAACCAAAATCTTAGGGGTCTTTTTTATAATTTTCTCAAAAGACAATGGCCAGATAAAATAATTGTCCAAAAGTGTCAACCCAATGAGGCGGTATGTGTTGTATCCAATATATGTAAATATTGGTTCACAATGTATGATTGCCACACACTTTTAAGATCCATAAATTGTGGGTGGGTGAGATTTTTTTAAAGGAAAACATGCGTGCACACACAAAAGAGATAGAAAATGGGGTTTTAACATAATGACACATTACAAATTTCACTGAAAAGGCATAATAAGTTTTAAAAGAAAGTGACAAGTTATACTATACATAGTATATACTATTGATTAAGTAATGTGAATGAGAAGTTACATGTATTGAAAACATAATATACTTGTTCTAATGAAAAAAAGCAATCATCATAGAGTGAATGTTATATTTTAAATTTTATTGTACAGTATTGTGTCTTTAAAAAAAAAAAAAAAAAACTATACCGATTAACACAAACTTCGCTTTATAATGTCATATAAAAACTAATCCGATAATTTATTTACCATTTTTTCCCCTTGAGATTCCTTAGAAGTTTGGGTTATTATATCACATGGGTTTGTTTGAAATGGCAAGTAATTAATAGCATGAAAATTTGAGAATGGCTGTATTTCATTTCAATACAAAGCTATCAAATGAATAAAATCATGTTATTATACTCAGGGGTGGCTCAACATAATTTGGGGCCTAAGGCGAAAAATTTATGTGAGGCCTTTAATATGTAACTATTAATTAAACAAAATTATTTAATACTAATTAAACTAAGATTAATTTGATACATTAAACACATAAATAATACAACTAGACTAATGTTAATTTCATATAGAGAATTGAATATCATAGTTGAATTATAAATATTAATAAAAAGAAATAAAAATATATTACGATTGAAAAAGATACTTTATTTTGGATATAAGACGAAGTATAGTTAAATAAAGTTGTAATCTAATTTTTAATTTTATATTTTGATTTTAAGAGAGAGAGAGATAGATATTATTTGGTGTATGGCTTTGTCAGATATTAGTTTACAAAAATCAAAGTCTCAAACTATCAAGGGAGATTAATCTATAATTGATGATTTAACACATTTGCAACATCTTTTTGAAATATTTTAGGGTTTCAATTGAGTTAAGGTTCTATTGGTTTCGTAATTTGAGAGTCTTAATAGAAATGAAAAAGAAAAATGCGCTAATTTAAAGCACTATAAAATGTTCAAAATATAATATGACATTGTCTCTCATTGATGAATTTCATCAATTTAACTAATGAATGTTTATATCACTTTTTTGTAATTAATAACATGACAATTTGTAAACCAATAGTAAAATTTGTAGTATCCTTAACATCACTAATAAAAAAAATGTGCAACCTTTAGAAAATATATATATAGTTTTATAAAAATTTAGGCCTTCAACTATGGAAAGTGAGGCCTTTTTTCCTAAGAAAATTTTTGTTTTTTGGTGGGGCCTTAGGCCTAGGCCTTGAGCCGGCCCCGATTATACTCCGCTCCTCTTTTTCTTCTTCTTCTTCTTCTTCTTCTTTTTATTATTTTATTATTTTTTTATTTTCTGCAGAGGAATACCCCGCTTCTTTTGATATTTCATCTAGCCAATACAATGTTGTACGTACTATATACAGAAAGACTCTTACTATATGAATAATATTAGGTTGCGTATTCCATACGCTCGCTTAATATGGAAACAAAAATAACAGCGAAAGTATATAGCAAGCCATGGATATTTGAAGGTGTATTTTTTTTTGGGGGCCAGTGCATATCTGAAAATTAATGAGTGATAAATAATCCCATCTTTACTAAAACCTATTCAAATCTTTGCTAAAACCTATATAAACCCAACTTATATCACTCATTTCTTGCATATTAAAAAGCAAAGGAAAAAAAAGAAAAAAAAAAGAGAAGAAGATGGTGTACAACGTTTCATTCCTAGATCAATATGGTGGGTGGTCCTTGATCTATATTGGCAGATATTTGTACGCAAAGATTTCTGCATCAAAGGCTAGTAAGTGGAATGTTGTTGTTGGTGGTGGCTAGGGGTGGCAATTTTTATCCATATCCATGAACCCGCACATTACTCACCTTATTTGGATAAGTCTTAACCCAACCCATTTGAGTATTTGGGTTAAATGGATAAAAACCCATTTGGGTATTTAATTAGATGAGTCTAAATGGATAAATCCACTGATACCCACTAAACCCATCTAAAATTTAAAATTAAATTTTTAAAAAATAGAAATTTCTTTATCTATTCTCCAATTTTCTTGCCAGCCAAACAAGAGGCTAATAATTACGAAATGCTTTTCTTAGGCAATACTAATAACAGTAAAAAATTTTACTAGACGAGTTCAATTCAGTACACTTTCCAAACTCCAAATCGCCATAAAACACTACTCTCAAAAAATTCCACTTTTCTTTCTTTTCCTCCATTTCCTCAGCAACCAAAGACTCATATTAAACCAAAACAAAGCAAAACCGAAGGCTATTCTCTCCCTCAATTTTCTCAGCAGCCAAGCCAAACAGAGCGCAAGAACAACTCTATTGACTATTAAAACTCAAACTTTCCTTTTTCTTTTTCCTCAATTTTCTTTGCAACCAAATAGCAAAAAAAAAAAAAAAAAAAAAAAGGAAGAAACAGAGCTAACAGTTGGCGGAGGTGGAGGCGACTAAGCAATGGCGACTTCGGCATGATTGTGTGGCGGAGGAGTGGAGAAGATTTGAAAGGCGGAGGAGGAGGGAGGAGTGGGGTGGTAATTAGGGTTTTGGTGGAGGACAAAATGGTCTTTTGGCGGCATTTATGACCCAACCTGCCCATTTGCCACCCCTAGTGGTGGCATATCACCATGGAGGTGTTTTAAAACGCTGCTAAAGGGTATAGCAGCGTTTGCAATGGACCTATAGTGGCGTTTTGGTAAAACGCCGCTATAGGTTTATAGATTGCTTTTGTGGCGTCATTATAGCCGAAAAGGATCTATAGTGTTGTCAACTAGTCCTTGTTTTTTTGTAGTGGCTACATGATGGTGGTTTTTTTTTTTTTTTTTTTTTTTTTTTTTTTTTTTTTTGGTAAGAAAGGGAGATAATAAGATTAACAACAAACAAGTCTATTACAACAAAAGCCAGCCTCATCAAGGGCTAGCAAGCTAACCACCACAGGCGGTGGTTCAACAAAAACAACAAAAGAGGAAACAACACTTGATCCCATTCTAGCTAGTGCATCAGCACATTGATTTGCTTCCCGATATACATGCTGTATCCGTTTGTTAGGAATTGTTCTGTAAAGGCTCCTGCAATCAGACAATAAAGGTTCCATTAACAAATTTGGCTTATCACAAGATAGCAACTGAACAACACTTGAAGCATCTAACTCTACAATCAAGTTACAAAGTCCCAATTCCTTGGCAATGATAAGGCCATCTCTAAGGGCCCATAATTCTGCAGTAAAACTGTTAGTAGTCCCCAAAGCTCTGCTGTAACCTTCGATCCAGTGACCAAGATGATCCCGAATCACACCTCCTCCACCTGCTCTGCCAGGATTGCCTAAAGCCGAGCCATCCGTATTGAGTTTCGCCCACCCAAGAGGAGGTTTCTGCCAAGCAACAGAAATGCAGATTTTGGAAGGATGAAATTTTGTTTTCATACCAATGGAGAAAAACTCAGCATTGCTCTGTACACATTTCTTAACGAGGTTTGGATTTTCTTTCCCCGTTCGGAAAATAACCTCATTCCTGTGAGTCCATAACTGCCAAATGCTCATGATAAAAATAATTTTCCACGGAATGCCTAGGAACTTTGAGCTAACTTCCGTTTTGCAATTAACAAACAACCACTCCCCTAACGGTTTATTAAAAGAGTCCACCAGGCAGAGGGGAAAATCCAGTTTTTGCCAAAGTTCCACAGCTATCTTGCAGCCCCGAAACACATGCTCAATAGATTCAATATCAGCATTGCAAATGGGGCAGTAGGGACTGAGATTAAAACCCCTTGAACCCAGGATTGTGCAAGTGGGCAGGCTGTTGTGAAGACAGAGCCATAAAAAGAAAATAATTTTTGGAGGAGCGTCCAACTTCCATATCCACGATTCAAAATCAGTCCTCGGGTTCAAAGGATTTAAATCCCTTGCTAAGAGATAGGCAGACCTTAAAGAGAACCGGCCATCTTTAGAAAAAGCCCAGGCAAGAGAGTCTTGAGTGTTTGGATTGTTTGAGAATGGGACTGCCTTAACCTCTTCAATGAGGTCATGAGGTAACTCAAAGGAGAGATTATGCAGAAGCCAACCAAGAGAGACATTGTGGCATTGATGCACTGTTAAAACTTCTTCATTTCTTGCAAGTGGACCATGAATTTGGCTTCGAATGGTACCCATGGGGAGCCAGAAGTCCTGCCAAAAATTCACAGACATACCATTACCAATAGTCCATTTGAGACCTCTCACATAAACCGGACCACCAGCCTTACATGCAGCCCAGATTTTTGAACAAGGCCTATTCCTGCCCACCTCAGTCAACCTATTGGGAGTTAGGTACTTTTTTGACAACAGCTGCGCCCAAGGAGACTCATTCTCATTAGCAATTCTCCAACAAAGTTTTGCAAGGAGAGCTTGATTCCTATATCTCATTTGGTACAAACCCAGGCCTCCCCAATCCTTAGGCATGGTAACCGTGTGCCAATTAACCAAGTGGAGTTTCCTCTTCTCATCTGTTGAACCCCAAAGGAAGTCTCTAACAAGTTTATCGATGGCATTGCAAACTTTAATAGGCAAAGAATGACACTGCATATAATAGTCAGCTATAGGAGCTGCAGCTGACTTAATTAAAACTAACTTCCTAGCTTTGGACAGAAGTTTAGAGCGCCAGCCAGCCAATTTGTTTTGGACTCTTTCAATCACAAAATTAAAAGCATCACCATTCCTACCTTGATGAAGTAGGGGAAAACCCAAATACCTTCCCAAATTTTGGGTTGCAACCATTCTAAGTTTTCTGCAGATAGACCTTTTCTTTCTACCAGAAACATTTGGAGAAAAAAAGATTCGTGATTTGTTAACATTTATTCTTTGACCAGCCACATTGCAGAAATTGTCCAAGACCTCCAAAATTGCATCACAGTTCTTGGCGTTAGCCTTGGCAAAAAGCATTAAATCATCAGCATAAAATATATGAGAAAAGCTCGGACCATTTCTGGATGCCTTGATCCTATCCCATCTCTTTTCCTCACAAAGGGCAGAAATATGAGCTCCCAAGAATTCCATACAAAGCAAGAACAGGTAGGGGGAGATGGGATCTCCTTGCCTAATACCCCTTGAGGGTTGGAATGAGTCTAGTTTGTTACCATTAAATAGAATGGCTGTTGATGTAGACGTCACACAGCTCATGATCAGGTTGACAATGTTAGGGGGGAAGCTAAAATGTTCCAAGACCATTTTAATGAAACTCCATTCCAATCTGTCATAAGCCTTTTCAAGATCAATCTTAACTACCATGAACCCCACTCTCCCTTTTTTGCTCTTCAAGGAGTGGATAAGCTCTTGGGCAATAATGACATTGTCTGAACCTCTTCTACCAGCAAGGAAGGCAGATTGCATGGGAGAAATTAAGGAAGGGAGGAGAGGCTTCAGTCTATGTACAAGAATCTTTGTGATAATCTTATAGATGGTAGTACAGAGGCTAATGGGTCTGTAATGGCTCACCAACTCCGGGCCAATCTGCTTTGGTATAAGGGCAACTAAGGTTTGGTTAAGATAGGCGGGGATTCTTTGGGTAGCAAAAATCTCTTTCACTTCCCTTTTAACTGAATCACCAACCAAGAGCCAGAACCTTTGGAAGAAACCCGCATGGAGGCCATCAATACCAGGTGCTTTAAACGGTTTCATGGATTTAAGAGCAACCCAGATCTCAGCATCAGTGGGGGGTTGGGCTAAAAAATGTGTGTCTTCCTCAGCCAAAGAGGCACACCAGTTAGAATCCCAATCTGGGTTTAAAGGGCAGTAAACTTGCTCAGATTGATATAGTTTATGGAAGTATTCCACAAAAATTCTTTTCACTTCAACAGTATCATGAACCCATTCCCCATGAGCATTTAAAATGCTGGTGATTCTATTCTTACTTCGTCTCACAATGGTAGACAGATGAAAGTAAGAAGTATTTCGTTCACCATTGATAATCCAATTAGTCCTGGCCTTCATGGCCCATAATTCTTCTTCAAGCTCAAGAATATGATTGTACTCATCAGAGAGTTGATTATGAAGATTGATAAGGAAGGTGCAAGGTCTATTGGCCATAGCTTTTTGGATTCCCACCAACCTTGCCATAAGTCTCTTTTTCTTAGCAAAAACATTACCAAAGGTTTCTCTGTTCCAATCCTTGGCTTTAGAAACAAAAACAGAAATGGCATTAGCCAGATTAACCTGTTGTCCCGACCAAGCCTCTCTCACAATGCCCGGAAAATCATTGTGACTAAGCCATATAGATTGGAATCTAAAGGGCCTGTTAAGATCCTCACTCATGGAAGGCTTCAACTTAAGTAGCAAGGGGCAATGGTCAGAGTTAACCCTGGCCAAGTGAGAGACACTTGCTTCATCAAAAAAAGCCTTCCAGGCTGGGTTGGCCCAACATCTGTCTAGCCTACATTGGATTAAATCTTCCACCCCCCTCTTATTTGTCCAAGTGAATTTTGGGCCTGAGAACCCAAGGTCAAGCATATGGCAAGTGTCCATACAGACTTGGATGGCTCTAACCCGTCTCTGGCTAATGTGATTACCCCCAGATTTCTCTTCCTCAGAAATAACTTCATTAAAGTCACCCATAAGTGCCCAAGGAAGGTTATGCAAAGAAGCTAACATTTTTAGATTTTCCCATAGAATGCATCTCTCCTCAAACCTAGGACTAGCATAAATAGCACTAATAAGCCAGTTAAAGGTTTGACATCTTACCCGGACAATGGCATGGATTTCTTGTTCTGTGGTCGCCAGCGCCTCCACCTGCACCAAATCTGAACGCCACAAAAGCCATATTCCACCAGCAAAGCCAATAGTGTCAGAGACCACCGCACCATCAAAAGGAAGGGTTTCAATGATTTCAGTGGCTCTCGCACCACTCAGCCTAGTTTCCGTAATGACCATGATAATGGGATTATGCCAATCAACTAAGTCCATTACCGTTTTCCTAAAGAGTGGTTTCATTGCGCCTCTGCAATTCCAGACCAAAATATTCATTTTTGGATGACAATAGTTAGCAGCTTCAGAATGAGACTCAGAGGAGCTATCCGCTGTGTCCCTCAACCTCCATGCTTCCATCAGTTCCTTCTTCTCCGTCATGCAGCCTCGGAAAAGAGTGACTGAGTGCCAGATTATCCACATCTTCGCCTGTGTTGCTTTGATGAGAATGGTGACTCTCATCTCTGGCTCCGCAAACTGAAGAAGTTTTACTTGATGAAGGTTGCCCCGCATCATGCATTCCACAGGTATTTCCTGAAGAAATTTTCTCATCATAATCTCCAAGTGAATCCCCTCTTTCTCTGCTTCTGATAGCAATTTTTTCGAAGGGTGCACATTTGATTTTGTTGCAGATGGATCCGAGCTGATCTGAGGATGGATTTGGACTGCAGGCCGGTCTGAGAGGAACCTCCACTATGGATTTGGTGTGAGGGCCCAAGCTTCGTCCTTCATGGGTAAGTACCCCAGTCTCTTGCTCGCCTCTGTAAGAGGGAACAGATTCTTCCATGCTATCATCAGCTCCAAGTCGAACCAGCCCCATATCTCCGTCGGGTCTTGCCTGATCCATTTGATCGTTTCCTCCCCCACCGGAATAATTTTTCCTTGATAGAAAATTGCCCAGTTGCTCGTGGTCGTCATTTTTGTGTGTATTCAAAGCAGGAGCTCTTATCTTGGGTTTAAAGGTTGCACTCTTAGACGTAGTACTTGCTGGGCTAGAAAAAATAAGAGGTATTGGGCTCGGCCCAGCTGCACCCTCATAAGGTTGGCTTTCTCCAAAGGAAAAAACAGGTTTGTGATTGCTTGTCCCCCCTTATTTAGTTGAGATTTAACCAAATGCCTTCCCTGCTTAGTTGCCTTTGTGCGTGAATTCACATAAAAGGAGTCAGACTTCACTCCATCCTTTCTAGGGACTGGTTTAGCAGTCTTATCAGCCGCTCTCTGTGACCCCGAAGAAGCCGGGGATGGGACTTTTCTTTTGCCATCTTTCTTGCTTAGCTCATCCACTCTAGGTGAGCTTTTACCACCTTGCCCCTGCGAGGCATCAGACACTTGACTCATTGATTGAGTTTGGTAACTTGTCTTAGTTTTGCTCATCAGCTTCCGTCTTGTGACCACCATCCAGTCACCATATTCCTTTGAACTTTCATCCACCTTGCTGCTAGTCTTAAAATTTTCTTTCTGCGATAATGGGGGTTCCTCTTGGCTAGGAGTTGTCTCCTTATGTATTTCCTTAATGGTATATGGGCATTCCTCCTTTCTATGTCCAATTCTGCCACAAGAAAAACAGAGGGAGTTAATCCCTTCATATAGAATAGCTTGAGTCCGCTTACCAATGGTTAGAGATTTCGCCAATGGTTTTTCTAAATTGACTTGTACGCAAATGCGAGCAAAACGTCCCCGAACTCCACTCGCTGTATGAGCGTCAATGCGCAGCACAGGTCCAATCGCTTGCCCGATTCTCCGGAGAACAGCAGGATCATAATATTCAATAGGCAACTCAGGAAGACGCACCCAAACTGCTACAGATGAAAATGTAACTTCTGAGGCACGAAATTCTGGTTCCCATTGTCTAATAGTAAGAAATTGCTGTCCCACAAACCATGGCCCTCCTTTAAGTACCCTATCTACATCATCTTCCAGCTCAAATTTGATTAAAAAATAATCTGAACCCAGGTCAATACAATCCATCTTACCATATGGATTCCAAAGGCTTCGGATTTTGGGGTATAAAAAATTATACCCTACCTTTCTTCCAAAAGCCTTAATGATCAAAGCCTTTCTCCAGACCGCCCTTATACGAGCTTTTTCTTCTCTAGACAAGGATACCACCAAATTTCCTTCAGTACCATCTCCAATCTCTGAATCTGATTGAACATCTTCCTCCATGACATTTGACAGCCCAAAAGCCTGCACAAAGGCCCCTGGGATCTCTCTGATGAGCTTATCTTTGTAGCTTGTATTACTCTTAAAAGGGTTCTCTTGATTTTTCTCTGTTTCTGCATGACTTTCTTTGAACTTTTTTGTACTGCGGATTAAAGCATCCTCTTCTTCCTCGGTGCGCTTCAGAGTTTCTCTCTCCTTCATACTTTCAATATTATTCTATCAACTTGTGACTTTTAGCTACATGATGGTGGTTACAATAATAAATAACCTATCACAATATTATTAATTAAATGCATGCTTTTCATGTTTTGTTTACACATTTTTTTATCTGTGATGAATGTGTTTGCTTATTGTTGATGGAATATTGTTCACACATTCTTTGCACTAATCAAGGCCTATCTCTGTCTCTCTCAAAGAGTCTTAGAGCAATATTTTAATTTTTTTTGCCACTTTTACTTTCTCCACTTTTTTATTATGCACTTTTTCAAAAAGCTGAACCAAGCTCACCCTTAATTAATAACAGTGGAACTCTTTTTGTTGGTTTTGTGTCGTTCTTACAACTCAAAAGAGCTCCCTGTTTGGCCGTGTTAAGTAAACACCTTGATCATATATAGCACAATTAGAATGACCTGACCAACAATATTCATTAATTTCTAATTTTCGAGAAACAAACTGCCAAAGTTTGTGAGTCCACTGTGCCATAATATGCCAATTTCTTAGCACTGCCCACAAAGTCTGAGATACCATGGACTTATAGCCCAGAAGATGTGCCATAATAGGCCAATTTCATAAGGCTGGTTATTGAGTTTGATCAGAAATTCTTTAGCCATTTTTAAGAGAGGATTCCAATGATTTTTTTATTCATTTATTTTTATCAATAGCTAGAATTAATCCTAAATGATATGGATTATTGTATGCCTAATATATAAAATTTTAAAATTTGAAATAAAAAAGGAAAAGAAACTTAAAACACTTCTTGAAGTGTGATAATATAAGATGAACTTTGGTTTTTTTTTTTTTTTTTTTTTTTTTTTTAAAGGTAAGATAAACTTTGGTTTCTTCCTGTGCTCAATAAATCATATATCACGCCTAGAAAAATATTAAAGACATTTTATCAAATTATGAGTCTTTTATCAACCCAGTGAACAGTGCTAGACTTCCATGATACTTGGTTTTTGGGGCCAAAATGGACATTTGTCCATTTCACTAAAACTTTCTAGCAAAATGTCCCTGTTCATAAATTATCTAGCAAAATGCCCCTGTTTTAAACTCGAATTTCTAAAAATCGAGTTTCAATAAAAAAAAATCGATTTTTAGAAAATCGAGTTATGTGAAATCAAACTAATAAAAAAAAAAAAAAAAAAAAACATGGAACTCGAGTTCTATGTAAAATTTCCCACATTACTCGATTTTCATCAAATCGAGTTTTAAAACAAGGGCATTTTCCTAGATAGTTTCAGAATATGAGCATTTTACTACATTTTTTGGGTGAAAGGGGCAAATGCCCATTTTGACCTAGTTTTTGGTTATTGTACTATTTTTCTTTGTGTTCCTTAAATAAAATGAAGTAGGAAAAATGATAGGGAAAGACCAATGTAGGCGTGGTCTTTCTTCTCCTTGGGCAATGCGTTTTAACTTTTAACAACCCACTTGGTCTTTGACTAAAAATAATAGTAGGTTATTTTAAATCAGTTGGTCTATTCTTTCTAAAGAATGCAAACTGTTCTTACCATTGGTTTAGCTATGAGTAAACACAAAATCTCAATTTTTGAAAATCAAATAGTGAAAAGTATTTCACAAGTATAAATTTGTATTTATTGATGAATGAGTATATTTCCCTATTTTTATCTTTTACAAAAAAACAATGATCATCTGATTCTATTTTCTAAGAAATTTCCTCAATCAATCCATGATTTGTGTAGACAAAGTCTTGATTCGACCAAGAAATCTTCTTTCTTTTGGTTGGAAGATAGATTGAACGGTCTTTAAAATAATTATGTAACTTTGAGCTTGTTATATTGTACGTTGTCTTTCAAGTTCTTTTAGATTTATGTCTTGAGGGAAATGTTTAAACTTTGAATATTTGACTAATTCTTAGATATACGTAGTTTTCTTAATCCATAGGTACCAAATTTTTTTTCGAATAAATTTAATTACAGTGGTGTAATATATATATATATATATATATATTGTTAAAGTTGTTGAGTGATTGAGGGATTAAAAGAGAGAAAATAAGAAGCGGAAACAAGAAAGTTAACTTTGATTCAACCAGGGGCGGAGCTATGATTTTTTGTTTGGGGGGCTAAATTTTGATATTAATATATTAGTCTCAAGTCAAGATAAACCATCACACATATACATAAACACATATATACAAATATAAATATTAATATTTTGATACTTGAGTAGGTCATAATTCATAAATATATTGTATATAAAATTAACAACTTTCACATATGTATATTTGCAAGATAATTTTTTAGGAAAAATTATCATCTTTTAAACTCCAGTACTATACAAAAGCAGTCTAGTTTTATATTAAACATGTACAAAAAACGAATTAGAGAAAATAAAAACTATCTTGTCTCTATATTACCAGACCAATTGACAAATTCTATTGGTTTTTAAGAGCATCATTTGACAAACTCAAACATTTGGGGGAGCCAACTTCTATTTTGTAGCTAAATATTTAAAGTTTTTAATACTTATACATAATATAAAATAATTTTTTTAAAATTTTGGGGGGCCATGGCCCTCCCAAGCCTTGCTATAGCTCTGGCCCTGGATTCAACCTCACGACTTACATCCACAACGAAAAACTCTTGACTACTATATTTTACTATTGAACTTATGTTTACAATAAGCTTAACATAAGGTTTATATATTAGAAAACCCTAGAATTTTAGTTCACTGCACAGTAAGGGTTGAGAATTAGCAAAAACCTTACTCATTATTTAAGATTTTTTTTTTTTCTTTTTCGAAATAAAGAAAGAAACTTTTCCTTTAACTTTCATTTTTCTTTTTTATCGTTAAGGGTGAGCTTTACTTGATCTGAATTTCTTTGTTTTCCTTTGTTTTGAATTTTGTTAGTTGTGCCTAATCTTTGAAACTTTTTATCAACAAAATGGTTTACTGCTTTCTTTTTTCTATTTAACCTCATTTTTCTTTATCATAAATTTCTCCAGATGATCTATAATTTTTTTTTTCTTTTTACATTTGGGATTATGCTATTGCTACCTCTGTTTAATTATGGGTAATTATTTAAAAGAAAATTGGGGTTCTTGAAGAAGTTAAAAAAAATGTTACTAGTTTTTTAGTTGGGGAGGGGAAAATACATATTTGAGGTGAGTCGAGGGCCGGGGAAAAGCCTCCATCGAACTGGGGGAAGGGTGGCGGTGGATGACCCGCCTCACGGCCATCCTCATCAATTACCATAAATAGGCATGCATATATCATTATGCTTGTAATATACTTATATTATGTCCTAAATGTTGTGCACTTAGCTAATTTGATTTGTTTAAATCAAATTTATTCCTAAACGAGTTTAGTTCCCTCGCCTTTTTCTTCATCTCCCTCCGTTCCAAATAGACCTTGAAGCTAATTTAATTTGTTTAAATAAAGTTGTGTGATAAAAGTTACTGAGCATTTTATTTTATTCTATCTTAGAATCCTTCATTTTATTTTCTAAAGAAGTTTTGGAGGTCTCATGTTAGGCCTATAATTTTGTGATGCATATTGGTTTGTTATGAGGCATGGTGTGTGTTTTCATTGACTTGATTAAAATTGTCAAAACCATTTATATATATAAATGGAACCAACTTGGGTCCAATGCTCTTGTACACTATATCTGTTAGAATTTGGACACGTGTCAAATAATACCCGCATGTTTACATCTCAACGAGTCCAATACATAGATGCAATTGTGCATTGGACCCAACCCTTACCCTAATTCATCAACCTAACATGGTTGGAGCTATATATAGAGGACTTTGATATAGCCTATGCTATATCATAATTTTGGTTTTCTTTGAAACTCTGATCACCAGCGTTTCTGTGAAAGATAAAAAGAGAAGATGAATAAAAAGGTCCAGAAAGTCATAAGCACACTATTATCACTGCAACAACGTTCTATGCACAATAATTTATGGAACATTTTTCACAACTCGTTGAATTAGCAAACAATTTTCACAAACATTTTTACAAATCACTTTTTTCCTTACAATAAACATTCACTGCATCAGAAATTTGTAAATAAAAAATAGTGTGTTGATTTATCATTTTCCCACTAAGGGTCTATTTGGGATTTACTTATTTTGCTGAAACTAAATTTTTTTTGCTGAAAATACTGTAGATAAAAGTAAAAGTTAACTGAAATAGTAGGTGAGATTTATAAATATTACCAAAAAGTGCAGTGAAACCCATAAATAGTAACAAAAATAAGTTAAATAGTAAAAAAAATTGATTTTTTAAGCTGGATCCAAATGCACACTAAATGATATGCTAATAAAAACCAAGAGGACAACATTGAAAATACATTCACCAAGTGTATACAGTACACACACACAGAGCAGCGATTCTTGGTGGGCCTTGAAATGGATATACGGGCTGAGTCACTTTGAAGTCCAGAACGTGACCAACCCAGCCCAAGTTACAAAACCCCTTTTCCTCTACCTCTTGCGTCTGAGATTTTGTGAGAAACTAGCCTGTAAGTTTAACACTTCTTCTCAGTTAGTAATAGTTATAGTATTCCTCAAAAATCAGGTCTCTCTCTCTCTCTCTCTCTCTATATGTGCGTGTGTGTGTACAAACGAACACATACATTAGCGTTGAGTGAAATTGCTTTCTTATAGCGTCTACCAACTGTTTGTGGAAATGCCTAAGTGAAGTATTTGATGATTTTTTTGGTTCTTTTTAAGGTTGTTCGAAACTATATCCATTCATGAAGTATTTATAAAGCTCTATTTTTCTCTCTGTTTTTTTTTTTTTTTTTTTTAAATTTTTAGTTATTGTGCATCCAAGTTTGGAATTTCAAGTTCATTCCAAACTGAAGACATGTAACTTTGAATCATTCCTACTCTTTAAGAGTCTGAATTTCAAATTCATTTCCTATCCGCAGCGAAACACTGTGGTGTTCGGGTTTTATTTCGTAGTTGTTGTAGTATTTGGTGGGAAAAGAAAATCAACTTGGATATATGTTAGTATATATTGTTGTTAGATATTGAAATGATATATTTTATTTTTTTACTTTTTGTGTATCAGAATGGTTACTATGAAGCAAACCCAATTCTCCATTCAATAGGATGAGCACTAGAAGTAGCTTTTTTACTGTGTGGAGTGTATTGTGAATTTCTAAACTCTTTGGCAAATGGCAAGGATGATTGTTGGATCAATTGCTTCAAAGCGATCAATATCTACTTTGTCTCATCTCTGTGAAAGAATTAAACAAACGGGTAAGGGGTTTATTATCTTAATGCATTGATGCTAAGCAAAGCATGGAAAGAAAGAAATGGATGTTACTGACTTTTGACTTTTGAGTGTGCTGAAATTTTTGTTTTGATTGTGTTCTTTTGGTTTGAGCTAGCAGAGAATGAGATTGTTCAAATGTTTCAATTATCTACTCCGAAAGATGAAATGCACAACTTGCCCATGAGGGGAAAGCTACCAAGGAAGGACCCCGCAGTTCGGACATTGGATGAGAGATTTATAAGGATTTTGAAAATATTCAAGTGGGGACCTGATGCAGAAAAGGCATTGGAAGTACTAAAGTTGAGAGTGGATCATCGCTTGGTACGTGAGGTTCTAAAGATAGATGTTGAGGTCAATGTTAAGATTCAGTTTTTCAAGTGGGCTGGGAAGAGGAGGAACTTTGAACATGACTCGACCACATATATGGCTTTAATCCATTGCTTGGACGAAGCTGGGATAATTGGTGAAATGTGGAAGACAGTTCAGGAGATGGTTAGGAGTACATGTATTCTTGGTCCAGCTGAATTATCTGAGATTGTGAAAGTCTTGGGTAAGGCTAAGATGGTTAACAAGGCGCTTTCTGTCTTCTACCAGATAAAAGGTCGCAAGTGCAAACCCACGGCAAACACTTACAATACCATGATCTTGATGCTGATGCAAGAAGGTCATCATGAAAAGGTCCATGAGCTCTACAATGAGATGTGCAATGAGGGAAACTGTTTCCCAGATACAGTGACGTATAGTGCACTTATATCAACATTTGGGAAACTAGGTCGTGCGGATTCTGCCATTAGGTTGTTTGATGAGATGAAGGAGAATGGCCTACAGCCCACTGCAAAGATTTATACAACATTGTTGGGAATTTATTTCAAGCTAGGTAGCATAGAGAAAGCTTTGGGTCTAGTCCAGGAGATGAAAGAAAAAGGGTGTGCTCTAACTGTGTTCACTTACACAGAATTGATAAAGGGGCTTGGGAAAGCTCGGAGGATTGAAGAGGCTTACAGTATATATTTGAATATGCTCAAAGACGGTTGTAAGCCAGATGTTGTGCTCATAAACAATATGATAAACATTTTGGGAAGAGCAGGTCATTTGCAAGATGCTCTTAAGATTTTTGATGAAATGGAGTCTTTTCAGTGCAAACCAAATGTTGTGACATATAACACTGTAATAAAAGCTTTATTTGAATCCAAAGCTCCAGCTTCTGAGGCTTCTTTATGGTTTGAGAAAATGAAGGCAAATGGCATTGCTCCCAGCTCGTTTACATATTCAATTCTTATTGATGGTTTTTGCAAAACTAATAGAGTTGAGAAAGCTTTATTGCTTCTTGAAGAGATGGATGAAAAGGGTTTTCCTCCTAGTCCAGCTGCCTATTGCAGCCTGATAGATAGTCTTGGAAAAGCAAGACGGTATGAAGCTGCAAATGAGTTATTTCAAGAATTGAAAGAGAACTGTGGGCGTTCAAGTGCTCGGGTGTATGCTGTAATGATCAAGCACTTTGGAAAATGCGGGCGTCTAAGTGAAGCTGTAGATCTTTTTAATGAGATGAAGATACTTGGATGCATTCCTGATGTTTATGCTTATAATGCACTCATGTCAGGGATGGTAAGGGCTGGCATGATAGATGAAGCTCATTCCTTGCTTAGAACCATGGAAGAAAATGGTTGCAATCCAGACTTAAACTCACATAATATCATTCTAAATGGTTTGTCTAGAACTGGTGGCCCAAAGCGGGCTATGGAGATGTTTACAAAGATGATGCATTCAAAGAATAAGCCAGATGCAGTTTCTTATAACACTCTTCTTGGCTGTCTTAGCCGATCTGGTATGTTTGAGGAAGCTGCTAAGCTGATGAAAGAAATGAATTCAAAAGGTTTTAAATATGATCTCATCACTTACTCATCAATACTTGAGGCGATTGGTAAGGTGAATGATGTTTGTGATCCCATCACTTCGTGAAAAAGCTAGGTATGCCATACATCTTCCTTTTTCATTTTCTTTAGTTTCACAATTGTTAATATGAAAAGGAAAAGGTTTTTCTGCACAAATGGTATGCATCATTTGTGCATATTTTGTATTTAAATCATTGAACGTGCTTAAGTGTGAGCACTGAGCATGCTGTATCTGTTTATATTGCGAGCAGTGATTCAATCCTTCATTATCTTCTAGTTTCTTGTCTGATATCTTTGTTGCAAATACTCATAAAAAAACCTGTCATCTAGTTTCTTTATTGCCTTTTAGTATGCTGTTGGGAGTTAGTCTTTGTCGTTGTTATTTTAGCATGCTGTTAGTGCCTCTTCCTACAGAAAAACTTTGTGCTGAAGTACTGAACTGTGTGATCGAATTAATAGTTACGCTTGTTGTAGCCATACGTTGTCTCTTTATAAAGTAAATCTGAGATGTTGATAAACACTCCTTGGGGGCATGTGACATTATTGCTCTAAGTGGATTTCACCTGGAGATTCACATTTTGATGATCCTAAAATCTGGTGACCTTAAAGCATTTTAAATGAAGCCATAGGTGCTATTAGTCTAATACCCTTGATAGGGGAAAAGGGGAAGTATAAATGAGGTATTCTTAAAGCTCTTTTGATCAGATTATATGTGTGGCCTTCTGATACAATTTTGCTGTGAGGAGAATGGTGTTATTCTAAGGAACTAGTAATAAGTTTGCATGCCTGTGTAACTTGTTTTTTCTTT
The DNA here is from genome assembly GCF_932294415.1 of Quercus robur. Taxonomy (NCBI): domain Eukaryota; kingdom Viridiplantae; phylum Streptophyta; class Magnoliopsida; order Fagales; family Fagaceae; genus Quercus; species Quercus robur. The sequence continues at coordinate 22,707,789 of NC_065538.1, forward strand.
ATAGCAACATGAGTGATTTTGTTGTTTACATTTTTTCGCACTTAAGTAGGCACTAGTATTAAGTTTGCATGCCTGTGGATTTTTTTTTTTTTTTTTTCTCTATAGCTATGCATTTTTCTTTATTTAGACCTTTTTTCCCCTAAATAGTCTTAATTGATTTTGCTGACCTCTCTCATGAAAATAGCAAATTGTCTGCAGGTCAGACTATCACTCTTAGGTAGTGGAAGCAAGGTCATCTCTCCTTGCTTATATCAACTCAGAATGTGTGCAAGAGAGCCACAAATGTCGAGCTACGGATAGTGGTTGTGGTTTGATCAGATTGGGTGATTGAAACCCACAGGAGACCTGGTGTGGCAATTTAATATCGAACTGAGAAATATTGGTTGAATTGGAGAAGATTGTTTCTACACAAACAAATTGCGGAAGATCCTATTCATAAGTGGTTCTGTCTGTGTAATATCCCAAATGAAAATTGCTCTGTGCTCCAACACCTCGCATTACCTTGTCAGATGATTTAAGAGACAAATTGGGAGATTGAATGCCTGGGAATCTAATAGTATTAGAAGATCTTATAAATTAGTCTAGATTCTTGCTGCTCGGTCATCATTTCCTCTGGAGAGAAAATTCATGGCCATGCTGTTTCCCAGAAACGGAACAGTTAAAAGTTTGCATATAAGAAGTTGCAAGATGTTTTCCAATCCATGTTGATTCACTTCGTAGTTCTTATGAAGAAACCATAGGGGTGAATACAAATGAAATAGTTAGGTAAAGGCTCAGTTTGGAATTTTGTTATATGCAACTCCTGACAACTTGTTGTCTAAATTTGATGTAAAAGAAAATGTTTATAGAGCTTTTAAAGTGAATACAAGCAGCTTGCACATCTGTTCTCCTAAGATTATTGTCAGTCCAGCCAAATGGAAGCTTAAATTTTTGTTCAGCTTATGGGTCATCAGACTTCTTATTGTTATGAAGCGAAAATCTGAGGAGTCAGTAATGCAACAAAGAGATTTATACAATGTTTCACCTAAGTTGAGCTTTATAACTCTAGCATGAACATAACACAACTGAAGATTTTGATTTGAATCTGCTTGAGTGCATTATTAAAAGGGATGCAAATGGCCACTAAAATTTATCTTTATGCAGCCTTTTATATTCTTTCGAACAATGAAAATCTAACACCTAAAGAGGGGTGGTGGAACAAAAAAAAACGAAAACTGAATTGATCATAATAAAAAATTCAATCATATAACTTTTTCTTTTTTTCCCATTTTGAAGGTTTTCTTAAAATTTTCAAAACAGGACCTTAAAGTGCATAAAAAGTCGCTTCCATTATTCATTTACGCAATTTTTTTCCATTTGACCATGACCAGGCTCATCATTTTAATGTTTTAATAATGTGGCTAGTGTTACATTGCCTGCTGAAGTTCCTAGTATTTTATTTTTCTCTTATTATTACGTTGAACCGAATGTACACCTTCTATTCTATTAGGAATTAATCATTCTAGATGATCAATATGATGGAGGTCTAGATTACACCAGTATTAAAGAATATATATAAGAAACACCGCATGAGTCAATTAAAACTTATCAAAATGCACTTTGGTACTTCCTTTATAAGAAAAACTCGAGTAATGTGTTTTAAGCAATAAGTATGTGCTTTGAAGACGTTGTGCACGATTTGTTGTATAAGTTAGCTCTTGGAATAAACTTAGAGATCATTCACACGCTTGGTTCCAAATGCATGCTCACTATTACAACCATACTATTATTACGGCATCTCTTGTGGGACTTTCTTTGGGCATTGATCTTCACTTTTATTGTGTGAATAATTCCATATCAAATACGTCCAAAATTAACACTATTGTCTGGCATAACTAGAATAGGAGAAAAAAGTGGAAATAGATTGCATGAAATGAAAGATGATTGCGCTTTGTAAGTAGTTGATACCTTTGAATGGTAAAGAGCAAGACATGACCTTGTCTTTTGCCTCTTAAGAGCAAGACACGCACCTAACTTTGATCTAAGGTTAACTTCAACTCCCAAGTGTATCAGATATTGCTTCACTTCATGAAAAGAAAAAAAGCTATAGAAGAGGATTTTACTGGAGTGGAAAAGATCAAAAGATTACAAGGAAAGAACAAACAAGTTTTAATATACATCATGGAACTTGTGAAGGAAAACATCAAAAAGCAAGCAGATTACTTATCATGCACCTAGAGGCATTACCCAACACAGGAACTGATATTAATATTAATATTCCTATCAACTTCTTAATTATGAGCTCAAATGCTATAAATGGATATTTATATAGATAGAAGGTTAATACCCAAAAAGACAAGTAAAACAAAATTCCACAAGCAACACACCAAATTGCAGTGATCCACTTAATTTTTTGTTATTTCTTCTAATACAACATATCCGGCAATATTGATAAATATTAAAAGGGGCAAAAAGGCCCTCAATGACTATACAACAAGTAGTGGTTGACATGCTAATTAACATCACAGAATGCTAATTAGGTCTCAAAACATCAACCACTGGCATTTTCAGCAGAGATATCATTCTCCTCATCATCGACTTGCCTAATTTTCGCTATTTCAGTCTGTGCTCTCTCCAGGATCTGCCTCTTCTGCATCTCCAATTCCCTATGGAAATCCATTCGCATCTTCTCTAGCTCCACCATCTGCTGCCTTTTGTTAGTCTCAATCTTCTCATATATCTCACTGAACTTGTGAATAGAATCAGCAAGCAATCTAAAGGAAGACCCCTCATCATTGACCCTTCCAAACTTCCTTTTCTTGGGTGGAAGTCCATCTGAATCATCCTCCTCACGATCAGTAGGTTCTGAATTCCCAGGACTATCTCTCATCTCATCCAACCCATTTGCACGATTCAAATAAACTTTAGGATTCATAAATACATACTCCCCCGAATCCATACCACAGGAGAGGCCTGCTTGCTGTGGGGGTGATGACAGCAACACATCCATCTTCTTAAAATAAACCCATTTGCTCATGGCATCACCCGTCTCAGCCATCCTCATCTTCTCTTTTTTGTACTTCTTCTTCAATGTATCCAACCGATTCCTACACTGAGTATCTGTCCTCTCAATTTTTGAAATTTCTGATACCTTCTCTGCAACTTCTTGCCACTCCTCAGACCGAAGACTCTTCCTCCCACGATGAAGAAACCGGTCACCCCAAGCATCTAGTAAAACAAACGTCTCACGCTCAGTCCAATCAGTTAGTGAATTACGGCCACCAAATGATGGTTTTGGAGCTGCGGGAGGTGGGGCTGCAGCTGATGGTGGGGGTACACGAGGAGCAAATTCGTAACTAGAAACCAAACTCTTCAACTTCCGCTTTTTTGGGTGCCTTTCCAAATCAACATCTTCAATCCTTTGACTAAAACTTTTCTGCTTATCATCATCTTCGTCGTCGTCCTCCTCCTCCTCCTCCTCCTCTTCGTCCTCATCATCATCCATCAAATCTTTGTGCACATTTCGAAAACCATTATTCAGATCATCAGTCTCTTCCTCCTCTCCCAATTCTTCTTCGTCATCTTCATCCATATCATCCTCCTCATCAACATATTGACTACCAACTGGCCGAGAATATGGAGCATTCCGAACAGAAAGTTTCTGTCGACTCGAGGAACCATAACCCTGCTGGTAATTCACAGCATAGGGGTTTGGAGGATACCTTGCATCATCCTCAGTGTCATCCATTTTAGCAACAATTATAGATCAACCACAAACAATACCCAGAAAAACAACACTAACAAATCTCAGTTTCTAGCTCCAATCCACTGATTCCTCCTTTTTTTTTTTTTTTCCTGGGTCTTACTTATTTACATGATCAAACACCAAAAAACAAAAAAATTCCCATAATTTTGTTGTTCCCACTAACACCCTATTTTCTAATTCCAGTCACTAATTTGCCTTTCCTAGAGTTAGATTCCCAAATAGACAAAACCCCAGTATCTTTGACTGTCTACAACACAAAAATAGAAACTGAACCTCAGTCTTTGAATCAACTTCTAGAAGAAGCAAAAACCCATGTTACATTTTAGAACATCAAAACTCAAAAATAAAAAAATCAATCGCAATAAAAATCCAATCTTTTTCCAGTTCCAACTACCAACTCAACCTGTTCCATACATTCAAATTTCAACAACTGAAAATGACAATCCATGATAAATTTATCTCAAAAGATAAATAAACAATAAAAAGGCCTAATTTTTAAGCCCAAAGCAAGCTTCCTTAAGAAGATTTAATTAAAACCCATGATTCTTACCTCAAAGAACAAGCTTTCCCAGACTACACACAACTCACAAAGTCCCAAACTTTCTTCAAAATCAGACACTAACTTCTTTTTTTTTCTTTTTTGGGTTAAAACCCAAACATCAAAAATTTGTGAGAATTCGAAAGCAATTCAAAGAAAATGGGAATGGGAAAGAATGAAAGATAAAAATAGGATAGATCATAGTCATAGATAAGAAAGTGGAGAGAGAGTAAACAATAGCATTTTGGGGATAAAAGAGGGCTGCTGCTAATGTACGCCTGGTGTGCCTGCTAAGGTGTTGTTTGTAGTATGGGCTTTGAGGCCATAAGGAATTTTGAGGATGATTAGAGTTTGAGGTTTGTTATGTGGGTTTGGGCTGGTTGATCCAGTCCTAGACTTGGGGTCCAGATTAGTTTGAACTTGTTCAATTTGATGTTGGGTTTGATCTATGCAATAACTACATTTTTTTTATAGGAAATATGCAAGGGCTACTTTAATGTCTTAAATTTGATTTTTGAGAAAATATACATGATTTTTTTTAATCAAAAAATAAAATAAATGATTTTTTTTTTTAATAATTTGATAATTGGGAGAAGAGAAATTTAAAACCTTGACATTTTTCTTAGAAACACGAGAAGATATCAATTGAGCAACAAAAGACTCTTGAGTCTTAGCACCATTTCCTTTAATATTTCTTTTAGTCCCAAATTGTTAGACGAGTCCAGTCTAATCAAAAACTAAAGTGTTCTAATTTGGCTCATTTATTTTGTTATCTAGCTCTATATCACAAGTTTTCTTTATTCTTTAGTTTTTTTTTTTTTTTTTGAGAAAAACTCTTTAGTTTTTTAATTAAATTAACTTATTAAAATATTCTTTTTACAATGACTTATTATAAGAGCATCCTCATAAAAAATGCCATTTTGACACACCAAAAACCTACTTTATCATTTTAGCACATCATTTTACAATATCCCATTTATCAGATATTTTATTCTTCAATTCTATATATTAAAATAATATTTACTACACATTAAAATAATATATTTATCAAAAACCCAGCAAATATACAAATGCACAGCCAGTGGCAGTCGCCACCACCTAAGAACCAACAGCCACAGCTACAACCACCACCACAAACTACAACCACAATCACCGGATCCTCCAACAAATTCCAAATCCAAAAACCTCAACAAAATTATTTAAAAAAAAAAAAAACTCAAAATCTTCAACAAAACCCCAACCCAACAGATCAATCAATGACCAAACTCAACCAACCATCGATGGCGAGAGCTATGGAGGATGACGAGCAAAGATTGGCGACTACCCCTGGGTGAGCAGAGCTTCAGATCGGTGAGCAGAGGTTCAAATTGGCGAGCTTCAATCAGCGAGCTTTGCTTCAAATCGGAATCGCCTTCTTCTTCATGACAGGAAAAGAAAAAGAGAGAGATAGTGACAGGAGAAGAAAAAAAAAAAAAAAAAAGAAGGAGTAGAGATGGGTCGGATTTGTGACGATAATACCGAAATGCAGAGAGAGAGAGAGAGGAAGAGAGTGAGAGATAAAAAAAAATGAAAGTGAGAAAGAAATAGGGAGCAACGGAGAGATGGAGACCAGAGAGGAGAGAGAGAGGAAGAGAGTGAGAGATAAAAAAAAAATAAAAGTGAGAAAGAAATAGGGAGCAACGGAGAGATGGAGGAGAGAGAAAAGTAAATAAAATAATCAAAAGAATTATAGCATTTTTGTCTGTACGCTCTCATATTTGAGAGCATACTGTAGCATGTCTCATAATTTTGAGACATTTAGCACACCTCATGAGGGGTTGTTTTTGGTGTTTGGTATGCCAAATGCCAAATATTTAGCATTTGGCACACCTGATGAGAACGCTCTAAGCATTCTCATCCGGAAATTCTATCCTATTTTATTTTACTATCTTAAAAAGCTACTTTATCAATTATACCATACCATTCTACTATACACCCAACATCCCAATTTTTATTTTACTATACAACACATTAAAATAATATATCTACACAATAAAATAATATATTTAAAAACATAAATAAAAGCCAGAAATGAGACACGGAGAGAGAGACAGAGATTGAGACGTGAGACAAAGAATGGGAGGAGAGAGGAATGAATAAAAATATATTATTTCCTTTTACAATAGTGCTACAGTACCATCACAAATTTGTGATGGTACAGTAGCACAATTCTAAATTTTTTTAAGATACAAGACAGATACAAAACCGGATGTTGGTTTGTTTTTTTGCTTTGATGCTAAAATTTCTCATCATATACCATATACTTTGCTCAATGTGAATGCTCTAATATTTACTAAATGCATATTACTACATCTAATCTAATTCTTTTTTTTTTTTTTTTTTTTTTTTTTGACTGAAAACATCTAATCTAATTCTAATATATCTAATATAATATAACATATTATTACTGTTTACGGAAGTTCAAGTTAAGAGTCCACCATTTGGCATGTCCTTTGTCATGTGTTATTAAAGAGTGTAAATTACTTTCGACACCTACTTCTCCATGGCCAGGGGAAATGCTTCTGTACCAAATAAGCCTACTGGTCTGGCGTCAACCTTAGCAATTAGCATGCCTCCTCATCCTTGAGGGTTTTTTTTTTTTTTTTTTTTTTAAATTATAAATGGGTCCTCATCCTTGAGTTAATAGACAAATAATGTTTAAAAAAAAAAAAAAAACCTTTCTTGCCTCATTTAACTTTCACTTTATTCCCCCCTCACAAAAAAAAAAAAAAAAAAAAAAAAAAAATCACTTTATTCAAAACGACGTACTTTTGACGTTTGGATTCACCCTATGATTATTTGGGTATTGGTTTTCACTCTTTTATTGTGTAAATAATTCGATATCAAATACGTCCAAAATAACACCATTGCCTAGCAAAACAAAAATAGGAAAAAGAGTGGACATAGATGGCATGAAATGAAAGATGATTGAGCTTTAAGAGCAAGACACAAACCTAACTTTGATCTATGGTTAACTTTAATTCCCAGTGTATCAGATATCGCTTCATTTCTTGAAAAAAAAAAAAAAAAAAATTTAAAAAGGGTTTTACTGGAGTGGAAAAGATCAAAAGACAGATAACATAAAAAAGGCAACAGATAACTTATCGTGCACCTAGGGACACAGGAACTGATATTAATTTTAATATTCTTATCAACTTCTTAATCTTTGAGCTCAAATGCTATAAATGGATGTTCATATAGATAGAAGGTCGCTACCCAAAAAGACAAGTAAAACAAAATGCCCACAGGCAACACACCATATTGTAATGATCCTAAGAGATAATTTGTCCCAAAAAAAGGAAAATGAAAAAAAAAAAAAAAAAAATCCTCCTTCATCCTTAGAAAAACACTTCTAGGGCTTACTTTGGACGAAGCATTGGAAGGAAGCTATAAGCAGTAATCTTCTTAGCAATGTAACTCTTCTTTTTATCCTTAAAAAAACCACATAATTATACACCTCCACCAGGTTCCGGCAGTAGATATTTATCTGTGACTGTTTCTCAGTTTCTCTCTCTCTCTCTCTCTCTCTCTCTCTCTCTCTCTCTCTCTCTCTCTCTCTCCAAACTCATTTTTGGTTAACCGCATATCTGGGTTTAGCTCATTTACTTTGTTAATCGAGCACCAAAGTGTTCTAATTTGGCTCATTTACTCTGTTATAAAGCACAAGATCACAAGTTTTCTTTAATTTATTAATTAACTTAATATAATCTTTACTTAATGCATATTACTACATTTGTTTAGTAATAGCACTTCAAATTGGAGCTCAGATTTGGTTTGTTTATGAATGAGTTCAGAAAAGTATCTTATAATGAGTGAATTTGAAATGCTTGCGAGCAGTAGTTTATTTAACAACTTTAATAAAAAATTTCCTAATAATTTGAATACTTGAGACTCGTGAACCAAAAGTAAATACTAACTAGATTTTATGTATATAATTTGTCTCGATAATTGGGGTGAGAGATTAAATCCTAAAATTCTTCGTTAGAAACATTATAAGACACTTGACAAATACAACTATATCTTGATAAGTTAAAAGATTAGTGGTTACCAATTTGTTTATTTAGTAAAATATTTTGACAATATCAGAGAGTTAATAACAAACATTACTTTATACTTGGATTGAGGGTTTTGATGGGCTCTGACCAATGCACTATCAATGCATTCCTTTTTTTTTTTTTTTGAGAAATAATTACAACATACTGCTAACTTCGCAACTCGAACCCTTTCCCCCTAGATCCTCAAACACTTTGTGCATGAGGAGGTGCCAATTCGGTTACAAGGCCTTTGGCCATCAATGCATTCCTTAAGTGAGCAAAAAGCGAGCATTTGGTTAACCTTACAAATTTGGGTTTAGCTCCTCTCAACCGTTGCTTTTTTGCCCTCTTGCTCCTCTATCTATAATATATCAGCGCCTATATTATCATGCATTGTAAGTGGGCCCCCATTTTAAAAAAGGATTGGATGAGGTGATATGTTAAATCTACTACTTAACATAGCAGCTCCATCAACGAGAGAAATAAAGTTCATATAGTTGAGGTTTCTGCCACTAATTAGTGCTATAATTGAGTCTTATCATAGTACTGCAATAAAAAAGCACATTTATTTTATGTGCTTCCACACTCCCCACTCTCTCTGTCCCATCCAACATATATATAAAATTCATCACAATGCACAAGGGTGTGCTCCAATTTTCTCAAGCTATTTAAAGGATATACCAAGTAAAGCTATCTTATGGTACACTATTTTTTTGGGGCAGTGAAAAAATTGTACATTTTTCTTACATGTAAAAGGTAAACCTACTAAAAATGGAAGAGTTGAGCAACAGGACAGGACATGTCAATAATATTCACATGTAAATCAGTTTAATCCTTCATATAATTCTTACAAAAACTTGTTTCTATCCTATTTTAAAAATAAAAGTCTTTGTTTCTTTCTTCATAATTAGAAGGATCGAATTGTAATAACCAATAGGAGAGCCATGCATAAAATAAAAAGGAACAATTTCATAAATATGAAGATGTCAAGTTTGAAAGACACCTACAAAAAGAAAAAAAAGGTGAATGATTATCCATTGTTAACTAACAAAGAACCCAATCTTCAGAAATGAAAATTTGTTTCCAAAGATTATTCAAATGCTGATAGTTGAAATTGGAGTGACAAGCACTACACCAAAATAAGTCTATTACATCAAGTGTTAATGCAACAAAATTAGTATAGTGGTATTAGACATAATATCACATCTAAAAATTAAAAGTTGTTGCAATAGTAACTTAAAAATAGTAAATTATTACATTAATAATAATTAGTTGTAATAATTTATAATTTTCAGTTGCAATAGAGATTTTAATACTAAATTGAATTTAGAAAATTTTTTGCTATAGCTTAAATTGAAGAAATCAATTTTTTTAATAAATTAAATTGAAGAAATCAATTTTTTTTAATAACTTAAATTGAAGAAACCATTGTAATAACTTGATACAAATTATATATTTTGCGATATATTATAATAGATCGAAATTTCAAAGAGATGACTTATTGCAACAAATTTAACATTGCAATAACTAAAATAATAATTATTTTACAATCTATTGCAATGACAAAGATGAAGCTGCGATGAATATATTATTACAATGATCTAATTCCAATTATTTTACAATCTATTGTAAGAAAAAAATATGAAAAATTTAACTATTACAATAAATATACCATTGCAATAATTTGAACCCAAAATATTTTTGTCAATTCTTTACAATCTATTGTAATAAAATTTATGAAATAATAGCCTATTGCTACAAGATATTCGAAGTAATAAATCGTTTATTGCAATAGCAAATATATTATTACATCAAAATTTTCATTAAAATATTTAAGATTTATTGCAACAAAATTGTTTTGTAGCACAAACTTATTACCTCAAATTTTATTACAACACTTCGCATAAACTATTGCAATAACTTCGATGTTATTGCAACAATTTTTTTTTGTTGCAATAAACCTTTTTTGTTGTAGTGAAGTGACAAAGAGAAGGTTGTGTGATTCTGTAATGAAAACTGAAATGTTTTAAATTATAAGTCAGTGCCTAAAGACATGAGAACTTCAAATTTTAAAAATTGAACCAATGGAAGCTAGCTTTCATTAGCTACTTATATTCTACCAACAAGCAACAACACAATAGAAAGAATTGCAGTTCATAATTGTATTTTTCAATTGGTCATAAAATAATATGGCAATATCCGATATAGAAAGAATTCTTCTTTGATTACATAAAATACTCATATTATAAAGAAAAACATTCACTTATTTACAGTTTTTAGAAAGTGGTTTTCAGTTACATGGCAATGGCCGAAATAGAAATATTTGTTCTTTGATTACATTTATAAAAATAAAAATAAAAAAATAATTAAAAATAAAAAACTTATCATTGAGAAAATATTTACTTATTTACTGTTTCTTGAAATTGATTTAAGTTCTCTGGCCCCATGTAACAGAAATATCAAATAGAGGAATATATGTACAATTCTAGGATCGAGGTCCAGGGGTTTGATGGGCTCTGACCATTGCACCTTTATGCATTTCTTAGTGAGCAAAAAGTGAACATTTGGTTAACCATACAAATTAATCTGGGTTTAGCTCATTTACTTTGTTAAATGAGTAGTCTAATCGAGGCTATCGAGCACTAAAGTGCTCTAATGACCATTGCACCTTTATGCATTTCTTAGTGAGCAAAAAGTGAACATTTGGTTAACTATACAAATTAATCTGGGTTTAGCTCATTTACTTTGTTAAATGAGTAGTCTAATCAAGGCTATCGAGCACTAAAGTGCTCTAATTTGGCTTATTTACTTTGTTATCAAGCTCGAGATAGCCAATGGCCTCGTAGCCAAGTGGCACCCGGGTTCCTTTGTAACCTGTTGCTCGGGGGTTCTATCCCCTGCTTTTACCAAGTAAAAAAAAAAACTCGAGATAACAAGTTTTATTTAGGTCGTTAATTAAATTAACTTTTTATAATCTTTACTTAATGCATATTACTACATTTGTTTAGTAATAGAGCTTCGAATTGGAGCTCAAATTTGATTGGTTTAATAAATGAGTTGAGGCAAGTATCTTCCAACGAGTTGAATTTGAAATGCTTGCGAGCAGCTTAGTTTATTTAACAGCTTTAATAAAAATTTCCTAACAGTTTGAATACTGTTGATACCTATTTTCGCGACACATTTTACAAGACTGATTCAACCAAGGCCAACTTCCTTGTGGGCTCAATTTATTTATTGTATTATGTTTTATCCTTTTAAGCATGGCCCAAGTCCATGCAACATACTGGGGGAAATTGAAGAAATATGATTTGGAGGGTATGGGTCGGTTTCTTTTGGACCTTTTGCATGAGCCCATGTGTGTTACCTAGTAGGCAAGGGATATCGATAGCACCTCAGGCTCATGAAAGAGGTCTTGTACCCAAAATTTCCATCCCAAAAGAGCTTTTATGCTCTGACTGACTGTGGTCCAAAGTTTCTGCCCTAACCTAATTTTGCTATCATATTTTCTTTTCCACCCAAAAAACAAAGCTGGCCCTAAACTAATTAGTTAGCCTATTGAAGCCACCAAATGCAGCTGTCAAAAGCCTAAAATAACAAGGAAACAATAGCTAATGGAGTCAACTACTTTATTTCCAAAATCATGCTAAAAGCATGCCAAAATCTTTCCTAAACAAAAGCAATTCAAGCCAAAACACCAAATTAGTATTGTGGGGGATAAAAGCCTCTTCCAATACTCAAAAACCAGTCATTAGCAACACCCCGAACTCTATATAAATTCTATATAAAACTCTCTCTTCAACTCAAAAATCAACCAACTACATTTTCCCCATAGAGTTGAAACTTGAGAGCAAAAGCTCACTCAGCCAAGAGACATTCTCATAATTCTAAAGTTTAAAAATGGAAATATGGGTATAGGGGAACCTTCCATCTCTTTCTCACAACCTCTCTCAATTTCCTTTTCTCGCTGACTGTTGGTCAAAGTTTTGGACTTGTGTACTTTTTCTACATTTTCTTATATCTTAGTTAGGGCATTTTCATTTCTCTCTTGTTAAAGCACCATTAACCTTTTGTTCATTATACATATGAAATTTTGGGCTTGATTATCCACAAATAAACATTTCTAAAGAACTCAAGGGGAGATTTAGGCTAATCTTGCTTTTTTGACCCTTGTCGCAAAAACGCTCCTCGACAAATACATGAAACTCATGAACCAAAAGTAAATACAACTAGATTTTTATTTTTTATTATTCGACTCAATAGTTGGGGCGAGCGATTTAAACTTTAGACATCTCCGTTATAAACACCAAAATGTGTTAATTAAAGTATAAGACTCTTGACAAATACAACTAGATCTCAAGCAAGTAAAGCACAAGCTTTTAAACTTGGAATAATTAGCAAATCAAATTCAATCCAAAGTCTAAACGTCTTCGGTCGAATTCTAGATCTCCTTCTAGAATTTTTTTTTTTTTTTTTTAAAGTACAATAAGCTACAAGATTTTTTATTTTTTATTTTTTATTTTTTGAGAAACAGCTACAAGATTATTGGTTACCAATATGTTTACATAGTAAAATATTTTGACAATATCAGAGAGTTAACAACAAACATTACTTTGTTATACTTGGATTGAGGGGCTTGATGGGCTCTGACCAATGCACCATCAATGCATTCCTTAAGTGCGCAAAACGTGAGCATTTGGTTAACCGTACAAATATAGGTTTAGCTCTTCTCAACCATTGCTTTTTTGCTTTCTTGCTCCTCTATATATCAGCACCTGTATTATCATGCATTGAAAGTGGACCCCCATGTTATGCACAATCAGTGATCTTGATGAAAAGAAACAAAAGGAAATAGCAATATGATAGCAATATACAGATAATGTGAAAGCTAACCATGCCATACTAATAAGGGCAAACAACTCTTCTTCTCTGTTTACAGCTTCGGCTCTTTATGACTTATGGGTTAAGTTAATGCAAGGATTACTATATATAAGTGGGGTTATGATATGGGAAACTTTTTCAACTCATATTAGTAGAGGCATGCATTGTAATGCTCCAACATTTTTGTCCTGCAGCACCAAAAATGCAGACATCAGTAATTAATAAAAAGTGCAAACCATTCAAATTTGTGTACGATGGGCTGTTGATTGTCCTTATCTTTTCTTTTCTTTTCTTCGGGTGGTGGGGTGGGCTTAGACTTGAGAGAGGGGGGCAGGATGCTGCTCAAATTTCATCTTTCATGATTTGTTTCTGAGTTGGTGACAATTCACTAGATATTATCAATGCATAATTTGGTAATAATATGAGTTTCTTTTTTTTCTTTTCTTTTAAAGACTGAAGTCAAAAAATTGATTACATATGTTGTTATTCTCTGAATTTGAACCCATTTTAATCTTTGAAATTTGAAGTAATCACTTTTAGTCCCTTAATTATATTATATGATCAAACTAAAAATAAGCAAACTCGTTGACACTCCACGGTGACTAAAAGCAATCACTTCTCTCCCCCAAAAAAAAAAAAAAATTAAATCAAATACTTTAAGTCTTTTAAGAATTAAAAGCAATCACTACAAATTTCACTAATTAAAATCGCTTATATGCCTAAGTTAAGAACCATCAATGTAGGTTGATCTTAAAATTATAATTAGAAAAGAGGAATGATATAACTTGAATCTAAAATCTATATCATATTTTCTTTTTATTTAAAATAAACAAAGCACATACACGGGCTTAATTAAGGAATTAATATAAATTATAGGAATCTTTTTTTTTTTTTTGGGTTAAAGTAAAAGATGAGAAAGAACTATTTTTTTTTTTTTTTTTTAGAGAGTTTCAACCTATGACGTTCGCTCGTGATGATAGCTCCTTATTATCAAACCAAAACACCAACCGTTTTTTGGTGTAAGCAGTGATTGAACACTAAATCTTTTATTTAATCATAAAAAACTTTACTAATTGAACTAACTAAAACTCACAGAAAATACTACTCTTGGTGATAAAAATGGAAGTGCCACTAGATATGTTCATTGTCAATTTGTCATAAATGATAGGATTTCATTTATAAAAACTTAGACATGTCACATGTATGATGTTCAATTGGTTAGAAATGTGAATTTAATTAATATCATAAAAACTTAGAAATGTCACTAGTTTTTTTTTTTTTTTTTTGAGAAGCAGAAATGTCACTAGTTGAACTAACTAGAACTCATATAAGATACTACTTTTTGTGATAAGAATGGAAGTGCCACTAGATATGTTTATTGTCAATTTGTCATAAATGATAGGATTTCATTTATAAAAACTTAGACATGTCACATGTATTATGTTCAATTGGTTAGAAATGTGAATATAATTATTATCATAAGAATACATATTTAGAATATAAAAAATGTAAAGGTGTGCAATAATTGAAAAAGAAAAAGAAAAAATATTCCAAGATTTTTTTTTTTTTGGTGAATAAAATATTCCAAGATAAATGAAAAAGAAAAGGTCTATTATACAAGCAAGTATTCAATGAATCCTAACCAATCACCAATGATTCAGTCCTGTCGAGTCCAAAAAATAAATGATGCAGTACTTTGGAAGAAGAAGAAAATAAAAAATAAAAATAAAGGTTTTTTTTTTCCTTTGATTTATTTTTGGGTCATTAAATTCATGACACGTGTCGAGCTACAACTAGCCTCATTATCAACTTAATTAACTCTACTCTCACCCAATCCCTCACATTCTCCCACTCGGACACTCCGGCACGTTTCCGACACGTGCCGAGGGTCCCTCGTGTGAAAGCATCATGAACTCCATTAATAGCCGTTGGATCGGCTGACAAGTGTCAGGGAATCTTCGTATCGTGACCGTCGGATTGCACGAGATTGCACCACGCTAACAAACACGTGTGGGTCATTTTCTGCAGTAACTAAAAATAAAAAAATTCTGAAAAAAGCTGACTCAAGCTAAACGACAAAACAGAACTGTGAGTCTGTGACAAAAAATAATTATTAAAATAAAATAATAATTAATTGATTAATTAATTATAAATAAAGTGTTACTTAAAAAAAACAAGAAAATTAACTACTGGAGGGGTTTGAGGAATCATTACGCGAGCTTGTAAATATATAGTGTGGGACCCACCAAATCATGGAGTTTATGGTTATCTCACGCCGTTAACTCTAATTTCTTGGCCCCACTTAAAAAAAAAAAAAAATTATACATAGAATATTAGAATTTACTATTTATATATACTTCTCTTCTCTTTCTCTTTTTTTCAATAATTTTTTATTTTCAGTTTATTTTATTTTAATAAAGTATAAACTAATAAAATAAACTCTTTCAGATAACTGAAATAATTTATTTTTTTACTGTTCCAAAATAAATGAAATGCCTCAAATTTAAAAGTTAATTTCATGAGCTTGTTTACAAATACGTTGTCATATTCTAGCTTCTTTTGTTTAATTGTTGAACCTAAAGTTAAGTTTGAATATAACTTATTTGTTAAATAAATGAATATAAACAAGTTGTTTTTCCTGAAGTAAGGTTTGAGTCCAACTTATTTGCAAAATAAATGAATATAAATAATTTTTTCTTGAGTCAAGTCAAAGTTGTTTATAAATAACTTGGTTCACTTTACCGCTCTAATTAGAATCTAAAATTTTAATTGGGTTCTTTTTATGATTTGGAAAACTCATTTGGATTATAGAAAAGTAAATAAAAAAAAAAAAAGTTATATTAAATTGGTCATGTGCACACCATGTGATCTTGCTTTTTTAACTGGTCATTCTTTTTTAATTAACAAATTATAGTAAATTGGTTATGTGCATAAAAAAGAAAGATCAATGAATAAGAGAAATACCAAAAAGAAAAAAAATTATTAGAGGAAAAGAAAAGAAAAAAAAGAAAGAAAGAGAGAAATGCCAACATAATAGAAGTTGATTTGGCACTGTTATGCCGCTTATTACAATGAGGTTTCCATCTAATGTTAGTTAAATATTTTTATTTTAATAATATAATATATAATTCATCAAACACATTAAAGAGCATTTGGTTTGGGAAATGAGGAAATCCACCTTAAAAAAAAATTTACTACAGGAAAAGAAAAGAAAAATAAAAAAAATAATGAGAAATGCCAACATAATAGCAGCTAATTTGGCACTGTTATGCCACTTATTACGATTAATGTGTAATCCCGTACATATGCATGGGTACATTTAAAAATAATCACATTTATATACACACGTACACACATATATATGATTTAGAATATAATTGGATCTAGATTCTTCAGTTTTTGCACTCAATAATTCATTTGTCAAAAAAATTAAAAAATTAGATGGGACACATGGCGCAAAATTGAACTCCAATTAAAATTAAATTTAAAATCTAATTGAATCTAGACTTTTTGATTTTTATACCTAATAATTCACTTGACACACAAATTTAAAAATTAAATGAAACACGTGGCACAAAATTAGACTCAAATTTAGAATTTAATTGGATTTTCTCTCAGTTTTGGCTATTAATATATATATAGATGAGGTTTCCATCTAATGTTAGTTAAATATTTTTATTTTAATAATATAACATATAATTCATCAAACACATTAAGGGGCATTTGGTTTGGGAAATCCACCTTGCTTTCAAAATTCAAATTCTTTGAAATGTGATGTTTGGTAATCTGAATACCTAGGAATGTACTACTATTAATATGTTTGGTTTGATTTGAAATCTTACAAGATTCTTGTAAATTTGAAATACTTATATTTAGTTTATTTCTAAGAATTTTATCGTAATTATTTATTTTTCCAAAAAAATATCATTTGATTTATAAAGACAATTTCAATTCTATTTTTATCTACCTCTAAATAAACAATGAGAAAAAATATAAAATATGAAAAATTCAATAAAAAACTATAGTATAACATTTTTGAATAAAATGTATACTACAAAAATAATTATTTAAAATTATTAGTTTTTAGTTTTTAGTTTTATTTGTATTGGTTAAAGGGTAGGGAGGAATGGCATAAAATTTTCACTTCATAAAATGTAATTTTTTTTTCTAGACACAAGAATGTGAAAACCCATCTGTTTTGAAGGGAAGCTACATTCCTATATATAAAAAAAAATGTTTGAATGGAAACCCAAATACTTGTGAATGCTAAATATTTGATTCACTTGTGTGATTTGCAACCAAACTTGTGAATGCTAGGAAGTCTTTCAACATTTTCGAGAATTCTAAAACATTATTGCATACCAAACACCTCCTAACATTTTTTGTTATTGAGACAACAATAGAGTAATATTGAAATAGTGTGAAAACTCATGGGCTATATAAATTGACACAATTTAATTTACAAGGACTAAAATGAAAATGGCACATATTTATAAGCTTTTTATTTTTGGTCGGTCCCATAGTAAATGAAAAATTTCAATGTAAAAGTTAAATTTCAGATATTACCCTTTTGTAGTGGTACTTTAGTTATTAATGTATTATAAAATTGTTTAAAAAATTCTATATATTACTTTCGTGTTTGTGCATTCTAATAAGTATTATTGATGTTTATCCCACATCGATTGTGTGTGTTAGAGTTTCAGTCCTTATAACCCCAGGCTACTACTACAAATGTTAGGCCATTTTTTAGTGGTACTCTGATTATGTAATGTATTATAAGCTTGTTTAAAAAATTCTATATATTACTTTCGTGTTTGTGTATTATAATAAGTATTTACTGTTTCCTAAAAAAAAAAAATACTACCCTTATCTTGTTTTAAAAGAAAGTAGTGCCACCTCAAATAAAGTAAAAGACATTAAAAAAAAGAAGAAGTAAAAGACATTTTAGAAAGACTATTTTACCTTTTCATATAATTTTGAGACACGTGAAGTTAACATTTAATTCATAAGTTAAGATAAAAATAAAGAATTTGTATAAATATTATAAACAATTTAATCAAGATTTTTTTTAAGGATACCGCCATAATTTAATTGTGGCTTTTTAAAAAACCAAAAGTAATTTAATGAGAATTTGTTTTCTGTTGAATTATTTTAGTCTAATAAAACTTGAATTTAATGAGTTTTCTTTTTTGGTGAAGTAGTTAATGAGTTTTGTTTTCATCATACATGTATCAATTTACCACATTTTAAAGGTTTAGAAATTTAAATGATTTCATGAATTGGGATGGTAATTTCACCATGCCCCATCCCACTTGGAGCAGGATGAAATGTAAATGCATTTTGGTTGCCTTGCCATGATTATATTTTCTAAAATACCATTCTTTATTTATTTTTTATTTTTAAAAAAATTCCATTAGTCAGGGTTTTGTTTCTTTAATTTTTCACATTTGTCATTATGGCGGATGAAAGTGGTGGGAATGGTTGTTAAAGTCTTAATTTTATGTAGTTGACTACCTTGCTTTAATGGAATAATGGATGAATTGGGAATTTGTACTACTATTTTGTTAAACAATTTGGTGTGAATTGATAAAGAATAGTTGCATTGGGATATTGTCTTTCTTGAAACATTATTCCAAGGTAAAGGCTTTGGGTTGTGTTATATATTCTTTGATATTCATAATTTGTTAAATATAGTATTGGATTTTTTTATTCACTTTTAATATTATTTATAAAATTATGTGTGGAAAGCAGTGGGAGATGATCTTTGGACTTTGAATCACAAACATGGGCACCACAAATGATATTATTATCACTTATATATCACTTTAACCCCTCTCAAAAACTAACTTGACAACACAAGAAAAAAGTCATAAGAAGTTTTAATTAATACTTTCATTTTAATATTCTATATGTTGTAGAATCATACGATAAGTCATAAGAAGTTTCAATACTTTCATTTTAATATTCTATATGTTGTAAAATCATACGATTTAACAAATGACGTCCTTTATTATATTGTCTGTTTGAATTTTTTTTTTTTCCTCCCACATATTTGATTATGTATAATTTATATATATATAAAAAATAACGATAGAGCTGCATGTAAGTTACTCAGCATTTTTTAAGAAATAATCCAATCATACTCTATGCTCGTTTGGTTCATCTTATTTTTTTCAACTTTTTGAAAACGTGATGTTTAAAAAAGATTTACTTAAAAAAAATCCATAAAAGGTGAGGTTTAAAAATTGTAATTTAAAAAATTATGATTACAAAATAGGATGCCAAACAGGTTCTCTATGTCATTTGTTGTTGTTGTTTATTTATTTATTTTAAAGATTTTATTGATTAAATAGTTTTAAATATTTATGTTTTGAATGAAAATGACAATAGTATTTATTTTTATTTGAAACTTTGCTACCAAGTACCAACTATTTTAACCATATAAATCAAAATTTATTTTATCCTATTAAACTTATCATCTAATCTCATACAAATTCATGTTAAAAAATTATTATGTAATATAAATTATCATTGTAATTTTTTGTAAACACTTATTTTATCGGTCAAACAAGGTAGGCATGCTAACATTTGATGATAAAGATGCCCAAACAGACATATACGACAGTATCCTTTGATTGAATTAATCACTAACACTATACAAAATTTTTAATTTATTAAAAATTGAAGTGCCGGTGGATTTTGTTTTTATTTTTTATTAAACCTTATTTGCTTATATATTAAAAATTGCTTATAATATAGTTGTACTTATATAAAAAAAAAAATTTGAGACTTTAATAAATTGTACATAAACAAATGAATAAAAAGATAAAAGAAAAAGCTTGTGTCACCATTTTAAAAAAAAATCAATGATGTATTTGTTATAATTTGAGGAAGTTTGAGATTTTATTTATTCATTTTTCCTCAATGAAGAAGCTTGAATTTCGATCAACTGTGGAATAATGGAATGTGTGGGGAAGAAGGGATTCTTCAAACAAATGTTAAAGAAGAAAAGACTTTAAAAAAAATAAAGGGATTAATTTTGTGAGATAAGTTATCACTTTTTTTTAATTTTCAATTATTTAGGCCTGGCAAAGAAGAAGTGTTTGACTTAGTCTGCAGTGATTACTAGTACTATATATCTTGCTTAAAATAATGGGAACTCTAAGTGCTAAGCACATCTAAAAAATTCAAAGATCAAAGGCAATTAATCATTTGGATGTTGATTTTGACAGCACCGTTGCTAAGATTAAATACATGCATGTAGTTGTTGCTCAATTGCTCTCTCTCAATACAAAATTTCTCTACAACTCTACATGTTGCATACTGGGATACTATTGGCGGATTTTCTGGTTACATCAAATAGCATTTTAGAATATATAATTTGTATATTCTACTAAGTGTGAAAATAATTCATTATGAACATATGAGTTATCATGTTTTTGCAGGATGTTTACTTGGTTGTTCCTTTTTTTTTAAAGGAAAAAAAAAATTATGGCAAAGAGGGATTTGAATTTTAAAAGTCTCCATTAGAAACATTAGAACATTTCATTTGACATAAAAAAAACATAGGTGGATATTCTCTTATTTGTTTATAAAAAGCTTAAGAAAATATAGACGCCTAAAACCTTATATACAAGACCCCACATTTGTAGGCATGAAAATATTTTTTTTTAATGAAAATATTATTTTCATTTAACTAAGAATCTAATAAATAAATAAATAAAAACTAATTGTAAGGACTCAATTTGTAACGATCCCAAATTGGTATTGGGTTCGAACGTTAAAGGTCCAAACAATAAAATTTGTAGAGAGTGGGGTAAAAGGCTAGGTCTTGATGAACGGACAGTCATTAGTCATGGTGTTCATGATGATCGCACAGGGGTGAACTGAACTTATCTAAGAAGACTTTCTCCTCGGCTCGGCCTGAGTGGCTCCGGTCCTTAGACCTCGTCCAAGGAGCTTAATGTTCTTATTATTCTTTTTTACGCTAGGTTACAATGGTCCTAGAGACGATACATAATGCTCTTTCTTTTTTCTCCCCCTCCCTTTCCGTGGATGAATTCTTACATTATATAGCCCCTCTTAGTTGATCCTGACCTTCCATCTGTTGATCAGATAGGTAACTACTCGAGTGCTTGTCCCATCAGCCGCCTTCCCCCACTTTCTGTTAGTTGCAATAACCGAAACCACACTGTTCAGGGGTCTTTTCCCATTCATGTGGCAAGGACGTTTGTTGGCGCATTCAATGCGGAGGTGACAGCTTTTCCTTGAACCACTCCCACACTGTACCCCTGTGCGAGTCCTACTGTACTCGTCCTTTCTTCTGGGAGCGCTTTGGGGGCTGCCTTTGATGGCGTGCCGTTCTTCCCTTCTAGGTTTTGGGATGTCGAGGACAGGATTGTCCTCGGCTTCATTTCTAGGCCATTTGGACTTTCGCTGCATGTTCTCGGCAACGTCTCTCCTCGGCGCGGGCCTTGGGCCCTAAGGTAAAGTGGGCCGGGGTCACAAATTCTCTGGCCCCATACTAAACTTGAAACTTAAAATTTAATTTGAAATGATTGAAAGGGTACTTTTTTTCTTTTTTTGTCTACAAGTATTAATTTTTTTGCACATAACTAATCAAACAATATTTAAAAAAAAAAATAGTGTACAAAATTTATATGAGTTTATATTAGAGTCACAGTGGGAAATTGGGAATGGTTCACGCTATGCTCTTTTCTTTTCTTTTCTTTTTTTTTTTTTTTTTTACCCCAAAAATTAAATCACACCCTTTGAGTTTAGGTGAATTTTTATTTTCATCCCTAAAATTTAATTTTTGAATTTTAGTCCTTGAACTTTAACATTTTTATCAAATTAATCATTATATATGTCAATTGCCATCAATGAAATTTTCTTCAAGTCCAATAACACAACATTATATCACATATTGGAATAGTGTTGGTTTTATAAATGATAATAAATAAAATGACCAACTTGACAAAATTGTTAAAGTTTAATGGCTATAATGACAAAATATAAACTTTTAGAGATGAAAATGACAATTCACCAAAACTTAAAGGATATATGATTTGCATCCTAACCTTTTTTTTCCCCAAAACTAATCAATAGACGTGCTTGTCTTTTCTCTTTGACTCTTTTTGTTTTATGAATTCATGTGATGCTTTTGTTAATTGTTTTGCCCATGTTTTATTTAAAATTTTAGAGATAACGTTATTTGATACTTTCAAGAAAAAAGTAAAGCATAAAAAATATTTCAGGTTTATCTATTACTAAGTATTTTAGGGAGAATTCTCACTATTACTCAAATATATATATATATATATATATCCTACAAAATTATTATTAGGAATAAGTCCTATGTAAATCTTATAAACCATTATGAATGATTTATTTTATTGGGAATTATATTTCAAGAATTTGAAAATGGGATGGTATATATGATTCTTCAAACTAAACGCCAAATTAATGTTCTATCATTGTCCGGTTTGCTTTCCTATGACTAAGAAATGCTACCAACCCATTGCTACTTCTTTCCTTAAAAATAGAAAAACCGTGAAACATTAAGCCAAACTGATTTTTCAGAGCAATTAATCATCAATTCCGATTTTCCCCTCAAACTAACATATTTTATTTATTAGTAAATTACACATGTACTCATGAGTCTTGAACCCGTAACCTTACCTTTCACTCAAATACATTTTTTTTTTTTTATAAAAAAGTTTCAACTTATGATGTCTCTTTTAATATTTATAAAGAGAGGAGATGTCATTTGAACTACAACTCATTAGCAACCAACACGTTGCGTTGTTTATACATTCCCATCTCATAGAAAAAAAAAAGAAAAAAAAAAAGGTAAATACTAAACACAAAAAAAAAAAAAAAAAAGATATCATAGAATTTCTTAATAGTGTTGACTGTATTATATATATATATATATATATATTAGTTGAAATTATATTTACTGTCTTCAATGTATAAAACAAAAACAATAAGTATAGAATACTAAATTTTCAACAAATTTTTTTACAATTATTAACATGATGTCATGCGATTGATACATAATTAAAGGTTTGGTTTACCTTTAATACTTTTTTAATTAGATATGTTCTTTTATTTTAAATATACAATAGCAAGTAGTAGTTGGTTTCAATCTTCACATTTTATTTAGTTAGTGGATAATGCGATAATTTCTCATCAAAACAAAATGAGATTTTAGTTTAAAAAGTACTGGAGGTAAGCTAAACTCTATAATAAAAATGGTCTTAGTATTTGGCTTATGTGTATATGATATTAATCTCATCACATGCGCTTTGCGCGTTCGATGAGGCTCTTTTATTATTATCTAGTGTCATAATTTTTCACTTATTTTAATCGATTGTAAAAGAAAAATAAACTGAATAAATTTAAGAGTAAAACATGAAGAGTGAAATTTAAATATAATCAGTTGTAAAAGGAAAAAAAGAAAAAGAAAAAGAATTTGGTAACTGAAAAAGTGAAAAAATTTATTGGCATATTAAAAACACCTTTTTAGGAGTAAAACATGAAAAGTGGAATTCAATTGACAATTTTTTATTTTGTTATGTATTTATCCAGTTAGTTGAAAAACTTGTAAGAGAATAGATTGAGGGTATTTTGGGCATCAAAATTGAGGATCTTAAATAGGGAAAGTCCCTTAAATAGTAATATAGATGATATTCCAATAACAGTTTATATATATTAATAAAAAATACTAACAGATTATTATTTTAATATTAAAAATATAAAAATTAAGGGATAATTACACTCTCATTCCTTGAGGTTTAAGGGAATGACACCCAACCCCAAGCCTGAATGGAAAAAACACTTCCCTCTCTTGAAGTTTAAAAAAATTAACACTCTCCCCTTTTTGTTTATATTAATAACGAAATATTCTAAATTTCTAAATAATCTCTTTATAAAAGTTTAACTATAGTTAATAAAAAAAAACTGTTAAATTTAGAATAAAAAATGCAAAATTTATCAAGTACCAAAACACTTGTAATGACAAATCTTTTCATAACTTGTTGAAAAAAAAATCATACTTAATATTTTAAAATACACTTCAATTAAAAATTTAATACAATAAATTTAAATTTTGAAATGAAAGATAATTCTTAAAACTTGCCTTTAAACAAAACAAAAGGACAGGTAATACATAATATTTTTAATAATAATTTAAAAAAATTTGGTCAATCGAATGTCAGATAGAGAAAGTGTTTTTTTCCCTTTAAATTTGGGGTGAAGTGTGATTTTTCAGACCTCAAGGGAGAGGGGTATTATTATCCCAAAAAATATAGCTGTAAATGTAATATTTTAAGTTTCTAACCTTGGTGAAATAAAAATGAATGGTTAAAATGTAATATCATTAAATGTGTATACCTTGTAATTAAAAAATAAATAAGGAAAAAGAAAAAAAGAATCTCGTCTCGTTTAAGCCAAACGGAAAACATCGCTGTAATTGGGTGCAGTAGACGTTGGTCAGTTATTTTTGAAAGCACCAGTCATCTTTGTCCTTTTGTGCTGACTCCCTTAAGAAAAGGTAAAGAAAGAAACTCTATGAAAAATTGAAAAGCTTTATTATTTTTATCATAGGAATTTCTAAGGTCTATATCAATGGACCGTTCTAAAGTTCCGAGTGCACGAACCATTTGTAGACCCCTCTCACCTATGCACAGCATCCAACTTGCTCCTTCATTAATAAGACCAAAATTATTCATCAATTTTTTTAAGGCCTCTATTCTCGTTGAGTAATTGAAATATGTATAAGAGTTAGATTCAAATTACACTTACTCTATTTCTGAAAAGAAAAAAAAAAATTACACTTACTCTAACTAATGTTATACTACTTAATAATTTTTAATTGAATTTGTATTTTAAAAATTTTATTGTTGGATTACATATTTTTTATGTTTTTAACATGCATGTAAAATTTTGTGCTAATAGGATACTGTTTACCATTTGATTTATAAACTCATATTTTATACATAATTTTAAACCACAAAAAGTTAAATTTAAACATTAAATATTGATCTTTGATCATTACAAATTTTTGTAAGCATAAAAGATATTGAAAGAAAATGCAATCCAACGGTGAATTTATTAAAATGCAATTCTAATAATTGAAAGTTTGAAACCATTAATACACTTGATATAAAATCATACTCTTTCCATATTAAGATTATGTATCAATA
Source organism: Quercus robur (assembly GCF_932294415.1). Classification (NCBI taxonomy): domain Eukaryota; kingdom Viridiplantae; phylum Streptophyta; class Magnoliopsida; order Fagales; family Fagaceae; genus Quercus; species Quercus robur. Next base: position 22,733,232 of record NC_065538.1, read on the forward strand.
TCATATATATTAATGGTTTTAGATTTTCAATTAGCTTAACTATTAAGGTTTTCTCTTTGTTGAATAATTTTTTTTTTTTTTTTTTGAGAAACAAACACACACACACAAGGGAGAGAGAAATAGGTTCTAACACAAAAGCACACTACAACTCTACTCAAAAGCCATGATGGAAAGAACAATCATCGTGAAACAAACGTTACAAGTTTAAATCTTATCATATCTATATTATAAAAAAAAAGTGTACTCAAAGATAAAGCCATAATTTCAATTTGGAGGCCAAAGTATGAACCAAAAATATCTTGAAATTTAAGAATTAAAAAAAAAAAAGTGCTAGGATTTAAAACTTTAACTATTGAAAATAAAACCAACATTTATTCAATGTTAACAAAATATAAACAAGATAAGAGATACAAAATAATTATTTCTTAATACATTTTTGAGGTAGAAGAGACTGCTTAACCAAATTGTTCAACAAGAGGGCTTGGCTTGGACGATTTTACCACGTGTGAACGACCTCCCTACTTTGGAACGCAGGAACATTGCCCAACAATACTCACCACACTAAGCAATCTAAGGAGCATCGAAGTGATGATTTGACAATCGAGTGAACTTTGTGGATGAAGCTCATGGTATTAGCTTGGAACTTCATAGACGATTATGACCATAATCAATGAGCTATGTCTCGGAAGGAAAGGTTGGGGATCGGAACCCATGAGCTACATTCACAGGGTTCAACAGCCATAAGCCCATAATCTCGCCCATGACTAGAATAATTCCCTTGATCTCACCCATGATGACCACATTATGCCCATTTATGCCACAATCAAGACAATGGCTACAATTAAAGAGCAACATGTGCCACCGTCAAGTCTATAAATTCATGGAATTTCCAACAAAATAAGATCTAAAAAGAAAAATAAAAATATTCTCCTTTAATAAATCCACTAGCTTAAGTGTGACTTTAGATAGCAAACGCGGCTGGTGTTTGCTTTTCCAAACTGGGTCCCGTGCACTATTCATGGGACCCGTAAATACAGAATTTAATAAATATAACTTTAAAACTAGGTTTTGCAGGCACTATTCATAGTTTAAAAATTATTTTGCTACAGTGTTTTTAGTAATAAGTTTTCAATTTTCAATAATAAGCGATATCTAAACAGACCCTAAGTATCAAAGACCTTAGGTTAGTGCCATCAAGCTAGGTTGACTTTCTTACATCACAGACAAGTACTCTATTGTTGGGTGCTCTATTGATAGGTTAGCCATGTGATTGTTGATTCATCATAAATTTATTATATATCATCTATCAAAATGGAAGTTGACATTATTTTAAATCTTGAAAATCGTATATGATTAAATTATTTACTAAAATTTTCAACAATATCTCTATTAATGTGTAAAATCAAAGAATTTTTCATAATATCTTCTTCACTTTTGTTGTGAAAACCTATATTTGTTAATATTCATGGTTGAATATACTTGTTCCATAGTTGCAGTGGAAAAGTTGGAAGAGCAAGCATAAGTACAACTATTTTATAAATGAGTTAGTAGAATGTTGATATTCTACTTCTTACCTACCATGGGGCACAATTTTATTAAAACAAAAGTACCTACTACCATCCCTATTAAAATTTGATGATAAAAAAGTTAATATGAAATATATTGACAAAAAAAGATTGAGGAAACACACATATCCATATGCGAAAACAATAAACTACCTTAAAATGTAAATAAATTAGTAGCATTAATTTAAGGTCCTTAGCCTCTTGTTTTTTAGTATGCCCTTAATTTATCCTATGTAGAAAAAAAAAAAAAATACTAAAGGATTTTAGTTGCATAAAACACCAAAAATATAGAAATTTTTTTATTATAATTTATGACTTTTTGGGGGTGGGGGTTGATGAGGGCCGCACATCATATAGCAACTGGCTATTTCATTTTTCATTTTTTGTTAACCTTTTTGAGCCAATGAATTCTAGGGATTAAGGGTATGTTTGGATACCGCTTATTTTGCTGAAACTGAAAAATTATTGCTGAAAGTATTGTAGATAAATGTAAAAGTTAGTTGAAATAGTACAGTGGGGTTCATAAATAGTGCCAAAAAGTGCAGTGGAGCGTATGAATAGTAGCAAAAATAAGCTGAATAGTGAAATAATTTTAATTTTTAATCCTAACCCAAACGCACACCAAGTATGTTTTTTGGGCCAAATTTTAAATATTTATATTAGTACTTATTCAATTTGAGAATGATAAGGCAGAGCCCTATATATATATATAAAATTCAGGAGTCGAATCTATATAAGGCTAGGGGGTCATGTCCCGCATTGGTCCAAATATAACTCCAAGTCTCCAACCTCATCCATATGTGTAGCATTGCATACTACACTAATGTCGAAATAGGGAGTATCTTGCATTTTTTTTTTCTAGTATGCAAATTTTGATAAAATTCATTTAGAGTATTGTTCGATAAACCTAATTTTATAGATTTATTTTAAAAATAAATTATAATAAATAAATAAATAATCGAGTTTTTAAAAAGTTGCATATAATCAAATAAAAATAATTTGAAACAAATAAATGAATTAAAAATTAAGTATATTGATATTGGAGAGAATTTAAAAATTAAGAAAAAAGATACTATACTATATTCCCTTTATGGGTTAATTTTAAGATATATCATGTTCTATTCAGCAAAAGGAAAAATGAAAAAAGAAAAAAGAAAAAAAAGGATATGTCAATTTTATTTATTTATAATCCGATAATTAAGGGTGGGAGAATTTAAATCCAAAATATCTCTATTAAAAAATCTATAAATTAGATGAATATTTAAATTATAATATTATTGACCTAATTTTTAAGAAGTGTTATGTTGATATCATTTTCATAATACTTTTATAAAAGAATCATTAAGTGGTAAGTTGTTATTAGTTCTAATTTAAATTCACAACTTAAATTATTTTTTACCCGCTTATATCAACCAATAACAATTTACCACATAAAATTTGTTATGAAAGTATTGTAAAAATGTAGTAAATATACAGCATATCTCTAATTTTTTAGTAAAGTTGAAAATGGGTGGTCAAATATGTAGCGTACCAATCTTTTGCGTGTGAAATGAATACACGAGAAGCCGCGTGTTGTTTAAACACCGATGGTTGGAATATACGTAGTTTTATACTATACGTTGTACTATGCGTCTAGCTTTGTTAATCATGAGAGAGAGAGAAAGTGAGGAGTATATCAGAAGCCTCAGTGCCTCACTGTTTCTCTGATTTTGATGCATACAAGAGAAGGAAAAAAAAAAGAATTTTTTTTTTTTTTTAACTAATAAAGAAAAACAAAAATTTATATTGATAGGTGTGCTAGGCAAGTTTTTAAGCACTTTGTCAATATCTAGCTCTGCTGCATTTGGATTTTCTCTTCAGAGTCTGGGCTCAGAACCTCATCCATGAAGTTTTCCTGAGGTTAAAACCAGGTGGGTTTTCTTTAAATTTGTCATTTTCTATGGTTTTGTAGCTTTTGCCACTGATCCATTTGAATGCATTATTGGGTTTTTTTGGGGACCTTAAAAAATGGGTCTTGATTTTAAAGCTCAGAAAAGATTGATCATTTTGTAAAGCTTATTACTGTTCATGTATGTGTTCTTGGGGTTTCATTTTGATGCATGCATGGAGCTTTTTGGTTTTGGAAATCAATCCTGCTTCAGTGATTTTTAGGTACCCTTTTGATGCATTTGGTTGATTGATTAATCAATTTTTGTTCTTGGGCCTGAACAAAAAGGTTTAGTACCTCTTGATTGCTTTATCAACCCAGGCATGTTTAGATGATTTTTTTTTTGGGGAAAATCAGGTGGTTAAGGGTGCTTTTATGTGTATAATATATATCTGATCTTAGTGTTCTTCAACATAGATAAGATATATTTGATATTCCCATAATGGGTTCCTTGTTTTAAGCTTAATGCAATACTGTTTCTGTGGTTTCAGAGCTTTCTTGAATGTTTCTATTGGAGTTTCTCATGGGTTTTATGGGGGTTTCTTGGGTAATTATAATCTGGGCAAATTTTCATCTTGATGATCAATCTATGGTAGCTTCAATTGTTCTTATTTCTGAATGTTCTACAGGGATTTTAAATTTGGGTTTCTAGATTAATGGTTAATTAGTTTCTTTCTTTGTTAGATGCTCATGGATTGAAGATTTATTTTGTTTATATTGATTTTGATTTGACTTCTTGGTCTAAGGAACTCTTTGTTCCCTTTTTTCCCCCCCCAAAAAAAAAAAAAAAAATTTTATCTTGCTTTCAATGGATTAATGGTTCTGAACTATTGAATTTGAATTGGAAATTCAAAAGCTTTTCCTTTTCTTCATCACTAATGACTTATCTGATAGTAGGACCTATAATCGGTTTTCAAGGAAGCTTTCCATAAATGGGTACCTTGTTTTAAATATATTTTAGTATTCATAGTGTTATTTTCTTCAAGCCCCATTAATGGCTCTATACATTGTGGCACATTCTTTGGACTAAAGAAATATGATATGTGATCTTTTCTTCTATTAGTTTAATCAATATCTGGAATCTCCATTTCCACTTCTACCTCAATGTACAACTGGAAACCTCCATTTGGGGTAACTACATCAACAAGCAGTGTTTATCACATCTTGTTTTAACTAGTTCATAGCTGCTTGGTCATTGTTTACAGTTTTGCTCATTATTTTAATTGCTTTGTGATTGATTTTATACTATTTTTTATTAGTACTTTCATTTGATGCAGTGAGGAATAAGAGGACTGAGGTTTTTAGATAATGCTGAGGAAAGACATATTGACAGTAGTCTGATGGCTGATTCTGATTCAGAGTCTTTGCAATCTGATGTATTGGGCCTGAGAAATATAAGCAGCTCACTTTTCAGTATTCCTGGTTTCATTGTAGGGTTTGGTTCAAAATGTTTATCGGAGTCGGACTCAGTCAGGAGCCCTACATCTCCTTTGGATTTGAAACTTTTTTCAAATCTTAGTAATCCGTTTAGTCTTAAGTCCCCAAGATCACAATTCCAAAGTGGGCAACGAAAGAAGTGGGATTGCAATAAAGTAGGCCTTGGAATTGTAAATTCACTCTTGAATGAAACCAAACCTTCTGTGGAAGTACTTGATTCACCTCGGAGGAAGAATGTCATTTTTGGACCACAAGTGAAGACCAACATTCATAATACCCCAAAGCATTACCTTGAATCACTTAATTCTTCTGCAAAATCCAATTCTTTGCCTAAAAACTACATCTTTTCCCCACTTCGCAAAACCAGGACTCTTAGTCCCCAATTAGGTGGCGCAAATGTTGTCTTTGGGGTTGAAGGAGTTTCTTCAGAAGTTGAACCAATTAAAACTATTACATCTTGCTTGTCGGATACCACCAGGTCTTCCTCCTCACATATTGACTTAACTCAGACTTGTAGTTTGAGTTTGAAGAATTTTTGTCCTGAGAATAAAACTTCCATAATGAGTTCACCTTTGGTAATTAGTGAAGGTTCACAAGTAGTAAATTCTTTGGGTAACAAACCAAGTTCGCTTCCAATTCCGATTGGCTTGAGCCATGGGCTTATAGATTCTCTTTCTGCAAAAGAGATAGAGCTCTCTGAGGATTATACCTGTATAATTTCTCATGGTCCAAATCCTAAAAAAACTCATATTTTTGGTGACTGTGTTTTGGATTGTCCCACAAATGAGTTGGCCAATTTTGGTAAGAAGGAAGAATCAGGGGTTAAATCGCCTGAAGTGCCTAAGAATCCAAATGGAATAACCCCATCTCACTCTGATGAGATTTTCAGCTTCTGTTATTTTTGCAAGAAAAGACTGGAAGAGGGGGAAGACATTTACATATACAGGTTTGTTTTGTTATAACTTATAAGCTCTCTATGCCCTTTCTAGTTTACTCTATGCCAGATTTTAAGGCTTTGCTTTCCTTTGATTTCTTGCAGAGGTGATAAAGCATTTTGCAGTTTTGAGTGCCGTGCTGAGGAGATTTTTGCCGAGGAATCAGAGATAGCTTACAATAACACTTCTGAAAGCTCTCCTGAATCAAGCTACCATGAAGATTTCTTCATAATGGGTATGCCCTTTGCTTCATAATGGGCTGTGATTGCTGTCTCCAGGCTCCCATGTCAGTGATTGATGAAGTTGTCAAACTGGTGCAGCTAGATCGTCTATTTATAAAGAGCTGTGTATGTTAATCTGTTTGCAGCCATGGATGATCTCTAGTACATTTTGTCATTTGCTAGTTGTGTTTCAACTTTTTGCGGTATGGGCAAGTCATGGTAGGCACGGCGTAGAGCTTTTTCTGGAGACAATAGATATAGTCCGAAGCTTGTTGTTTATCCTATAATTTTGATTAGATGGGTTGGAAGTGGCTGGAAGCCCTCGCCCATCAGTTTTCTTATCTTTTGTATTCCTGCCTTTGCCCTTGGTGAGAGTTCATGTAGCAGCTTTTGAACCTAATGAACTCGTTAATGCATGCATGCGGCATTTACAAATTAAATGGAACTTAATTATTTGTGATATCTCTTACTTGATCTTTGACAATTAAAAGATCGGAAATGATGACGGTTCTTGTTTCTTGATCCTGCAAGAGATTTAAAAATATGTTTTCTCATTTCTGTCTTGATATAATTCCTACATAGCTAACCTAATGACAGTCTTTTGCTTGCTAAGACTTGGTCCAGTAATACAAAATGCCTTATGAATATTGACAACCTGAATGCAGGACTTTTGCTATAGCTGATAGTTTGTAAAATCGATGGTGGGATTCTTGCTATGTTTATTAAACTTTAGTGCTTTCTTGATTCCTTTTCAATAGCTAGAAACATTTGAAAGAGGCATATTACTGTTACCCAAAAAAAGCTTAATCATCATTTCATCTTGTTGCAATTAGAGTTTGTGCAGAGTCTGCAGACTAGTTTGTGCTTTTTTATGGACTACTCTATCTGGCAGCCGGAGCTTTTTTTTTTTTCTTTGTTTTATTTTAATGAATCAGCTTGAGTTATTGTTTGTTGCATTCCAGGAGTCTTATAACATGTAGAGCTCTCACTATATCTTTGTGCAAAAGACACGTTACTAACTAGACAACAAGCTTAACATATATTTCCTTTGCACTTCTACAACATAGCATAAGCTAATCATGAATTTCCAAAGTCTCAGCACCCCAAAGCACCAAGAACACCATCTAGTACCAAAAACATCTCAATTTTGAAATATTATATTCAACTTCTAAAATCAGTACCCTTTAAAAGGGATTATTAATTGGTTTTCAAAGTTAGTACATAATTTGACTAGAACCTTGATCAATAAATTATAATAACAGCTATAGAAGTCATTTCTAGTCCTATATTTTCATATTATGCAATCATGATCTTAAGCACCTTGCTCTGTCCTTGGTGTGTAAATTATATTTCGCTAACCAATATTGTAAAGAAACACCAACTAATTAAGTAATTAGCATTCTTTTCAAAGCACTAACTTTTGTGGTGGTCTCATGGACTAATGGACTGGTGAATATCAAATGAAGCTTTGAACAATTGAACCCCACACATGATTGCAAGTCGGTTGTTAAGATAACAGAAGTACCGAGGCCAGAACTCTTAATGTGGGCTTTTTCCTATTTAATTTAAAATAATAACAATGATATAGTTTAATTTATAAATTGAAAAATGAGGTGTCCTACTCCAATATCACCCACACCCCCCCCCAAAAAAAATAAAAGTTGTCCCATTGATCTTTATATTTTATATTTTAGTGTTTTTATGAGATCATCAATAAGAAAAAAATAGATATACAAAGTAAGAAAAAAATAGATATACTTGACATGCACCTAAAAGAGATATACAAAGTAAGACTATTTATTTGTTTGGTCAAGAAAAAAATTAAATAAAATCAGAACTAAGATAGTTAATTTATTTTATTTTAAGAAAAAAAGCCTTACCCCATTTATTCTTTTTTCTTAATGAGGAACCCTTCTTCATTTAGCTCACTTTGATGGGTTCTGACTTCTGAGGCAAAAAAATGTAGATAGTCAAGTAGTCAAGTGATTTGGACATGGGTTTTAGCTAATCTGAATATGTTCCTGTCAGGTTTTACTAATCTTGAATATATTCTGCTTGAGTGGGCTGGTCTTTCACTCTTTTCGCATTTGTTGAGAGAAGAAGAGGCTAAGAAGATTATAAAAAGGTTATGACGTGGCAATTTAGCATACTTGGATTTAGGATAGAAAAGCATTTTCCTTACTTGGCATATTTGTATTGGTGGAAATGCCAAAAGGAAAAAGAGTCTGATCCAGCTTACATGGACCATAGTCTGAAAAGAGCTCTAGATTAGTAAAATATTTCGGAATTGCCATACTATGCCTAATAAAATGCCTCAACAAACAAAACCTGTTGTCACACTATAATTTTCTTTACAAAGAGTAAGACTACTATAGACAGTATTTTTCATAACAGTTTTTACATCAATAATTGTGTTAGTTGTTTTTTACCATTTATTTTCATATGAGCTGCGATTAACACCGTTTTGTTATTTATCAATAATAGTTTGTCATGTTGTCATCTTGACAATTGTAAAATATTTTATGAAAATTTCTGGGTTCTAAGCTATTGATACAATGTTAGTTTGAATTACTTTCTGGATTAGTTGAATTTAGGTTGGTTTTTTGATTTTTTTTTTTTGCCTTCTTTGTAACCTGGGTAATTGGGTATGTTTTGGTTTTGTTTTACTTTTGTCATAACAAAAATAAAAGGAACACGAACACCCTCTTTGGCTCTTCCCTTGAGGAAAATAATGTATTGGTGCCAAAAAAGAAAAAAAAAAGTACTTAAAAGAAAAACCAATGAAGAATTAGTACTTGACGAAGAAAATACCTAGATTGCACTAGCCAGTAGCCACTTCAATGTTTAATTGCATTATCGAACATTGTGATGGTTCACTTGTGTTGGAAGCTAATGCATCTTTCGAGGCTACAATTGCACATGCCAATAGATATAGAAGTGCATAGCAATCATAATTTACATTTCATAGGATATGCCAATTTTTAGAGAAATATATATTTTTTTAAAGTTGTAATTTGTAAAAGAATAAACACATTTGTTGGAACTGTTAACTTTGTTCGCAAGTCATTGCAATTTGCAATTATCTCATTGGGGTTCTACTCTTACCGACGCACTTATTGATAAGCCTTAGTAATGGTGCTTTGCATTGTTATGTGAAAAACAGACAGCATCTACTTTGCCCTTAAAAAATTGCATGATACCTTTGTTTTAAGCACTTACTATATATATATTAAACATTGGAATCGGGTTATTGCTTATAACAAAAGATTATTACAATTCCAAAGAACAATCTCCTTGCCATTAACTTTTGTTAATGCTTCACTTAAAATATTTATATACCTAACTCTTTGCATTGACCTCAGCAATTTAAAAAAAAAAAAAAAAAAAAAAAAACTCTTCACATTGAAAGTATAAACAAGGAATCACGTACCAAATCAAATTACTTTTTTCCCTATTTATGAGAAACTATTTTGTTTTTAATTGGTTGGAATACTCCTACTACTACCTGAACGGCTGAATCCTTCTCTCTCTTAGTTAACCCCAAATTACTAAGAGGTACCACTTGAACTAAAGAGTGGTCATTTTTAAGAGAAACTGATAAAACCATTATTGTGTAAAAATTAATTGTTCACAACTATTGAGATTATATCTTATGATTGATGCATAATAAAAATGTTGTTGATGATGAGTTTATGTGAAAGTGATGTTACACTGATCATCATTTATTGTAGGCAGATGGAACAAGAAATAGAAGTATGGAGCTCAGATTTCCAATGACTCATGGGTCCGGAAACATGCTCAAACGAAATGACCTATTCACTAGACCAAATAGCAACTAGTAAGATTGGTTGGAGGCACTACAAAGATTAAGACAATGAAATGATTCACATAATAAACTCAGAAAAATTGCAAAGTAACTAGATGATGGAATGCATACCTTCCTTATACCCCTCTAATGTTAATTGAGGTGACATAATTTTAGGGTGCCTTCCTTACAACTTTAAGGAGGGATAACCTTGTTACTTTACATCAAACGCTTTATGGGGGGTTTGTGATTGTGAGGATTAGTTAATGCTGGACGTAACAAATAGTCATTTTTCTGATGCTCCTTTTGGGTAGACGAGGTTGGCAACTGACCTCTATCTATGTAAGTCCTTTTCCCTAGTAGAGGCTGAGGTAAACTATCATAATGAGAGATTTAATAATTCTACGCACAACTCAATTGTACTAGGATATTTTGACCGAAGGGTCATACTTGGAGATATAATCGATTAGTTAGAGCATCTCCAACTGTCTTTGTATAGCTATTTTTGGAGCACCAAAGGCTACTATTCATGCTCCAGCCAATTCTCCAAACGTCCAAATTCTCCAAATTTATTTTTGAAGTTGCTACAGTGATTCTCTTAATTTAGAGAACATTGTAGCAACTCCAAATCAAATTTTCTGCTTAAAAAATTATCCCAGCTACTATTATATCAATTCTCTCTCTCCTCCGGAATTTTTTTTTCTCTCATTCTCTCCGTTTCTCACATAATCCAAACACAAAACACAAAACAAAATCCAATTCTTAAAATAAAGTTGAATCAGAACAAGCAAATATGAAAAAAAAAAAAAAAATTCATAACAATTCTTTCTCTCAAACATCTCTAAAAACTCAAGCATAATCAAAATACAACTCAAAAACATAATCTTAAAATTAATCAAACCATAACAATAAAAGCTAAAAAAAGAAAAGAAAAAAAAAAAAAGACACAAGCTATCTACCATCTGGGTTGCGTTGGGAGGAAGACGAGTGGTGGCTGTGGAGCGAAAGGTGTGGCGGCACAGAGAGCGGAGCGAAGGCACGGCGGAGTGGAGCCATCTAACCCATCTGTTCTTTCTCTTTCTACCTCTTTCTCCGTTTGGAATCAAGTAGAAAAGGAAAAAAAAAAGTAGAGAAAGAGAGCTGGAGAAAGAAAGAGAGAGGGAGGTTTTGGAATGAAGTGGAAATTGGAAAGTAGAGAAAAAAAGGAGAGGGTGGAGATAAGGGTATAAGTGTGTGGTGGAGAAAAATCAAGAGAAAAGAAAAAGAAAAAGAAAAAAAAGGAAACGTATGGCCGGGTTGAAAGAAACAAAGGAAAAATACAATTTAGAAATGCTATTACAATATTTTCACAATAAATTTTAAGTAGCATATTGTTATTAGCTAATATTGGTGAGTAAAAATATAATTTCAGTTGTGGGTTTAAATTAGAACTAGTAACAATTTTCCACATAAGATTTTGATGTGATTCTTGGGAAAGTATTGTGAAAAATGTTGTGAATATAACACTTTTTATTGAAAAATATAGTTGTTAAAAAAAGAATAAATGATGATTAAAAAAAGAATAAACAATGAATGAAGAAATAATATTTAAATGAGATAGAGAATCTGTTGGAAGTGTATTTGAAAAAGTAGGTAGGTAAAAATTAAATATCACTGTTCATTCTCCAAATAGTACAAAAATTTGGAGAAACTACTGGAGATGCTCTTAGCTTGAGCTTAATAGAAGGCATTTGGGTTAAGCTTCACACTTTTAGGTTGTACCCTTTGAGTTGGACCTAGGGGCGGAACTAGGATTTTTGGTTTGAGGGCCAAGATTAGGCCATCAAATCGATTTGAAATTTAAAAATATCAAAGAATATATGTGTGTGCACACGTTCATACATTAGTTTATAAAAAAAGTTAAATCTTTTACTCTAAACTAAGTCATATATATATATATATATATATGTTGTTTACAAAAGTTACATGTTTACAAAATTATCTTATATGAGAGTTTTACATATTTTTTATCTTCTATTGATTATACAAAAGCTCACTAATTTTCTATAGGCATGTATACCAAACATTCAAAAATGAATTAGCATTTTCATTGAAAGTTATGCTTGGCGATGGTTTTTCATAAAATACAATTCTTGGTAGTGAAAATATTAACAATTTCTTTATTTTATTTTTTTTTCAAGGAGAAGAGAATTGTCATAGACAAAGGTCACTTAAAAAATAGGAATGAGAAAGGGAATGGAAAAGCTAAGCTTAACTAATGGCTTAACATAATTGACATAAGGGGGAGTATCAATATATAGTAAAAAGCTATGGTAAAACTAAGCGTGCGTTTGTTTCAGCTTTTAGAAGCTGAAACACACTTTTTGAAACCAAAAAATTAAAATTTGCATTTGGTAAGATTTTAAAAGTTTATTTTTCTAAAAAGCCACATTTTGAAATGTGAAGGAAGAGCACTTTAACAGTGGACAACTCTCAGAGACTTTTGCAAAAGCCAATGCACGTTTCATAAATATTACCGTTGGAGGCAGTGTTCAATTACCAAATTGCCCAAATATTTTATTGAAAACCCAATTTTACCCTTTCATGAATCAAAGGATAACACCTCTCTGGAGCTCACCTCACGCCAGATTCCTCTCACCCAAATATGTCTTATATATATATATATATATTTACTCAATATTTACAACGACTAACAATAAAATCATTTCAGATCTTTTCTCTTTCAAACATCTTTAAACTCAATCTCAATCAACATACAAACTCAAATCACAATTTCAAAATTAATCAAACCAAAAAAAAAAGAAAAAAAGACAAAGCAAATCTGACTTATCTGAGCCGCGGTGGGGAGGAGGACAAGCGGTGGTGAGGAAGAGGACAAGCATGCGTGAACAATCGTCGGCAATCTCTGTGTGTGTAACTTTGAGAGAGAGAGAGAGAGAGAGAGAGAGAGAGAGAGAGAGAGAGAGAGAGAGAGAGAGAGAGAGCTTTTGGTACCCATATGTTCTAGAGTGGACAATGGTAGAAAAGAAAAGCAAAAGTAAAAGTGAAGATAGAGAGTTACGTGTGTGGAGGAGAAAAAAAGAGGAAAAATAAATAAATAAAAGAAACGTGTGGATGGAAAAAAATTAAAGAGATAGGGAAAAATAAAATAAAGAATAAGAAAATAAAATTGAGAAATATTACTGCAATATTTTCACAATATTTTTACAATAAATCTTAAATGATGGGTTGTTACTAGTTAATATTGGTGAGAAAAAATTAATTTAAGTGGTGTGTTAAAATTAAAATCCCTTATATACTTAATCAAAAATTGATTTTTGAGTTAGTATATGAAGTAGTCGATTTAAGTATGAAATAAATTCCCTTATATATATATATATATATTATCCTTTTTGGTAATTCACCTCTCAAACTGCCACTTTTATAAGTGTTAGCTAAACACTTAGGTTATGTTTAGTAATAGTTTTTGTTTTCTATTTTCAAAAACTTGTTTTTAGGAATATAAAAAAAAAAACAATTTTCTTGTATTTTTGAAATCAAAAACATATTTGGTTAGTTGAAATTAAAAAGATAGTTTTTTGAAAAAAAAAAAAATACTAAAATATGTTGTTATTAGGATTTGAACTCTAATGCTAACTCATTAAATGAGACAGATTCATTAAATTAAATGTGTGCTTTCATTGACTTTTGAAAATTAGAAACTGAAAACAACATTTTGGATGTTTTCAGTTTCCTTCACAAATTAAGTTTTGAAAACAATTTTTGTTTTCTATCCATTTTGGGTTGCCAAACATTTTTTATAGTCTCAAAAATAGAAAATAGTTTTTGGAAACAAAAAATAAAGGGAAAAAACAGTTACCAAACATACCCTTAGCTTTTTCAAAAAACACTTTTTAACAGCTTTTACCAAACACTTAGCTTTTATAAAAAGCTCAATTTCATACCGCATTTTTTAAAACCCCCACTTTAAAAACAAAAAACACAATATCAAAAAGCTGAACCAAACTCACCCAAAGTTAATAGATTAAAAAATGACTAGATAGTATGACTTCAAGTTTGCAAAGCAAGCTTGAAAAGATCACTTAATGAGAGCAGGTGCAGGGGCTATTAAGGATAAGGTTGCCAGCCCAAAATAATGGTGTGTGTAGCTGTGATGTAGCTGCATAAATTCAAATTTAAATTAGATCCATGTATCAGTTGTAGATAAATATTTCAGTTTTTGATTTGAATTGTAACAGAGTTTTAGATTGAGATATGATAAGATAGGATAGGATAGAGTTATTTATATTTTGAACTTCCTTTGTATTTGAATTTGTATAGTTGTATAACTCTATAAATGATAAGTCCCAAATCAGATTGGATTGAGTTTGCAAATTATATCAGATAACTATTGTCTTTACATGGTATCAGAGCTGTTTGTAACTCACGTTTATTTTTTTTTTTCCTTCATGGCCTCTTCCTCAACGTCCACTACCTCTACCCTAAACACAATGACTACACCTTCTCCCACCACACTCACTCCCATTCATCACCTCATTACCATCAAATTAACCCGTGAGAACTACCTATTATGGAAAGCTCAAATTGTTCCATATCTCAAGAGGCAACATCTCTATGGCTATCTCGATGTAAGCACTCCTGCTCCACCTCAATCGCTCACTATTGAAGCCAATGGAGACGTACAAGTCATCCAAAATCAGGACTTCAGTCACTAGTATTTATAAGACCATATGATCCTCAGTGCCATAATATCCTCCCTCTCTGAGCGTATTCTGGCTCATGTGGTCAAATTCAACACATCAAGGGATGTGTGGCAAGCCTTAGAGAAAATGTTTACCTCTCAGTCAAGGGATCAAACAATACAAATCCACTATCAGCTCACCACTCTGAAGAAGGCAATTCCTCAATTGTTGATTATTTTCACTAGTTTATAACACTGGTTGATACACTTGCTGCTACTGCTCATGCCTTGAACGATTTTGAAATCATCTCTTTTCTTCTAGCTGGTCTAGGATCTGAATATGTTTCCTTTGTTACATCTATGACCACATTAGTGGATCCTCTCACTGTTGAAGAATTATATGGGCATCTGTTTCATGAATTGTGGCTTGAACATCAACAACACCAACTGTTGACCTTCAACTTGCCGGAGCAAATTTTGTAGTAGGACGTGGAAACTCCCGTGGTGGTCGTGGCGGTGGCAGTCCTTTTCAATTTGGCCATGGGTCTTCCTCTAGCACTCAGAAAAATTCTCGAGGCTGTGGGCATGGAAATGGTTCTCCAACAAACCGTCCTGTGTGTTAAGTTTGCCACAAACTTGGTTATACGGCTTTGAAGTGCTATCATAGGTTTGGTAATTCTTATTCTGCCAATCCTAGCAGCAACATGCATGCCTTGCTCACTACTCCTCAGATGGTTCCTGATCTCAATTGGTACCCGAATTTTGGAGCCACTCATCATCTCACTGCTGATCTTGCAAACCTGAATGTGAAGGTTGATGAGTATCATGGTCCTGATCAAATTCGCATTGGCAATGGTTTTGGTCTGACTATAAAACACATTGGTTCTACTCATTTATCTACTCCAACTTCATCCTTTCTTTTAAATGATGTTTTACATTTTCCTCATTTTACCAAAAAATTGATTTCTGTTCACAATTTTACTACTGACACACATACAATAATTGAATTTCATCCTACTCATTTCTTCGTGAAGGATCGCACAATGGTGAAGGTTCTGCTACATGGGCTGAGTAAAGGTGGATTGTATCTGTTTCCTCTTGCTTTCAATAAAATTCCTTCGTCGTCTTCTGCCTTTGTTGGTGAACGTACTTCTCCAAATCAATGGCATTCACGTTTGGGACATCCTGCTTTTAGAGTAGTTCGTCATGTTCTTTCTAGGTTTAGCTTGCCTTTTAGTTCAAATAAAACTGTTCACTCTTGTTCTGCTTATTTCAGTTCTAAGAGTAAACAACTTCCTTTTGCTTTATCATGTACTCAAGTTAATTCTCCCTTGGAATTAATTTTTACTGATGTTTGGGGTCCTTCTCCTATTTGTTCTAAATTTGGTTCTAAATATTATGTTTCTTTTATGGGTGCTTACAGTTGCTATACTTGGCTCTATCCCATGACAAATAAAAGTGATGTTCTCTCTATTTTTATTGAATGGCAAAAATATGTTGAACGATATTTTAATACCACAATTAAAATGGTTCAATCTAATTGGGGTGGAGAATATCGCTCTCTAAATAATTTTTTGCAAAATTGTGGCATCACTCACCGTGTTTCTTATCCTCACACCAATCAACAAAATGGTGTTGTTGAGCGTAAGCATCGTCATGTTGTCTAGCTTTACTGTATCATGCCAAGGTTCCACTTCAATATTGGGATGAAGCTTTTCAAATAGCGTGTTATTTAATTAACCGTCTTCCAACCTCCATTCTAAACAATCAATCTCCTTTTGAAAAACTTTTTCACCAAGCCCCTGATTATAATTTCTTACGTGAGTTTGGTTGTTCTTGTTGGCCAAATTTGAGACCCTACAACTCCCATAAGCTTCAACCATGTTCTATTCCATGTGTTTTTCTTGGTTACAGCTTGCTTCATAAGGGCTATAAATGTTTGCATCTCTCTTCAAATCGTGTTTATATATCTCGTGATGTTATTTTTGATGAAACACACTTCCCTTTTACAGTCAGTTATGTTGCCTCTCAATTAAATTCCATGACATCAGGTGCAAATTCATCTCAAGTATAACCTACCAGCTTGTGGACAGCATTGCCTACCCGTGTTGGGCCTCAATTTTCTCATACACCCCTTTCTTAAGCTTCGGCCCATTCTCCACTTGCTCCGACTGTAACTCTCGACCCAACAGGTGCAGCCCAGCCCACCTCTTGCCCTATAACTACATCTGATTAGGTACACGCCTCATCACAGATTCATGCCTCTTCACAGAGTCATGTTGAGTCTTCTATTTCGGATCTCCCTTCGCTTAGTCAGCCCTCTACCACTTCACACCCAGATTTGTCTTCTCATCCTATGACTGCTTGCTGCAGGAATCACATCTCCAAGCCTAAGTCCTTCACTGATGGGACTGTGAGATATCCTTTGCCTCATGCTCTCCTTGTAGATGGTGTTAATGTGAATGTCTCGGCTGAACCAACTTGCTACACCTCGGCAATGAAGGATCCTAAATGGTGTGCTGTAATGAATCTTGAATTTGATGCATTACTTAAGAATCAGACTTGGGATCTTGTTCCTTCTCATCTTGCTCGGAATATTGTTGGCTATAAGTGGCTGTTTCAGATTAAAAGGCTTGTCGATGGCTCAATTGAACGATACAAAGCCTGTCTCATTGCCAAGGGCTTCCATCAAGTTCTTGGTGTCGATTATGGTGAGACTTTCAGTCCTGTGATCAAACCCACTATAGTATGCATAGTCTTGTCTCTTGCTGTGTCTAAAGGTTGGGTTTTATGTCAATTTGATGTTCAAATTGCATTTTTACATGGCAATCTGTATGAGGATGTTTACATGTCTCAACCTCTGGGGTTTTCTCATCCTCAATTCCCTAATCATGTCTGCAAATTGAAAAAGGCGCTTTATGGGTTAAAGCAATCTCCTTGGGCGTGGTTTTCTTACCTCAGTTCTCGGTTACTTGCATTGGGTTTTCATGGTTCACAGTCTGATTCCTCTTTGTTTATTTATCATAGTGCTGTTGTCACTATTTATTTTCTAATATATGTGGATGATATAATTGTTACTGCATCTCAACCTTCAGCCATTGATGCTTTGCTTCGTCACTTGCAACTTGATTTTGCCATTAAAGATTTTGGCAATTTGAATTTCTTTCTTGGTGTTGAAGTCTTGCCTATTTTTAATGGATTGTTGTTATCTTAGAAACAATATATTATGGATCTTTTAGGCAAAACAAAGATGCTAGAAGCAAAGCCCCTTAGTTCTTCATTGGCTTCCTCCACTAACTTCTTTGCCTTTGAAGGGGATCATCTCCCTGATGCTACCTTATATAGAAGAACTGTTGGAGCCTTGCAATACTTGTCTCTCACTCGCCCTGACATTAATTTCATTGTCAACAAACTTTCTCAGTTTATGCATCATCCAACTACCATTCACTGGCAAGCTATCAAGCGACTTCTACATTACCTCAAGCAAACCATTCACTTTGGTTTACAGTTGAAGCGATAAAAATCTCTCTCTCTTCAGGTTTTCTCTGATGTGGATTAGGTTGGATGTTGCGATGATTGACGTTCAACTAGGGGCTTTTGTGTATTTCTTGGTGACAATCTCATTTCTTGAGGCTGCAAAAAGCAAAAGACCGTTGCTTGGTCTAGTATAGAGGCAGAATATAAAGCTATTGCTAATGCTACTGCAAAAACTAAGTGGCTGTGCGCTCTTCTTTTTGAGCTTGGTGCCCCTGTTACTTGCTCTCCAGTGCTATGGTGTGACAACATTGGTGCCACTTATTTGTCGTCAAATTTGGTTTTCCATGCACGTACAAAGCATGTTGAGATTGATTTCCATTTTGTTCGAGATATGGCTGGTGATGGTTCTCTTGTGGTTCACTTTTTTGTCTAGCAAAGATTAGTTAGCTGATATTTTTACAAAGCCTCTTTCTTCTTCTTGGTTTGCTATGCTTCGGACCAATCTCAAAGTTCTTCCAGAACAGTTGAGCTTGCGGGGGAGTGTTAAGGATAAGGTTGCCAGCCCAAAAAAATGGTGCTGTGTAGCTATGATGTAGTTGCATAAATTCAAATTTAAATCAAATTCGTGTAGCAGCTGTAGATAGACATTTCAATTTTTGATTTGAATTGTAACAGAGTTTTAGATTGAGATATGATAAGATAGGATAGGGTAGAGTTATAAAATACACAAGTATGGAGATACCAACCCAAGATAGGGTAGAGTTATTTTAGTTTTTATAAAACACACACCAACCCAAGAAATGCCACCAGCAACCCACTGGTTCTCGACCAATTGATAGGAGATGACATTGATAATACAAGTATGGAGATACCATTTGAAAACTATTGATATAAACTATCCAATAGACATTACATTCATTAAATAAATAAGCTGTAATCATAAGTAATATTTGTGGGAACGCAAGGCCTAATATATATTGGGCTTTGGGTTTTGTCCGAGGAGGCACAGTGATTTGAGAATAGATTAATAGTGAGGAAGAAGTAAGACTTTGAACTTCACGAGCAAGCTATGACTGTAAAGGCTAGGAGAGGTAGGTCGAGGAGGAGTATCTCCTCAGATAAACGAAGAAGGGGTCAGAAAGTGTGTTCTGTCATCTAGAATGATGTTCCAGGAAGTTCTGTTGATAAGAATATGCACTGCGAACGTACAGGACAAATGGGAGCTAAGAAATATCTAAGAAAAAGTTGCTACCACCGCATTGAATGCTCTGCAGCTAACTCTCTGGCCGCATTTATGTGGAGAAGACCCATGAATAGTGCTGCCTTGGTCGCCACAATTCATAGAGGGCCTGTAAGGGTGTTCGATGGGACAAGCACTCAAGTAGTGGCTTGGACAATCGACAAGTGGAAGGCCAAGATCATTCAAAGGGAGATATATAATGTAAGAGACCCCTGAGGAAAGAGGGATCGAAAAATATAAAGAGAAACACTATAGTAATCAAGAACTGGACTTGTAATTAAACTTGAGAATCAATATATAAGAACTGATCTCCTCGGACTGTGCCGAGGACAGTTTTCTTTAGATTAAACTAGTCAATCTTTATTTTCTTGTCATTTGAATCCACTTTGCTTGTTGTTTGATTCATTAAAGTCCAGTTTTCCAATTCACTCTCTGCAAATTTATTGTATTGGGCTTTTTGGGCCTAAGTTCATTTATCTTCTGGGCTAGGGACTCAAATTGCGTTCTTACAATATTGTATAACTAAAAGAAAAGAAATGGACATATGAAAAAATGACTTACAAATTCAAACATATATTCATAGGGAATTGCATTTAAAAAAAATAAAAATTGAAAATGACTCATTTCTAATGATACACCAACAACCAAAGGGTTTGCTATAAAACCCCATTTTGGTGAACAATTCATAACCCAAATGCATAATTTATGTAGTAACCCACCAACAATTCAACCCACCAACCAAAAAAAAAAAAAAAGAACTCTTAGGGGGTGTTTGGTGAGTGTTTCTAAACAACAATTTTCAGTTTTTAAACACTCTTCTTTTTTTGTTTCGTTACTTTTACTATGGATGCAGCCATGGAGGAACTTTGGAAACACTTCAAGTTGTCTAATGAGGAAAAAGGAATAATGGCTGTGAAATCTCATGAAGTTGCTGTCTCTAAACAACAGGCTCAGTTTAGCATCTTGTTTAAGTTGCAAACTACCAAAGACTTCAATAAGGAAGCCTTCAAATCTACTTGTTTAAGTCTTTGGCGATGTTCTTGGGGAGTAACCATAAAAGAGGTGGGTCAGAATTTATTTTTAGCTATCTTTGGCTCAGAGGAACATGTGAGGGAGATCATTGATAAGAGTCCATGGTCATTTGATAAAAGACTAATTTTGATGAAACGTTTCTACGGTGATATTAGCCCAGCTAATGTTAGTTTTACTCATTCTCCTTTCTAGATTCGTATTTTTAATATTCCAATTAAAAGTATGAATAAGGATGTTGGTGCTCATATTGCTAATGAGATGGTGAACTTATTACGGTAGATGCTCCAAAAAGTGGTTTAGCTTGGGGACCTTTTCTTCAAATTAGAGTAAGTATTGATACAACTAAGCCTCTCATGCCTGGTAAAATGATTCAGATTGAGAACCTCGATGCAGGATGAGTTGTTTTTAAATATGAAAGACTTCCTATTTTTTGTTATTGTAGTGGTATTCTTGGTCATCAAGATCGTGAGTGTCCTCAGTTGAAAACGGGATGTTTTTCCTCTGATGAAGATGAATTTCAGTTTGGACCTTGGCTTCGCTCTATTACTTTAAGGGGTGGACGTAAAAGAGAGTTAGGTATTCCTCATTCAGAGGCATGAGACAAGGATGATGATGATGAACCGGAGGATTCTTTACATATTGGAAGGCTGCTGAAGGAGCTTCCTATGGTTCATTCGGTGGTTACTCCAAGAAGCAATACAGCTATTTCAGCGAAGGCAAATATTTGCTCTTCTATTACTCGGGAAAATTCAAATGTTCGAAAGGACATAGCTTATCCGAATTTAGTGTTGGATTCAATCCAAAATCAAATTTGATTATTCAAGATCAAATTTTGGATTTGGACCAATCCAAGATCTCGCCCACTAAGGTAATTCCCTCTTTAAATCCGGATGTTGAAGATAGAGATAAGGAGGATCCGTTGAGTTTTCAAACACTTAGTGATAAGTGATGATACCGAAAATAATACCACCAGTGAGTCACACGTTCCTCGCACGTCGCAAATGGCACCTGCACAACAAAAAGGAAGAACCTAGCAGAGAGTACCGGTGTGGTATCAACCAAACACCCTCCGAAGGTTAAGTCAGAACTATTCTCGCTGCTCTAGAGTGCTAGAGAGGGTAAATTATGCGTACCTTGGGTTGTGAGGGTGCTTGGGTTTTTATAGTAGCGAGGGTTGCCCCTCTTTTCCTTGGAGTGGAAGTCTTTTCCTTATAGGAGTCCTCTTGAGCGTATTTTACGGGATCTTTTCCTTATAAGGATCCCTTGAATATTATCTAGCGTGGGAAGCAAGACAATTCCTTATACGTAACGTGGGTAGCAAGTAAACTTATGCTCGGTCCGTCAGCTTCAATTTACTTCCTTCAGCTTTTTGGGCGTCGGTCTAGTAGTGCCGTCAGCCTTGGAGCCAACTGACCTATGACCGTCAGCTATAACATCCTTCGTCTGCTATGTCCGAAGGATTGCACTAAACCCGTCAGCTTTATGTTCCGCGTGGCTAGACTCATCTTTTATCCTCATAAGCTGCCCCCTACTCTACGTGCTCGACGCCTCACACCGTCAGCATGTGGAGTTTATGACTTAACCATCTTTTTGTTCTCAGAGACGAGAAAACCAATTATGAATGACTCCTCGAGCCGCGAGCTATTAGATGCAAGGACACGTGGCGCGCTTTCGTTGGCCTCGTTTCTGGGCACGGGTGTCGCCTCGCCTTCTGTGCATTTGCCCTCTTATATATATATATCATGTCCCTTGTCTTATTTCTCTATTTCAACCTCGCTGACTTTTCTAGAGAGAACCCGTCGCCCTTACTTCCGATTTGATCCGTCAGCTGTTATCAACACCGTCACTTCCAAGGTTGTTTCATCCATTCAAGACCTGTTTTACCTGTAAGTTCTTCTTCCCTTTTTCTTTGCTTTTTTACTTCTGCCTGAAATTTTTTTTTATTGAGGACGTCAGTCTAGGCACTTAGAGTGGATCCGTCACTTGTAGGTAGTCAGATGTCAAGTAACGCGTCGAGTGATCAGTCGTTAGTCCGCGATGGAGCGGGCTATGACGAATTTTTTGGCTCAGGTCAAGAGTCCGACGGATTTTCTGAGTCGTCAGGAAAAGAAACGTTAGCCCAATCCCCTAGTATTGACGTAGAAGACCATGTTGAGGGAGTTAGGGAGAAAGTGTTAAGTGAGGTTGAGGTTGAGGGGGGAGACGAGGAGATTGTTTGTGACGGGAATGGGGATGAAGGTGACAAGGAGGTTGATAGTGACGGGAATAGGGATGAAGGTGACGAAGAGTCCTGTGAAGGAACTTCAGGGAGTTCTGGAGGTAACCGTCCCTTCATTCTTCCGGAGGAGTGGGCCGTCAATAAATTCCTTCCAAAGATGAGCAACAGAGTTTTTAATGAGTTACGTACCCGTTTCCAAATCCCAGATCACATTCCTATCCGTCTTCCTAGAAAAAACGAGAGGTGTTATACAGGGAGGACTGCAGATGTTGGGATGTACGATGCCATGCTCGCAGCAGGCCTCAGATTACCACTAACGGCTTTACACCGTTAGCTGGCGGATTTCTTGGGATTGTCCGTCAGCCAGATTGCTCCGAATGCCTGGAGGATCTTCATTGGTGCTGAGATCCTTTGGGGTCGATTGAGTGGGGGGAACCGTCGCCTTTCGCTAGACGAGTTCTTTTATTGCTACAGACCCCAGCATAAAGTATCTACCAAGGGGACATACCATTTTGCTCCTCGTGAGAAGAGCTTAAGATTAGTGTCTGATATGCCAGACTCAAATAGGAATTGGAAGAGTAGATTTTTCTTTGTTAAGGGGACGGACTGGGTGTGCCGTCTGGACAAGTGGGATACGCTGCCCGGTGGTTATTTTGATAACACTTGGGCTTATATTAGGGATTCAGGTCGCCCCTTCTCTTTCTTTCTACCGTCTCTTTTCACTTGTTAGGGAGTTTTTTAACATCGTCTATTCCCTTTTGTTTCAGCTAGCGCTCACCCGGAAATATCTGACGAACAAAGGGAATTCATCCGTCGGATACTTGGCATCTTGCTTGAGCAACGGAAGTGTAGGGATTTGATCACCCTAGACACCCTTCATCTGTATTGTGGGGGTCCAGAGCCGACGGCTGAAGCTCGGAAGTTGGAAGAATTTTCCCGAAAACGTAAGTGGACGCCTTATTTAATCCGTCGGCTTATTTACTCCGTCTGCTTTACTGATCTGTCAGTTTATTTTGCGTAGAGATGGAAGCTGCAAAGCAAAGGGTAAGGGCCGCCGCTGCTCGTAAGAAGGAGGAAGAGAAGGCCAAGGGAAAGGAAGGAGTGTCCTCGTCAACCCCTCATTCTGCTTTTAAGGGTTCAGTTAAGAGGAAGGCTGATGGAAAGGATGATCCTCCTTCTAAGAAGGTGGCCGTCAGTCCTGGGGATGTGCCCTCCAAGAAGTCGCCCCCCAAGTCTAGGCACGGTGCTGGGAAAGGAGTGATGACCTCTTCCGGCCCTGTCATTGAGGGGCCCCGTTGCTTGTTGACTCACAAGGAATACGCTGTTGAAGGGGTAGAATCTCATATAAAACAGACGGATCTGGATCCTTGTGCTCAACTAGGGACGGAGGACCTGGGAGCGTCAACTTTCTTTGATATAGCACGGGTATGCTTCCTACCTTAAATAACCTGATCTTGCCTTGGTTAATAGCTGACGATTGTACTTCCTTCAGGCCTTGGTTCGTGTTAAAGCACTCCAAGACCGGTGCGTGGCCAAAGAGGGCGTCGCCGCTTGGGTTAGGAGGCATAACTCCAACCTGATGGATCAGCAGGCGCAATATAAGGAGGCCGTCCGTCTCTTAAATGCAGATCTGAAGGACGTGAGGGAGAAGTTAGGAGAGGCTGAGCATCAGCAGAAGAAGCTTGAGGAGGAAGTTTCGTCTTTATGCGCGCAAGTAGAGACGGCTGGGACTGACGCGGTCCAAAAATTCAAGACAACCCAGTCATTTATTGATTCCTGTGCTGATTATTATGGCACTGGTTTCGATGATTGTCTGAAGCAAGTAGCGTCAGTCTATCTGGAGTTGGATCTATCTGGAATTACCATGGATGTCTCCGTGCCGATGACACCTGCTGGCGACACTGTTGCTGATAAAGCTGACGAACCCCTCAATTTGGACCTTTTGCTTAATGATGTCGGAGTTGTTTTAGCCTAGCCTGCCGTCAACACTCCTGCTGAGTCTTCAGATAAAGCATAAACTGCCAAGGATAAAGTTGACGGGGTCTCTAAGGACGCTCCTGTCACCTAGTCCTGGCCTTTTATTTCAATTTTTGGACAATGTTTTTAAGTGCCCTTGTGTTTATCGGGCTTTTACTTGTAACTCCCTCTGCCCTTTTTTATGGCACTTGGTATCCGTTGCTTTGAACATGTACACTGATGTTTTTGTTTCTTTCCTTTATCAACTAATTTCTATGGCCCTATTTATTTGATGAGACCGTTATCTTTTTGATTTTAGCCTTTTTTGATGAGCTCGTCATCTCTACAGGCTGATTGGTTTGAGAACCTTGTTTGTGAGTAAAGTCTCATTTTTTGGTCAGACCGTCATCTATTGGACCGTCATCTTTATAGGTCCGTTGGTTCTAGGACCTGGTCCATATGATGATAGCTTCTTCTAATGGACCGTAAGCTTTTTAGCTTTAGCCTTGCGGGACCGTCATTTTCTTAGCCTTAGCCCTGATGTCCTTGACATCATCGTTGGTCCGTCAGTTTTTAGGACCTTATCCATATGATGATAGCTTCATCTATTGGACCATCAGCTTTTTAGCTTTAGCCCTTCCGGACCGTCATTTTCTTGGCCTTAGCCTTAATTTCCTTAGACATCTTCGTTGGTCCATCAGTTTTTAGGACCTTGTCCATATGATGATAGCTTCATCTATTGGACCGTCAGCTTTTTAGCTTTAGCCCTTCTGGACCGTCATTTTCTTGGCCTTAGCCTTGATGTCTTTGACATCTTCGTTGGTCCGCCAGTTTCTAGTCCGTGTGTTATGGACTTAGTCGTTTTGGCTGTGAACTTAGTGGACCGTAGAAAAAATAGATACTTCAGTAATTTCTGAAGAAACTCCTCTTATTGCCATGCATTTAAATAAAAGTAATTAAAACCAAATCTTGCCCTTTGGGTTAAAAAGTATTGTTGCAAAAAATAAAGTAAATGATAAATCTGAGAAGTAAAACTAAAATTTGCTGGAATAAAAAAGAGGTTGGTCTTCATGCTGTCGCTCCTATTGGTAATACTTTCGTAGGTGCTCGGTGTTCCATGGGTGTGGTAGTTTCTGTCCTTCCAACGTTTCTAGGTGGTAAGTACCTTTTCTCTGCCACGACGTAACTCGGTAAGGTCCTTCCCAATTGGGGCCGAGTTTCCCTTGGGTAGGGTCCCTAGCGGCGCCCATGACCTTTCTAAGAACAAGGTCTCCAACTTGGAAGTCTCTATGTCAGACCCGAGAGTTGTAGTGTTTGGCCATGCGGTCTTGGTATCTAGCGAGCCTTTGTTCTGCTGCTGCTTTGATCTCGTCCACTAGGTCGAGCTGTAGTCGCATAGCCACGTCATTTTTGTTCTCATCATGGTTGTGCACCCTGTAGCTTGTGAGTCCAACTTCGGCCGGGATGACTGCTTCGCCTCCGTACGTCAGTCGGAACGGTGTCTCTCCTGTGGGTGTTCTTGCCGTCATCCTGTATGCCCATAGTATACTTGGCAATTCTTCGGGCCATATACCCTTTGCCCCCTCGAGCCGAGTCTTGATAATCTTGAGCAAGGATCGGTTCGTGACTTCGACCTGGCCATTAGCTTGAGGGTGGGCGGGGGAGGAGTAGTGGTTCTTTATTCCTAACTGTGAGCAAAAATCCCGGAAGGGGTCGTTGTCGAATTGCCTCCCGTTGTTCGAGACAAAGACTCTAGGAATGCCAAAACTGCATATGATGCATCTCCAGACAAAGCTCCGCACGTTCTTCTCTGTAATCGTGGCCAAAGCTTCAACTTCCACCCATTTTGTGAAATAGTCGATGCCCACTACTAGGAATTTCAGCTGTCGTACGGCTGTAGGGAATGGTCCCATAATGCCTAATCCCCATTGTGCGAACAGCCATGGGGCTGTCATTGGGGTCAGCTCTTCGGTTGGTTGTCTAATAATATTGCTGAACCTTTGGCATTTGTCGTAGGCCCTAACATAGGCTTCGGCGTCCTTTTGCATGGTGGGCCAATAGTACCCTGCTCGCACAAGCTTGTGTACCAACGATCTAAACCCTGAGTGGTTTCCGTAGATTCCTTCATGCACTTCTCTCATGACGTAATCTGCCTCTTCTGTACCCAAGCATCTCAAATATGGTCGGGAGAAACCTTTTTTGTACAGGACGTCTTTTATCAAGACGAACCTCGCCACCTGGACCATAAGTTTCCTTGCAGCTTCCTTTTCGTCTGGTAAGACCCCATCTTTTAGGTATGAAACTAACGGCGTTGTCCAGCTACTGTCGGAGCATATTTCCTGCATGTTGTTGAGATCTATTAGCGGAGAAAGCTGCACGAAAGAGAGTACATTACCAAGGATGACCATTTGTTCTGCTGAAGCGGCCTTCGCGAGGCGGTCGGCTCGCTCATTTTCTCCTCTGGGAATTTGGACGACTTTGGCTTCTAGGTCATCCACTCTCGCCCTTACTTCATCAAGGTACTTCTTCATCTTTTCGCCCTTGTACTCGTAGTCTCCATTTATTTGGTTAGTGATGACCTGTGAATCGCAGTAGATGACTACCCTCGTGGCTCCTGCTGCTTTGGCAAGGTCGAGCCCTGCTATCAGAGCCTCATACTCTGATTCATTGTTGGTGGCAGGGAAGTCGAGACGGACCATACATTCACTGGTGTCTCCTTCGGGCGATAGTAGCACAATGCCGGCCCCTGCGGCTTGTCTGTTGGACGATCCGTCCGTATATATGCTCCATTGAGGGGACTCTACTGCCCCCTTGTCTTCGTCATGAGTGAATTCAGCTATAAAGTTGGCGACGATTTGTCCCTTGATGGCGGTCCGCGGGCGGTACTGAATATCAAATTCGCTCAGTTCTATAGCCCATAACACCAATCGTCCCGCGGCCTCAGGACTGCTCATTGCTCGTCGTAAGGGCTTGTCAGTCAGGACGTTCACCGTATGAGCTTGGAAGTACGGTTTGAGCATGCGGGCTGCCGTAACTAATGCAAAGGCAAGTTTTTCCATGGGCGGGTATCTTTCTTCGGCACCATGAAACGCTCGGCTTACGTAGTATACGGGCTTTTGCACTTTCTCTTCTTCTCTGACCAAGGCCGCGCTAACGGCTGCGAGGGAGACGACTAGATAGAGAAAAAGCTCTTCTCCTGGCTGCGACGGGCTCAACAATGGTGGGGAGGAGAGGTAAGCCTTCAATTCTTCGAACGCTTGCTGGCATTCGTCAGTCCACTCGAAGGATTTCTTCAATGTTCGGAAGAAGGGCAAACACTTGTCCGTTGCCCTTGACACGAACCTATTCGGTGCCGCTATCTTTCCATTGAGGCTTTGCACCTCCTTCACATTTCTTGGTGGTGCCATGTCCATAATGGCCCGGATCTTGTCCGGGTTTGCCTCGATTCCCCTCTGAGACACCATGAATCCTAAGAATTTTCCTGCCGTTACTCCAAAGGCACATTTTCCTGGATTGAGCTTCATGTTGTAGGAGCGAAGTGTGTCGAATGTTTCTTTTAGATCGCCTAGATGATCTTTCTCCCTCCGGCTTTTTACTAGCATGTCGTCCACGTAGACCTGGATATTCCTCCCAATCTGTTGCGCAAACATTTTGTTCATGAGTCTTTGGTACGTTGCGCCTGCGTTCTTCAGGCCGAAGGGCATCACCTTGTAACAGAAGAGGCCTTGGCTGGTCATGAACGACCTTTTTTCCTGATCGACTTCGTGCATTCGGATTTGGTTGTACCCCGAGAAAGCGTCCATGAAACTCAGCAACTGGTGTCGGGCTGTAGAGTCTACTAGGACATCGACCCTCGGGAGGGGGTAGCTATCCTTGGGGCAGGCCTTGTTAAGGTCGGTGAAGTCCACACACATCCGCCATTTCCCGCTCGCTTTTTTGACCATTACTACATTTGCTAACCAATCGGGATAGTATACTTCCCTAATGAAGCTCGCTTCCTGTAGCTTTCTAACTTCCTCTGCTATGGCTCGGTCTCGCTTGGGGGCAAACACTCTCTTCTTTTGTCTGATAGGTGGAAAGACGGGCGATACATTCAACCTGTGCACCATGACTGAAGGATCTATTCCCGGCATATCTTCATGACCCCACGCGAATACGTCTAGATTGCATCTGAGGAAGGTTATGAGCTCCTGACGGATGGTGGGGTTAGCGAGCGCTCCAATTTTGGTCGTTCGGCCAGGATCGGAACTGTTAAGGGGTATCTCTTCTAACTTCTCAACCGGCTCCGTTACCGTCCGGTGCTCTTCTATGCTTAAAGCCTGAACCTGATCCTCCATTTCCATCATGGCTATGTAGCATTCGCGCGTGGCCATCTGACTTTCGCGCAGCTCCCCTACTCCGTAGTCAGTCGGGAACTTTATCATCAGGTGGTAGGTGGAAGTTACCGCCTTCCATGAGTTGAGCGTGGGTCGCCCGAGGATAGCGTTGTAGGCTGACGAGCAATCGACTACCAAGAATGTCACGTCCCTGGCTATTTGTTGAGGGTAATCGCCCACAATTACGGATAATGTGACCGTGCCCAGTGGGAATACCCGGCTCCCGCCGAAGCCAACAAGAGGGGCATTTATTGGGATCAATCGCTCCCTGTCGATCCTTATCTGTTGGAACGCTGTGTAGTATAAAATATCTGCTGAACTGCCATTGTCGATCAGCACCCGGTGCATGTTGTAGTCTCCTACCCGCAAGCTGACGACGAGCGCATCGTCATGTGGATGGTGAAGGCGTCGCGCGTCTTCTTCTGAGAATCCGATTACGGGACCTTTTCTCCGTACTATCTTCGGCACGACTCCCGTCAGCTGAACATTTTGTACCATCCGAAAATAGGTCTTGCGAGCTTTCTTGGATGACCCGGCGGCAGCCATTCCTCCTACGATCATCCTTATGTCCCCAATCGGGGGCCTCGGTCGCTTATTGTCCCTTCGGGGGTGTTGGTCTTGTGCGAGGGGATCCGCTTTCTCCTTGCTAACGAATCTCTGCAGCTTTCCTTGTCTGATAAAGGCCTCAATCTGCTGCTTGAGGTCATAGCAATCAGCCATGTTGTGGCCATGGTCGCGGTGGAAACGGTAATACTTATCCCGGGAACGTTTGTTGGGGTCACTCTTTAGCTTTCCCGGGAACGTCAGAGCCTCTTCGTCCTTGATTTGCATAAGGACTTGATTTATCAGGGCTGTCAGCGGAGCGAAGCTCGTGAATTTTCCCCCCAGGGGCTTAGGGCGCCTCTCGTCCCTTCGGTCTCCTGTTCTTGCCTTCTTTCGGCCTTGGTCCTGCCGAGTGTCTTCCTACCTTTCTCTTTTCCTGGGCCTCTCTTCCTGAGCTAACAGCGCATCTTCAGCGTTCATATACTTCGTGGCGCGATAAAGTACTTCCGACATGGTCTTTGGGTCGTTTTTGTATAGGGAGAACAAAAACTTACCCTTCTTCAAGCCATTCGTGAATGCCACGACAAGTATCTTATCGTCGGCTTCGTCGATCGAGAGTGCCTCTTTGTTGAAGCGGGAGATGTAGGCCCTTAAAGTTTCATCTTCTCGCTGCTTCATACTCATCAAGCAAGCCGTAGACTTCTTGTATCGATGGCCTTCAATGAAGTGTGCGGTGAACTGAGAGCTGAGCTCTTTGAAGGTGCTGATAGAGTTTGGTGTCAGTCGGCTGAACCAAATTCTTGCTGCGCCCTTCAGCGTTGTAGGGAAGGCCCTACACATGATGGCGTCCGCTACTCCTTGAAGGTGCATTAGGGTCTTGAAGGTCTCCAGGTGATCCAGTGGGTCCTTGACCCCATCATAACTGTCTATCTGTGGCATGCGGAACTTACTTGGTAAAGGGTAGGAGTTGGCGGTGGCGGTGAACGGCGAGTCAATTCGGTTGACAAGGTCGTCAAGGTTGCTTGATACTCGCCCCTTAAGAGCATTCATCATAACCTCCATTTGTTCCTTCATGGCCTGCATCTCCGCGATAACAAGTGGCGGAGTGGTTTCTGCGAGGGAGGGGATGCTTATGTTCTGTCGTTCTGGTTTGCTCGGGGCGTTGTTAGCCTGGGGTCCCTCCTGGTTTCTTCTGTCGGCGCTGGTTCCTTCTTGATCTGCTCCTTGGTTATTGGGAGCCGCATTTTTCTGTTTCAGCTGCTCTTTTAGGTAGTGGTTTTGTTTGGTGAGGCGTTCCACGGCTGTGGCGAGTGTCCTCACCTGTCTTTCAAGCGCAGTCGTAGGGGCTTCTTCCTCTTGAATGTCGTTAGTGGTCGCCATTGAGCGAGTGAGTACCATGTAACTCTTTTGTCTAGGAAGCGATAATGTGCTACGTTTCCCACAGACGGCGCCAACTGATGATACCGAAAATAATACCACCAGTGAGTCACACGTTCCTCGCACGTCGCAAATGGCACCTACACAACAAAAAGGAAGAACCTAGCAGAGAGTACCGTTGTGGTACCGACCAAACACCCTCCGAAAGTTAAGTCAGAACTATTCTCGCTGCTCTAGAGTTCTATAGAGGGTAAATTATGCATACCTTGGGTTGTGAGGGTGCTTGAGTTTTTATAGTAGCGAGGGTTGCCCCTCTTTTCCTTGGAGTAGAAGTCTTTTCCTTATAGGAGTCCTCTTGAGCGTATTTTACGGGATCTTTTCCTTATAAGGATCCCTTGAATATTATCTAGCGTGGGAAGCAAGACAATTCCTTATACGTAACGTGGGTAGCAAGTAAACTTATGCTCGGTCCGTCAGCTTCAATTTACTTCCTTCAGCTTTTTGGGCGTCGGTCTAGTAGTGCCGTCAGCCTTGGAGCCAGCTGACCTATGACCGTCAGCTATAACATCCTTCGTCTGCTATGTCCGAAGGATTGCACTAAACCCGTCAGCTTTATGTTCCGCGTGGCTAGGCTCATCTTTTATCCTCATCAATAAGGGTATTAATATTGGGGAGCTTATCCTGGAATCCATTTCAAACTCTAAGATATTACATTCTAACTACCCTGATTCTAAAGAAAATACTAGGAATTTTGAAAATCCTATCGAAGAGCCTATTGATAATCATGGGGATATTGAGATGGAATTTATTGCGGATGTGAATGCTGAGAATTTGGAGTAGAAAAAATATTCCCTTCGTAGCTGGAAGCGTGTTTTGTGAAACAAAGGAGATTCAAATTCAAAAAACTCTTCCAATCCTTCGCACCTCCATTCCAAACAACCTGTCGTAGTTTATGATCTAAATACCAAATTTGAACCTCATACCAAGCAGATGAAACTAGTTTCAAATTTTCCTATCACTGGGGTTGGTACTTAACCTCCTTGTCCTCCATAAAAATTCTCAATCTAAACTGCAATGGGCTTGGGATCCCAGAGGCATTTCATGAACTCTACTGTTCGATTAGAGAAAAAGGTCCCTTAATTTTTTTTTCTTTGTGAAGCTTAGCTTGATTTTCATGGTTTTTGTAAACTTGAAGAAGAAAAAGGGTTTGACATAGAGCATTGAAGTCCCACGTATCTTCACTCTTACTGGAACTGAGTCTGGTCTCTTAAAACAAATCATGTAATCACTTGTTATGAGAATGTTCTTAGCACAAGCCGTTTGGCTTAAGGCTTCATTTTGGAACACATTCAGGTTGACTATACATATTTGGTTTAAGGAAGTCATAAATTCTACCCCTAAAGAATTGTACTCCTAGGAAGATATTATGGCACTGTGCAAAGATTGATATGGAATTGTTCTGATGCTAAAGATTACAAGCTGCTACTTACATAATGGAGTTTGTGGAATGTGATTATTGCTGAATTTGTGGATCTTTTGAACTCAAAATAGGATCTGTGTCATTGGAAGTGGCTTGGATTCATGAGGATATTAAGCTGATATAGGAATATTTTGTTAGTATATTCTTTGTTATTGTTTCTTTATGATGTATTCATGTTGCTCTAGCTTTAGCTAGTGCTGCAAAAGAGATTGAGGGGAATGCATCTTTTCTCTTCCCCATTGTATAATGTGTTATTAAATTAATAAAGTCTACTATCGTTTCCTCTTAAAAAAAGAAGAAGAAGCATTTAACAAAGAAACTGAACGCATAATTTAGGACCCAAATCAAGCACAAATCGGTTTTCAGCTAAACACAAATAGAGCACAACCCAATTGAGTGAGTGTGTGACTGTTTCACGAGTTTTTGGGTTTGGGTATTTGACTGTTTTAGTGTTTCTGTTTGACTATGTGGGGTTGGGGAGGAAGAAGCTAGGATTAATGGGTAGGGGGTTTCAGTGAGGCAGGGTGGTCGTAGTGTTTGGGTGAGTGTGTGGGTTTCGGTGAGGAAAAAGCTCAGATTGTGTGGGTTTCAGTGAGGAAGAAGTGAGGAGTGTTTGGTTTAAGGATTTCAATGAGGAAGAATTAAGGAAGAAGAAGCCTGTAGTAGACACTTGATTTTGCACCCATAGTTTAATCTAGGAAGATGACTAGAGTGACCATTCATATACCCAAAATTTAGAGTTGCATTACCTGCATTAATTCATTCATTACATATCATAAAAATAATTTTGAGGTTTTAACAGTCGTGACGGTATGTCCGATTTCCAAATCAGGCTGTCGGATTGAAAGATATCGCATGATCAAGTTTGCACAGTCTGCATGCATTTTGTTTGGGTGGAACCAACCACGCATGATTAATTTAAATTAATTCTGATTGGCTAAACAATTAGGATTAATTAAATAATTTTGTGATTGATTGTTAGTTAGTATTAAATATAGACTTGCTTGCATGGGAATAAAGTGGATAATCAGATAACAATGAAAATGTGGATAATCAAGCCTTTTTGGAATACTTATGTACAAGATAATTATCACTTTAAAGACCTGAATATCCAGAAAAGGAGATTAATTTTTAGAATATGGATTAAAAATGCATCTAAGTGCAATTCCCGGCTTAAAAACCCTCAAAAAAGGTGTCCAAATTAGACTAAAATTTAAATGCGGGTTCGGCACCCAATTCGTATTTGATCATTCGGCTAATTTTTTGAAGCATTCCAACCTCTATAAATAGAGGATGCCTCTCAAAATTTAGCACACTTTCTGACCCCTCTCTTTCTGGCTCTTCTCTTTTGATTTTTCAAATCCCCTTATGTTAAAGACGTTTTGGAGGCTCTTGCCTTAGGAATTTCTTTTTTGTAAGTAAAGTATTTTAGGCTTCAAAGAGTTGAATAAATTTCTTTGAATCCTAAAATATTCTTTCAACTAGAAGAGTATGCTCATGCAAGAGGTATTCTATTTTTTTTTTCTTTTCTTTCTTTTCTTCTCCATTAGTTTTGTTGATGATGCATGAATATGTTTAACATGTTTTATTATTTCTTGCTCTTGATGTATAATTACCATGTTCTGCTTGAATTTTTCTTTAACATGTTCTTAGATGATTGTTTATTGTGGTTCTCTTTCTTAAATTTCAAAGTCTACTAATGTTTATAAAAAACTAAAAAAAAAACTGATTTGATCTTTCAGATCTGATTTTTTTTAAAACCAAAAACCAATTTGTATTTTTCAGATTTGAATATGATTTTTCTAAATTCAAAATTGATCTGTATTTTTATTAAATACATATTTGATTTTTTTTAGAAAAAGTTTTCTTTGACACAAAACTATAGATTTTGAAATTTAATAAAAGGATTGAAAGTTAGTTTTTTATGAATGTGATGCATGCGTAATAAATTCATTGTATGAATGTGGATCCTCTTTCAAAAACTTTTTTTTTTTTTTTAAATTCATAAAAACAGATTTGATTTTTCTTGATAAAATCATTTTTTTTTTTAAAACTTTACACAAAAACAGGTTTGATTCTTTTTAATAAAAATCTTATTCTTTCTTTTACATAAAAAAGATCTGATTTTTCTTTTCAAATCAAAATTTCTTTTATACACAAAACAGATCTGAATTTTCTTAAAAAAAGAGGACACATCCATAAGGTAAATTTATTTGAATTAATTTTAGTCAAGTGTCTGTCATGTATGTTCGACATATCATTCACATCATGCAAAAGAGGGTATATTGGTCATTAGAGTTTAAAAGACCAGACTTTGTCTGGATGGAATGGGTGCCTAACACCTTTCCATTCCGTAACCTAGCCCTCAAGTTTAGGATTTTTGGATAGGTAGATTAGTGTTTTGTCTTTCTTTAATTTTGGTAGATTGTAACTAGGACCAAAAACTTTGTATTCTTTTGCATAGATTGTAACTAGGACTCAAAGCCTTGTAAGGTTTAATTTACCAAAATTGTACGGTTATTTATTCAATTAATAACATTCAAAGTATTCTGAATATGTATTTTGTATTTAGTTTTTTCTTTTTTCTTTTTTTGCATAAAAAAATAAGTGGCGACTCCACCACTTACCCAAAAAGAGAGGTGTCCTTAAAAGCTCGCAAATCTCTTTTTTTTTTTAAGAGCACCCGAGTTTGCGGTCTTTCACAGTTGTGTTTGGATGAGGAATTTGGTTGAGGAAGAGGAAGATGTGAGGAAAGAGTATCAGAGTGTGTAGTTGAGGAAGAATAAGAGTGAGGAAAGAGTGAGAGTGTGTGGCAAGAAATTTGCTTTATGGAACTCGAGCCTTAGGTGTGGTTAGAGTATACGAAAGTGTGTGGTTAGAGTATACGAAAGTATACCAGGCATGGTTGTCAAAATTGTGATTTGGATTGTAGGATCGCACGATTTTACGATCCCGACTCACTAAAATGTTTAGGATCGCACTAGGATCGTAGAAATGGTAGGATCGTATGGGATCCTACTGATCCTACCAAAAACATAAATTTTTGGTTATTTATTTATTTTTATTTTTTTATAGGATAAAGTTTTCGTTTTGATGAAGTTTTAAGGATTTTTATTTTTTCATGTTGTGATGGTATGACTTTTTATTTTATTTTTGTAAAATTATGTTAACCTAAACAAATTTTTTTTAGTTTCTAGTTCACTTGTAATCAAAATGAAGGAATGCTTCGTCATTTCTAAATGAAGAATTTGATGTTGGCTTTGCTGCCTTTTAAGCTATAATGTTGTTAAATTTGTTTGATCAATATACTAATTTGTGTTCTAATATTACTAAAATATTTTTTTTTATATATAATTTTATCAGTTATGCTTGTATTTGTATATTGATTGATTGATTTTTTTGAGCATGCTCTTTAATTGTTGATGAATGGTATAACTTGAATAGTTGAATGTAAAATTGTATCTTGATGTCTTTTGCAGCTCTAGTATACAAATATATAATGTCTACATAGATGATGAAATGGATAATGATGATTAGGAATTTAGGATGGCGCTTATAAGAACCTTAGATGAGAATATTTAAATGTTTATTTCACCTTAATATTCATCTTGCTTTTGGATTTCATATTGTAGTTAGCTAGTTTCCATTTGCTAACTTATTTTGGATTTCAAACTTGGAACTTAGAATTTGGAAAATATTTTCCATATGTTTTGATTAATATTTTGGTATTTGGTTGCTAATTAAAGATTTATTGAACTTTTTAAATACATTGGGTCAAAATTTAAATATATTTGTTTCGTTAGTATAGATTTAGCGATGTATAACATGCAAATTACATCATATGATGCAAATTTAGTTTTTTTTTTTTTTTTTTTTAATTTTTTTTAATTTTTTTATGGATGAATTTATAATTTACGTGATTATTCAATATACAAAGTCATTATTAATGTGTTTTTTGCTTTAAATCTGAAAATATGTAGGATCTTACAATTCATGATTTGATCTTACGATTCATGATTCGATCCTACGATCTATGATCCCACCTACCTTCAACAATCCTACGTAGGATTTCGATTTTGACAACCTTGATACTAGGTGTATTCCACATTGATTAAACACAATGTCAGCTACATCAAAAACACCGAAATCAAGTCTTTTAGCCTCGAGTTCTTACATTAAACTCGAGAGTCTCTTAGACTCAAGATGCTAGTTTCTTAAATAGTTTGGAAATGTTGCTAACTAATGAAATTGTTAGTAGCATGATATTATTTTGCAAAAAAATCCGCCCTTTGGACGTTGGCATGGTCTAGATTTGGTCGTTGATGATTATATTTAAATGTGGAGGTCGAGATATGGTAGGCTACCAATGGTATCGGTAAGTTTGAAGAAGATGGAGATTGAGATCTCCCTCAGCTTTTGTCACCTTATGTTGCCATCAACTCTCCACTCGAGATTCTGACAGAGCTAATTGTCAAACTTGTTGGCTTGTTGACTCGATAACCAGTTGATTAATGGTTAACATCATTTCATCGGTTAACCTTTACTCCTAACCTGATGTTGTCAGATCTAGTGGTGGGTTGAGGGCAAACCTAAACCTGCCTGACCCGTGGATAGTTTTAGTCAAGGGAGTCAATATCATACCAGGGGCTGTATCGGTTTGGCCAGCAGTACGATATATTTCGGATACCGGTCAATACCGGTGTATCGTTTCGGGTTTACCGCTATTTTATATATATATATATATGTATGTATGTATGTATGTATGTATGTGTGTGTGTGTGTGTGTGTGTGTGTGTGTGTGTGTATTATAATAAATATAAAAGTTTACCATAAAACATTTCCTCAATTTAGAACTAATTATTCATGGTTTTAGACTTTAGTATCAATCAAAAGAAAAAAAAAACACAATATAAAAAATAGAAAGCTTAAAAGTTACCATTGCATACTAAGAAAACAAATAATACTAATAAGTTAATGTAAATAAGTTACCATTCTGTCCTAACAAAAATTCAAAAATTTCAAAACTTTAATTTTTTTTTTTTTTTTTTTTTTTTTTTTTTTTTTTTTTTTTTTTGTACTGACTGGTATTGCCCGAAATTGGTCGGTACAGCCGGTATTTTTTCCGGTATGAAATAGGGGGGTTATATGTACCGGTTTGCTTGCCGGTACGATATATTCCGACGGTACCAGCTGGTACGGTACAGAATTGACTCCCTTGGTTTTAGTTGCAATTTCACCTTATATATTTACGGACAAGATCTGACCCTAAACATGTTTGGATCTATCTTTTCCAACTCATTACGTGACAATTTATAAGAATAATCATTTCTATTATTTAAACAAGTTATATGACTTATTAAAAAAGTTATGTGACTAAAATTACACACAAATGATTTCTTTAGTCTCCACATAATAGGTTGGAGCAAAATAGTTTTGTAGCATAACTTTTGTGTATGTTTGGTATTAGCTTATAAGCTCAGCTTTTATGTACAATTTTTTAAAATCTTAAATTTCTCAACTTTTTTTAAGGTACATGTACACTTTAGCACAATTTCAACAAATTTTTTTTTTTTTTTTTTTTTTTTTTTTTTTTTTTTTTTTTTATTGTATGCAAAAAACTAGATAAGCTATCTCCAAATGGACACAAATTGTCTACATTTATTTGTGTCAATTATGTCATTTTAATTTTCAAAATCAAGGTACCACCGCACATCCTTGGTGCAATGGTCATTCCACAAGTATAAGTGCTTATAGGGAGTAGGGGGTAAGGGCCGAGGTTCAAGTCTCCAGGAGGGAGTTTCATACACATATACACATAGATTAAGCTAGAGTTAATTTTTATCTTGTATAAAAAAATAAAATAAAATCAAGGTCATTCATGTCAATTTCATCCCTGAACTTTCAATATCAAGACAATATATGCCAAAGTTGAAGATTAAGTTGACCAAATTATGAACTGGTCTTGCTGGTAATTACAACAAAAAACTTGGGAGATTTTTTAAGTTACTTCACGACTGGTGATAGTAACACAAACCCGTACTGAAAGATAGAAAGAAAGAAAGGAAGAACAATCTCCTCTTTACATTTACAGTGTCACAACCTCTCTTTCTCTTTCTCTCTCTCTCTCAAGCAATGGGCTTTTTTGTGGGAAGCTCTTGCTTTTTACACTCTCCCCCCTGCCAATCTCGCTTTCTTTCTTCTTCTTCTTCTCAACCCATGTTCTTGTATTCTTGCACAAGAAATGCAGAGACAAAGAGGAAGAACATTGCTCCAATGGCTTCTATGCACCATCAGGACCCAAACCAAGGCGTTCACTTAAAGAGGAGGGCGATTCTGTTTGTGGGTATTACGGTTCTTCCCTTATTGCAACTCAAGGCTAGAGCTCTTGAAGGTTTAGCAACAAGTAAGACTAAAATATCAAAACTCTTTGGCTTTCAAAGATTTACATATACTGCCGCTTTATTCTTTTTTTTTTTTTTTTTTTTATGGCTCTATGTAATAAGTTCTATTTTTGTAACAAGTTTATGACTTTGGTGATATGGGTCTTCAAGATTTTTGCTTTTCTAATGTGTTCTTTATAACAAAAGTTGATTGGAACTTAATCTTCTTCTTCTTCTTCTTCTTATTATTTCTTTTTAATAGGGTTAGTTACAATTATTGTTTCTTTTTAGTTTATACACTTTCTTTAAGCAACTCTATATTATTGGTGTGGTAAATTTTGAGTTTTGTCTGTTTCTTGTATTGGTTTAGATTCTTTTTCAAGAAATTTTTTTCTGGGGTGGCTAAATTTTTTGTTAATTGCCACCTCTTTGTGCAACTGAATTATTATTTTTAATTAATATTCAGCTATTCCATTTATGTGTGAAAATAATGGCTGGTTACCTCTAACACCTGTCTGTTGAATTGGTTTTTTGCTGAGTTAGCTTAAGGAGTTACTTACATGACTAATGGTAGGGGAACCAAAACCAAATATAAATTTAAAGATAATCAATAGTAATGTTATCTTGATTTGAGTCACTAAGTGTTGTGTAAAATAGATTAGTATAGCAATCTAAGTTAGGTTTCTGTAATAGGGGGAGGATGACAAGAAATTAGTGGCAAAGGTTAAGTTTGGTTTTAATAGTTTAGCATGAGTACCTGTTAAAAAAGTCAGTTTGAAACAGAAGTATGGATATGAATCCAAATCGGTACTTAAACATATCTATTACTTTCAAAACCATAAGTATATAGTCTAATAATTATGATTATTAATAAAGGAACTTGTCTTATTATACTATTTGCTTTAGGTAAATTCAACAACAGTCTATTTGGATGGTAAAATTTGATGGTTCATAGTAGTGTAGACCAGTAGTTTGTGCCTAGCTTTGGATTATAAAGAGAGAAGTAAGCTCAAAGCTAATTATGCCATGGCTATTGCCAGATGTGTTTTTACTGTACCATTAAAAATACCCTTCTTTTGTCATTGAATTAAAGAAGGGTAAGTATATACTATTATCAATGTTTCACCTTCATGATTGAAATGATGGGATTAATATGACACCCCCCTTTTTTTTTCTTTTAAAGAATGATTTCATGAAAGGTGTAACTTTAATTTCAGAGATCAAATTCTAATGTCAACCTTGCATTTCAGCATATGTTTATTATAGCCCATTATGTGTGCACCCTTATATTTCTTGGTGGTTGTGACTTAGATATAAAACTTTCAAGAATTCCACAAATGACTCAAGGTATCTCATATGATATAGTTTTAGGAAAGGCTTTTTCCAATTCCTAAATACAAATACACAAAATAATGTAATGGGAATGGATGAATTTTAAATTAGTTATTGACTAAGAGAGAGATGCTGAGGTTTAAAATGTAGATTGGATGGAGAAGTTAGTGTTGTTTGGGAACAATATTGTGGCATGAAACCTTTCATATTTCATTGCTTCTCCTTAGTATTCATGGTATGAAAGTTGCATTAGTAATTCCTGGCATAAAGTTGATTGCCCCTCACTCTTCATTCGTAATGAAGTGACCAAATGTTATGCTGGCGTCAACCTTCCAAAACCCTCCTCCTTTTTTGAGGATTGGGATTGGCTGTGAATTTCACTGCCCCTCACTCTATGTATCGAAAATTTCTTCTTAAGCCCTGGAATTATAATAACATTCTTCTTCTGGTCTTTTCAACTTGTATGATAGTTACATTTATAGGACTAGACTTATGATTTGAGGGGATTCTGAATTACTTTCCAAGCATCATACTAGCCTGAGATGGATCATCTAGGATGTAACCATGTCCAGGAACAAATGGCAAGATCTAAGCTTAGATGTAGCAGTGCACATTAGTGACTTGGCATATGATGATGTTTTTCTAACAGGAAACTCCAATTTTGATAATTTTGATAAGAGAGTTAGGAAATGCTTTTTTTTTTTTTTTAATAGATTAAAGAAAGTGAATGTCACAAACATATTTCCTGGACAAATATGTCTATAGAAGAAGGTGAAAATAGGGGACTTAATGCTTATTTGTTTTTTTGGTCATATAGTTGTTCAAACTTAATAAGGCTTGGAGGATATTTCTCCACTTAAGGATCTAAAGTATATGGATACTGCAACTTGGCAGCTTATATTGACAATTTGATATATACACTAATCGTGAATTGATACAATTTTTAGTAGGAGCTTTCTGATTTTCATGGACTTCTTCAGTTTTAATATGTTGTATAATCTCTCTCGAAAAGATTCTGATTATGTGCTTAATCTTTAGGTGCTTTCTCTGTCATGGTCTATTCTTTCGTTATCATAACAATTATTATTGTGTGTACCCGATTGCAATCTCCTCAGTATGATTGTTTATAAATTTATTCATTTTCTTTCAGAGGAAAGTGAGCTAATGAAACCAGAGGAGAACCAAAACGCAGAGGTCTGGATCTCTGCTAGATTCACAAATGATTCCAGATTAGTATATTCTGTTGTTTTTATGTTTGAGTCTTTGAAACTTGATGTGTTCTCAAGTAAGTAGCTTTTATGGACAGCAAGCAATTCAAAGAGATGCTCCACCAAATCCCTTCCTAGCTCTGCTGAACGGACTTGCAGTATTTGGTTCTGGTGTTTTTGGTGCGCTCTACGCTTTGGCTCAGAGAGAAAAGACAGCTTCTAATGCAATAATAGAATCTGTAAGCCTATTTACTTATGAAAAAAAAGAAGCATCTTTAAGCTGCCAATGCCTTTTATAGTCAAGGTTTCTCATAAGCTAATATGACTTGGCACCTTTGAGCATTCAAGAGATACCCTTCTAAAGGGCCTTTTTTGTTTTTTCCCCTTGCAGAAGGAACATGAGGTAGTTTTGAAGAAAAAATTCGCGAGAAATTTTTTACTTGTTTTGAGCTTAAAAAAGATTAAACAACCCTGACTTTATTGCCAGAGCTTTTTATTACATTGGCTAGTTGTTGGATTTTAACCCATGCATGCATTGGTTGAGTTTCACAGATGAAGTCCCGACTGAAAGAAAAGGAAGCTGCTATTGCTTCATTAGAGAGAAACTTTGAATCAAAGTTACTGAAGGAACAGGAAGAACGAACCAAGCAACTCAGAAAGGCAAAGGAGGAGCAGCAGACCTTATTGAGCCAACTAAATGCAGCAAACAGGACGATCACAGGTTTGGGACAGGAGCTGAAAAGTGAGAAAAGATTGATTGAGAAGCTTAAAGATCAAATTGACAGTCTTGAGATCAACCTTTCAAAGGCTGGGGATGATAAAAAGGAACTTGAAGACAATTTGAAGGAAAAGCTCGATTCAATTCAAGTCTTACAGGAAAGGATCAATTTGCTCAGCCTAGAGCTCAAGGATAAAGAAGATAATATTCAAAATCTTAGCTCTTCTCTTGCTGAAAAGGAATTAGAGTTGAACAACTTGAATTTTACCTACAAGCAGACTAAGGACGAACTTGCTAAAGCTCATACAGAAATACAAAGAATGGAAGGTGAATACCTAAAAATTCAAAAAGAACTAGAATCAAAAAATTCTATGGTGGATGAATTAAATACAAGAGTAAGTTCTTTGACTTTTGAGAGAGATGATTATAAGAGGAAATTGGATGTAATTAAGGAGGAATACAATGATCTAAAGTCATTTTCTGAGAAGAAGGCAGCTTTGGATGATAAGCTTTTGGGAGAAAAAGAAGAGGAACTTAATCAGCTAAAGCAGAAGCTTGAGCTTGCTCTAAATGAATTGAGTGAAAACCAAGCAATAATTGCTGATTTGACCCAAGAAAGAGATGGTTTGAGGGGAACGCTGGACACAGAATTGAACAATGTAAAGCAGCTGAAACTTGAACTCCAGAACACACAAGAAACCCTTGGAAAATGTAGAAATGAAGTTTCTGATCTCACAAGTCAACTAAAACAGTCTATAAATCTGTGCTCAGAGCTTGAGAGTGAGATCTCTAGGGTCCAGGCAGAGTTTAGTGAAGTGAGGGAATCACTGCAGAGGAGTCTTGATGAGGCAAAACTAACTA
The DNA here is from genome assembly GCF_932294415.1 of Quercus robur. Lineage (NCBI taxonomy): Eukaryota > Viridiplantae > Streptophyta > Magnoliopsida > Fagales > Fagaceae > Quercus > Quercus robur. The sequence continues at coordinate 22,776,001 of NC_065538.1, forward strand.
GTGAAGTTCTGGCTGGTGAGATGACAGCAGTGAAGGAAGTTCTGAAGAAAACAAACGAGGAGCTACAATTTGTGTCCCATGAACTGACAACTACAGTGGAAGATCGTGATAGACTACAACAGGAATTGGTTGGTGTCTATAAAAAAGCAGAAAATGCAGCCAATGATTTAAAAGAAGAAAAAAATGTAGTTTCTTCTTTAAGCAAAGAACTACAGACTTTGGAGAAGCAAATCTTGAAAGACAAAGAGGCTCGAAGATCTCTTGAAACAGACCTGGAAGAGGCTACCAAATCACTTGATGAGATGAACCGAAATGTTTTTGTACTTTCTAGAGATCTAGAGAAGGCTAATTCTCAAATTTCCGACCTTGAAGATGAAAAGGAGGTGCTTTACAAGTCTCTTACAGAGCAAAAGAATGTATCTAAAGAGGCCCAGGATAACATGGAAGATGCTCATAACCTTGTCATGAGACTAGGGAAGGAAAGGGAGAGTTTGGAGAAGCGAGCAAAGAAGCTTGAGGATGAATTAGCATCTGCCAAGGGTGAAATATTGCGGACAAGGAGTCAAATAAATTCGTCAAAAGCTCATGTAAATAATCAGCGACCACAGCAAGAAGAAGCTGAAGGCAATGTCACAGTTACTGCAAAGAAAAATGTTAGGAGGAGAAAGGCTAGTTCCCAATGAGTTAGTGAACTATCATGATTTCTGTAACCTTCCCCCATGTTCAAATGTTCTTGTATCCTCAGAAATGAGTTTTTTTGGGCTCTCTTCTTCTTTGACATTTTTTTTGGTGCGAAACAATTATATATATAACAATGAGGGGTGAAAACTGATTAAAGCATGTATGTTAGGATTCTCATTGATGAGTTTTGTTTCCGTTGTATGTTTTTAAATGTAGTATCAATTCCTGTAAATTTTTTGACTGGAAGTATTCTACTAATTTTTCATTTGTTTTTATATAATATGTTCATTTTTGTTAGCTGCTAGCATTCTTCTGACAAATTGTTAGTCTTCTAAACGAGTCTAGCTTTTGTTAGTCTGCTTGGTTTTTTATTTTATTTTTTTTAATAAATGTTTTTATTTAAATTATTAATCTATATAACATAAGGTTGGAACATATATACTTGGTATGTGGGTGTTTAACAAATTTGCACTGTGCACTAGGGTATAGAATAATCTGCAATTGGTTTGAGAAACCCCATGTGCAAACGTTTTCTTAGATGATATTAAAATGTTTAAAGAACTAACTAAACTGTCACTGTAAGTATGAAACAAAATGACTTCATTGTTCTGTAGTACTCGGGTTACTCTGACATTTAATACTGTTCTCTCCTTAACTAGTTGACTGAGCTATTTTACTAGTTTCTAAAGTACTTTGTCACATGCATGACTCTCACATACCATGGTTATTTCTAGACCCCAAAGTTTTGTGAGCATTGTTTATAGGGTCTGGTTAATGTGTGCCCTTAAGCTATCCATTTTTAGAATCATTTTTTTGATAATCGAAAAAGCTATAAATATTTTTTCAATTCTTGAGAAAATTTTTTCCAAAAATGAAAATTATTGTCTACCCTTAGGGCACACATTAGCAAAATCCTTGTTTATAATGAAACTTTAACTCCAAAGATAATAAAAATGACCATATGACTGGTAATATCTTCATTCCAACCAAAGTTTCCAAAAACTGTTTTGCACCCTTTACATTGAAACTCCTAGTCAATTCATAGAACCATATTATTAAGTTCACATCCTCCAACTAATCTAAAGTTAAAAAGAAATACGAGGCAATGTCTAGTAAAGTTAAAATTTTATGGCTACTTACTAGGAAGCACGGACACTTTATTTAAGGTATCGTACCTGTGTCATACTAGTGTTGTATAGATTGTTTCATGTTATAATTTTCTAAAAATTGCTTATGTCATCTTGTCAAACCAGTGTCCATGTACATGCTTCCTAAGTTGCTTGCCTAAAATAAGAAAAGGGTGTGGCTAGCCAAGAAAATGTGTTTTTAGAAAGTCCATTAGGCAACTTAATCAAACATTAGATTACAATTGTCAAATTGTGTCAATATGTTGATTTCAGTTCAATCAAAGGGAATGGATCCTTTACATCAAAAAATAAATAAATAAAAGGGAATGGATCCTTGGTGTCTACACCAAATATTTTTTGACCTAATTGATTTCATTGGACCTAATCGATTGTAACTAATAGCAATTGATCTGAGACTTTTTAAAGATTTATTTATTTAGTGTAATTGGTTACAAGTAATTTATATTCTTTACTTGTTCGTTAATATAATATAAGAGCACTATTTTAAAGGCCCAAAATTAACTATTGTAAATAGATTGATCATTGATTAATAAAATGTGGTTGAGTTGGGAGAAATTATGTGTGCCTAAATCTTGTCGAGGGATGAGGTTTAAATTGTTGAAACCTTTTAATTTGGCTTTATTAGCTAAACAAGCTTGGAGGTTGCAGTTAGCTCAAAATTCTTTGGTGTAAAAAGTGTTTTAAGGCAAGATATTTTAAAGACGGTGATTTCATTCATGCCTCTTTGGGGAATAATTCATCATATATTTGGAGAAGCATTTTATCAGCTCAAGGGATTGTTAGGAAAGGGGTAAGATGGCGTGTGGGGAATGGAAGGTGTATTAGGATATGGGAGGATTAGTGGCTCCCAAACTCTTCGCCTCTTCCTCATATAGTGTGATTTCTCCTAGGAGTCTAAATCCTCACATTTCTATGGTTGATGACCTTTCGATCTAAAAAATAAGAGTTGGAATTTGAATTTGAAGCTGAGATTATTGGGAGAATTCCATTGAGTGACCGTCTTCCTGAAGATAAACAGATTTGGGGTGCAACATCTAATGGATTGTTCACAATAAGAAGTGCATATCAGATTGCTATGGATCTTAATAGAAAAGAACCCGCTGGTTCCACCTCTAATGGGAGTGGTATGCGATTATTTTGGAGGAAATTGTGGAATATCAATGTCCCTCATAAGATAAGACACTATGCTTGGAGAGGTGCAAAGGATATTCTCCCAACAAAAGCAAACTTAGTTCACCGACATGTTCTTCTAGATGATACCTGAGAAGAATGTGGTTTAATGTCTAAATCTATGGTTCATTTTTTCTTTGGTATTTATTAATGGAAGCTAACTGGTCTGAAGAGGATTTGGCATTGGTTGATGCTATTGTTTGGGCTATGTGGACTAATAGAAATGAGGTGCGACATGGGGGATTAAGGAAAAGTGGAGATCAGTTGTTATTCTGGTGTAAACAATACTTAGATGACTACTGGGCTGTGCTGGGAGCTTCGGTAAAGATGCAGCAGTAGTTGGAGTCGAAATGGTTACCTCCGGATGAGCCTTCTTATAAGATTAATGTGGATGGGGCTGTTTTTGCTGGTAAAAAATAAGTTGGTGTGGGAGTGGTAATAAGAGATCATGAGGGTAATTTTATTGCTGGGATTTGCAAAAAGTTTTAAGTTCCGTTGGTGGCTGTTGAGATTGAAGCAAAGGCTCTTGAAACTGGAATGTTTTTTGCAGTTGATATGGGTATTCAGGACTTTATCTTGGAAGGAGACTCTTAATTTGTTTCGGGCTCTGCATGATAATTCTCCTGCTCCTGCCTCTGTTACTAATCTGATTTATGAAGTTCAAGTTATGTCCTACGAGTTCCGTAGAGTTAGATTTTCTCATGTTTGTAAGAAGGGCAATGTCCCTGCTCATCTTTTAACTAAACATGTTATAAGTATTGATGATTTTTTAGTTTGGATTGAAAAGAGTCATTGTTTTCTAAAACAAACTCAACTCTCCTTCATGACGTATCCGTTACTATTATTTCCTAATAAAGCTTTTGTGTGTTGGGAATCTCATTCCAATACTTGGGTCATTCTATGGTACCAGAGGGGGTACGGTACCCACTTAAAATTTTCAATCGTTGATTTCATTTGTTTTAATCCTAGTCGTTTATTTAATTTTAACGAAAACCTGTTACCGGTCAAGCATGTTCTATATAAAAGTAAAGTAAATATACATAAATAGAAAAAAAAAAAAAAAATAGACGTCTCTGCATCTCTCGGGTTCTTTCTCTCTCGCTCTCATTCTTCAGTTCTTCCTTTGCTTCTCTCGAGTTCTTGCTCTCTCTCTCTTTTGTTGTGTGTGATGGGTGAAAATCTTTTGGCATCCTGTAGATTTATTGAGTGGTGAAGGCTTCTCAAAAAAATCAAAATCGCTTTAACATAGTTGAAGGTAAGTATCAAAACAACAAAACCCTAACTCATGCAAGATGTAAAATATGTTTTGTTTCCCCAAATTGTTTGTTAGTTTTTTGGATGTTGTTTTGCTTGACGAGTTATATAAGAATAGATGTTATGCTTAAAGATTATTAAATCTTGGAACATTCAAAATAGAATTAGGCCCTATCAAATATGCTATCTGTGTTTATAGTTTGGATTTAATATTTTGGAGTTGTATTGTTTGCCTTATAAATTTTAAGTTAGTAATCTTAGTTAGGTGGTCTTTGAAGGACTCTGTGTGTACTAAAGTGGCTGTGTTGGGCTGGTTGTTCTATTTGTAATTTGTTTGCTCTTCAATATAATGTCTGAATTATCCCAAAAAAAAAAAAAAAAAAAATTGAAGTACATCTTATGCATTGGATCATGTGGAACAATGTTTATCTGCTTTCATTTACTACTTTCTATTTCAAATGATTATTGTTGATTGCACATCACTACTCTCTCTATTTTATATGTTCGAATATGCTATAAGCCTATAATTGGGGAATTTATCCCTCTATGGTGCGCGTTGATTCTTAGCTAGCTTGCGGGGTTAATGATCTATTGTTTTTTTCGTCAGTAGTTTCTGCTTTGAGTTTGTATCGAGACTCCCCTGTTATTGTGCAGGGGTTTATTTTGCTTTTAGGTTGGCCTATGTGATTTAAAGGCTGATGGTTTGTTTGTTTCATTTGTAAGGTCTGATGGCCTAGACTTTGTAAAGTTTAAAAGAGATGTCCTATCAATTAAATGGGAAAAAAAAAAGGCCTAAAGCTTTCAAAATACATTCTACAAGTGTTGATTTTGAACCCAAACCATCATGAGCCATCACTGCTAATATTAATACCTTACCACTAAATGTTATCATGTATTAGCATTCACTAGATGTTATTCCACTTGAGTGTGATATGATTATAACATAAAATACCAAATAGTTAGACAAATAGTGAATTCTATAAGTTTCTTTTCGTGAAAAAAGCTACAACAAAGTATTGAAAGCGAATGGAATGTAATCTAAGATAGCTTGATGGATGAATCTAAGATAGTGGGTATGGGGTATGGTATCCACCCAAATCTTAGCCATATATTTTTATTGTTTCAATCTTGACCGTTTATTGATTTCTAATACTTTTTCTACACATGTATATGGACAGTGCAGTCATTCATCAGGCAAAGTTGAAACGTTCAAGGACAAGGTAGACGCCATCCATCGACAAGATATTTGCGGACTTGGTTGTTAAGCATATACAACTTGTGAAAGAGCAAATTACTTTTAGTTGTTATAAAGTATTAGTTGTTGGAAAAATGGAGCTACAACGTGAGGATGGAACCTTTGACCAAAAAAATAGTTGTAGAAATATTGAATGTAATTGTTAAATATTGATAACATTGCATTTTGGTAGACTTTGAAATCTAAAATTATTTTGAAATGTAGTTATAGCTTGTTGTTGGTTTGGTGTATTTTTGCTTTTGCTTGATTGCTTCATTTTGTTATTTCCTAACAAAAATATCATTAGCTATTTTCATTAGAATGCATAATTTATTTGCTTCTCAATTTTACACTCACTTTCCCTTCATATTTGGGACATCAAGTTCTTCAAGAACATGCTCTGATGCCTAAATTTGTTTTATGTTTCAATTTCAAGTTCTTCAAGAAAACACACTGAGGCCTAAATTGTTTTAGGTTAAATTTTTTTTTTCTTCTTTAGAGTTCACAGTTACAACATTGTATGGTCTAAATATATAGATTCTTTGGAATCATTTAGAGGATCAAATGTTTCCTAACAAATAACGTTTGCTTTGGGTCACCTTTTTTTTTTCATTGAGAAAATTTAAGACCATAAAGGTATCAATAAAGCTGAGATGTGTTTGATTAAAATAATACCCATGAGATGTCAAAATATCTTTACAATTACTAAAAAAAAAAAAAAAAAAAAAAAATCCAAGATATCACTCTAACATGGCAAAATTGAGTAGTTTGAATGCTATTATGGTAAGTTTCAAAATATTTAGTATTTTAGTCATTCTAGGTATTTTATGCGCTACTTTGTTCATTTTCAGTGTTATTTATTTATTTATTAATTTTGAAAGTTTAAAAATGTATTTTAGTCATTTTATAGGTTAACGAAGGTATTTTGGTAATATTTGAAGCATTAGGGTATTTTAGTAATTTTATATATTTTTAGGATTATTTTTTGAAATCCTTAATTTCTAGGGTATCTTTGTTAATTTTCAAGTTTATAACTATTTTGGGAAAATTTCTTGTTAAAATTTTAATTATTACCAAGATTGTTATGAATCAACAAAAATACAGTTATATGTGATGTTGGCATTGCCCAATGTGACGATAAAACTATGAAATGTGAGAAACAAATTATAGAAAATTAGGGTACCATTGAATGTGACAAAAGTACGGTCACATGTGAAACTATTGTGACCATACTTTTAGGTATTTTTGTCTTATATATTCGTCGATTATTTGATAATTTAGTGAGGTTAGGTTGGGTTGGCTATGCCCATATGTAATATTGGTTCTACTTAATGTGATGATGGAATTGTCAAATGTGAGTAAAAAAGAAGAGAACCATTGAATGTGACAAAAGTACAGTCACATGTGATGTTGATACTACCCAATGTAACAATAAAACTGTCAAATGTGAGAAAAAAATAAGGAATCACCGAATGTGACAAAAGTACAGTCACATATGATGTAGATACTGCATAATATGAGGATGGAACCGTCAAATGTGAAGAAAAAAAAAAAGGAAACTACCAAATGTGACAAAAGAACAGTTACATGTGATGTTGAATCTACACAATGTGAGGTTAGAACTGTCAAATGTAAGAAAAAAAATAAAGGAACCACTAAATGTGACAAAAGTACAATCACATGTGATGTTAGAACTGCACAATATGATGATGGAATCGTCAAATGCGATAAAAAAATAAGGAAACTACCGAATGTGACAAAAGAACTATCATATATGACGTTGGAACTGCATAATGTGAGGATGAAACCGTCAAATGTAAGAAAAAAATAAAGGAACCACTGAATGTGACAAAAGTATAGTCACATATGACAAAAGTACAGTCACATGTGATATTGGAACTATACAATGTGAGAATGGAATTGTCAAATGTGAGAAAAAAAGTAAGGGAACTACCAAATGTGAGAAAAAAACTATCACACGTGATGTTGGAACTGTATAATGTGAACTGTCAAATGTGAGAAAAAGTAAGGGAACCACTAAATGTGAGAAAAGAACTGTCACTACACAATGTGAGGATAGAACCGTCAAGTGTGAGAAAAAAAAATAAGGGAACCACCCAATGTGACAAAAGAACTGTCATATGTGATGTAGGAATCGCATAATGTGAGGATGAAATCGTCAAGTGTGAGAAAAAAAAAGTAAGGGAACCACCAAATGTGAGAAAAAAACTATCACGTGTGATATTGGAACTGTCCAATGTGAGGATGGAACTGTCAAATGTGAGAAAAAAGTAAGGGAACCACCAAATGTAAGAAAAGAACTGTCACATGTGATATTGGAACTGCACAATGTGAGGATGGAACCGTCAAGCGTGAGAAAAAAGTAAGGGAACCACCCAATGTGACAAAAGAACTGTCATATGTGATGTTGGAATCGCACAATGTGAGGATGAAACCGTCAAATGTGAGAAAAAAAAGTAAAGGAACCACCAAATGTGAGAAAAAAACTGTCACATGTGATGTTGGAACTGCACAATGTGAGGATGAAACCGTCAAATGTGAGAAAAAAAGTAAGGGAACCACCAAATATGAGAAAAAAACTGTCACATATGATGTTGGAACTACACAATGTGAGAATGGAATCGTCAAGTGTGAGAAGAAAGTAAGTGAACCACCCAATGTGACAAAAGAACTGTCATATGTGATGTTGGAATTGCACAATGTGAGGATAGAACCGTCAAATGTGAGAAAAAAAAGTAAGGGAACCACCAAAGGTGAGAAAAGAACTGTCACATGTGATGTTAGAACTACACAATGTGAGGATGAAACTGTCAAATGTGAGAAAAAAAATAAGGGAATCACCAAATGTGACAAAAGAACTGTCATATGTGATGTAGGAATCGCATAATGTGAGGATGAAATTGTCAAGTGTGAGAAAAAAAAAGTAAGGGAACCACCAAATGTGAGAAAAAAACTATCACGTGTGATATTGGAACTGTCCAATGTGAGGATGGAACCGTCAAATGTGAGAAAAAAGTAAGGGAACCACCAAATGTAAGAAAAGAACTGTCACATGTGATATTGGAACTGCACAATGTGAGGATGGAACCGTCAAGCGTGAGAAAAAAGTAAGGGAACCACCCAATGTGACAAAAGAACTGTCATATGTGATGTTGGAATCGCACAATGTGAGGATGAAACCGTCAAATGTGAGAAAAAAAAGTAAGGGAACCACCAAATGTGAGAAAAAAACTGTCACATGTGATGTTGGAACTGCACAATGTGAGGATGAAACCGTCAAATGTGAGAAAAAAAGTAAGGGAACCACCAAATATGAGAAAAAAACTGTCACATATGATGTTGGAACTACACAATGTGAGAATGGAATCGTCAAGTGTGAGAAGAAAGTAAGTGAACCACCCAATGTGACAAAAGAACTGTCATATGTGATGTTGGAATTGCACAATGTGAGGATAGAACCGTCAAATGTGAGAAAAAAAAGTAAGGGAACCACCAAAGGTGAGAAAAGAACTGTCATATGTAATGTTAGAACTGTACAATATGAGGATGGAACCGTAAAATATGAGAAAAAAGTAACATGGTGTAGCAGGTTATCTACTAGTGGGTACTATACCCCCTTTTTTTGGGGTACCATAGAATTACTCCCAATACTTGCTTCTAACTCCAAACAACTTTCTAAAGGCTTGATGCTGTGCTAATTCCCAGGCTTTTATCCTTACATTGCTTGGTGTGATCGTCTTATTCTTTATATATATATATATATATATATATATAGGACACGCTGCTGAAGAGAAGGAGACAGAAGAAAGTAAGTGAACCACCCAATGTGACAAAAGAACTGTCATATGTGATGTTGGAATTGCACAATGTGAGGATAGAACCGTCAAATGTGAGAAAAAAAAGTAAGGGAACCACCAAAGGTGAGAAAAGAACTGTCATATGTAATGTTAGAACTGTACAATATGAGGATGGAACCGTAAAATATGAGAAAAAAGTAACATGGTGTAGCAGGTTATCTACTAGTGGGTACTATACCCCCTTTTTTGGGGTACCGTAGAATTACTCCCAATACTTGCTTCTAACTCCAAACAACTTTCTAAAGGCTTGATGCTGTGCTAATTCCCAGGCTTTTATCCTTACATTGCTTGGTGTGATCGTCTTATTCTTTATATATATATATATATATATATATAGGACACGCTGCTGAAGAGAAGGAGACAGAAGCACAATAATATTGTAAATGGAAATAATGTAAAGAACTTGAAAGTAAATAGCTTGAAAATAAATAAGGGAAGGGGACACACTGCTGAAGAGAAGGAGACGGAAGCACAGTAATATTGTAAATGGAAATAATGTAAAGAACTTGAAAGTAAATAGCTTGAAAATAAATAACTTGAATGTAAGGACAATAATAAGGCGGTAGAACCAGCCAAGCAGTATATATCAAAATAATTCAAAGTAAATAAGAACAATAGTTCAAAATAAATGAAAGCAATTTAAAACCATCCGGTATGGCGGTAATCCGTCCAAAGGTGGTGGTAGCAACAAGTAAAGTAATGAACATAGAACTGAAAATACTTCTTATTGAAAGTAGGATAAACACTTACAGTAGTAGTAGTGAATACAAGATTTCAACAGTTACAAAGTTTGAACTAGTCCTAGTTACAAGGTTTGTAGGATTACAAGGCTTGTAGTGAACAAGGATGAACAAAGTAGTAGTAGAGCAATAGTAGTAGTGGAAGCAAATGGGTTCTCTCTCTAAGAAGGCTAGTTCTAAGGGAAGAGAAATCAGAACTAAAACTTAGCTTCTAACTTTGCTTCTGAAAAAGCTCCCAAACATAAGGGACAACCCCCCTTAAATAGGCAAAATTCGGAGTGAACAGTGTCATGAATAGTAACGGATGAACAGTAACAGTGAATAGTGACAGATGAATAGTGACAGGTGAATAGTGACTGAATAGTAAAAATTGGAATATCTCCTCTTTTTTGACCCAATCTTGTGAGGAATCTTGTAGGATTATGGGAATCCTCCGTAGAGTCCTATAAGTGTAGGAACAAGGCCTCCTTATTGGTGTCCTTTAAAGACAAAAGAAGCCAATAAGAAAGAAGCCAACAAAAGGAACTAATAGTCATGCATTTTGTTGTCTTCACGTGAACATTGTGGAAAACCAGCTTCTAACAGTAGTAAACATTGGAGCATTGGCCATTGTGCAGGCTAGACAAATAAGAGCATTGGCCATTGTGCAGGCTAGACAAATAAGAGAATCAAAATCTTCCGCAAAATCCGGAGTATTATGAACCAGTACCGGATTTTTCGCAACATATTTGTGAAGGACAATATTTTATCTTGGCTGTTGTGTAAGCCATATAAAGTAACACCAGTCTCGAAATAGTAGTGACCTCATTAATCAGTAGAGGGAGCATCAGAGGGATAACCATCAAAAGGATCAAAAGGGCCTTGTGGAGAATCACAAACATGATCATGGTAAATAGCATACTTATTACAGAATCCGCAATATAAAATTGGCTCAAACTTTGGAATTTTCCCTGGGATAAGAAGACTGTTTAGATTAGGATGATCTTTTGTTTGTAGGTGAACAAAGGCATCAGCATAGGGTTTGGGGCCAAAAACAGCAATTCTACCTGTGCTTCCTATGAAATGATAATTTTTCCATAGATCATGAGCAACTTCACGAATTTGATTATTAAAATAATTTCTCCAGCATTTTGCAAGACCAAAAGGATCTTTAAAGGACAATTGAGAATTTCCCTTAAACCATGGCCCTTGGTGAGTATAGCCATTAATGAGAATGAGATGCTTTGAGGGGCTAACATTCATCCAGTTATCTCTCTCCCATTTTGGTAGAGTGCTCCAGCATTTAATAGTAACAAAAGGTCTTGTGGAAGAGTTTTCAAACCCTTTAATAGCATCCTGAATGATCTGTGGAAGTTGGCTGGCCTGTTTATGACTTGTCAACTTTACAAACCGAACAAAGCCATATTCAAACATTTGGGAAAGCCAGCTAGAATTAGGATCATCATCATCACTATCATCTGAATCTTCATCAGTGAAATACGAACCATCATCAAAATTAATGAGGAGACCAGGAAATGGGTGTTTCTTTTCATATACTCTGAGACTGCTCCCAAAGTGATCTTCCCATTCAAGCTGAATAAAGACATTATCACCTTCATCTATTTCATTAGGGTCAGGAATAGTAGCAGTAACAAGTTTTCTGAAATACTTGGACCATAGGTCAAAAGACCTAGACATAGCCTTGCTATCCAGAATACGAGATTGTAAATCTGAAGGCAAGTTGGCAACAGCACATCTTAACATGGATTGGGTCTTAAGACTCAATCTAGCATAATTAGTGCCCATTATAGTCTTTTTATCCATTGAATGGATTTCCTCTTTGCCAAAGAGTTGACTAATGTAGGCTTTAAGACGGCTCACAAGAGCCTCATTTTTTGAAACAAGGTTATTTTCTGTAACAAAGTCAATATTTGAAGCAAGGTCATTTTCTGGAATAAGGTTAATATTTGAAGCAAGGTCATCTTCTGGAATAAGGTTACTAAAATGGCTCATATAAATCTCATTTTGGGCAGTAAGGTTAACAAGGTGGATTTCAAGGACTCTAAGGGTTTTGTGAAAAACATTACTATGGTTTTTGGTAAAAGCAAACTGGAGGTTATCAAGAATGAATTTAATAGAATCTGGTAATTCTGAATAGGTTCCATCGTGGAATTGTAGATTTTTTGATAAAACATCCTGTAAAGCAATTAATATATCACCATTAGAGTATGTCACCTCTGCCGGGATATCTCCTTGAAGGGATGTTGATCCACTGGGTTTTACACCAGAAGATGCGCCTTCATGCATTTTAAAAAGTCGTCCCGCTGGGAACCTTTTGCTTTGGGAATAGTCCTGTGCAGAAGCTTTTCCCTTGTTTTTCCTTTCCATGATAATCCACTTACTAGTGGTATAAATATGAATATTATTATTATCCCACTTATTAGTGGTATCTATCCACGCATCATTATCCAATTCCTGCAAAGAATCATTAATATTGTTAGGATAATGGATAGTTTTCAATATTTTGGTGTTATGAAAATTACCTTTAACATCATCAGAATTCATTATTAGTTCTTGAACAAGTTCATTCATGGGAGAGTCTTTCTTATAAGACAGATTATCAATATCAATTTCAAACTTTGAAGCAAATTTGAATTTTACTTTCTGTCCAAATGGATCAGTAGTAATTCCATCATGTTCAACAAGAAAGGGATACAAAGCGTTAATAAATGGCAGACCAAGAATCACTTTATCAGTCATATTTTTGACAAGAACAGAAGGAATCTTGAAACAAACATTATCATGGCACACCTGAGCATTAGTCAATTCATACTTAATTTTCATTTGAGAACCATTAGCAGAAACCAATCTTTCAGTAGATTTTTCAAAATATTTTGAGGGAATTAATCCTTCTTGAATACAGTTCATATCTGCACCAGAATCAATCATAGCAATAACAGTGAAATGATAATCAGGAGAAACAACAATTTTAACTTTTGTAAACCATTTTGGAGGAAATAATTTATTAACAAAAGCAAGCTGGGGATTAGTGAAAGTATCAGGAGTACCTTTATCGGAAAGAAGAGCCTGTTGACTGGAATCATTTCCATCACTGTGCTCATTTTGTTCGTTACTAGATTTATTAAGATCTTTATCAAGTTTTAGCATTGTCAATTCTTGTTTAAGATTATGGTTATCACTTTTCATGCTTTTAAAATCATGTTTTAATTCATTTATCTCTTGTTTAACAATATGAATTTCATTTTGGAGATCATTAACAGTTAAATCTTTAGATTTCTTTTTATTAAATCTTTCCAAAGTTTCTTCAAAACTTATGGTTGATTTTGGTTTTTTACCAATTTCATCTCTTATCAAGTTTTTCTTAAACCTATCCAAATAATCTTTCTGGAGTTCAGGGTTTTGAATTTGATTTATTAGCTGAATTATCAATTTTTCATCTTCTTCACTCTTGGTGAGAGCATTAATAACATTGCAACAGGAATCTCTACAACCAATTTTAATATTAGGAGAATCAGAAGAATCATCAGCAGATTGATAGCAAGAATCAGATGAAGAAGAAAAATCATCTTCCAAAGAATCAGACGGAGTGTTTGATTCAAGGATTCTAAATAATTCTTCTTGCACATTATCATCAATGTTTAACATGTTGAACTTGTTTTTTAACTTACCAGGTTTTTCTTTACAATCTTTACTAAAGTGTCCAGGTTTACCACAGTTAAAGCATTTACCTTTACTTGGTTTTTGTTTAACATGTTTTTTAGAAACATTTTTCTTCTTAGCATAGAAATCATTAGGTTTAATAAAGTTATTTATGTATTTTTTTATGGCTTTTATCATGTTTTTTACTTTTCTGCCTAGAAGGAGCAATAGGAGGCAGACCATATTGTTCACAGAAATTTCCCATTTCATATTTAGCTTTTCTTTTATTCTTTAATTGGTGTTTTAACAATTTTTCATCATTGCACATATTAATACCAAGTTTTTTAATAGTGCTGAACATATCACCATAAGTTAAATTATCATAATCAATAGAATCATTTTTACCCATTAATTCTTGTTTTACCTTATGAGCAAAGATAGGAGGCAGACCGTCAATAAACTTTTCTTTCCAATAAGGCTTATGGCAATCTTTCCGGAGCATCACCCTGGAAGTAAAAACATCTTGGTACCATCTGTAATCAGACATAGTTGGACAACTCAAATTATTTAGATAATCAGAAACACGGGATGAAATATTAGATGGAGTACCAACAAAATGTTTGAGAATGGTATAGATCAAGGTATTAACACCATCAGGAATACTACGACCAATACTTTCATCAAAAATAGGCAGACCTTCTTCATTCTTTTTAACAGCATGTTTAATAGACTCTTTGGATTCTTCAGTGATGTATGAATCCCACCATCCACGAAGAGTACCAGAAAAACCAGTAAGAAGCAAGTTAACAATTTCAGGTTGATCAAGATCATGGTTGTTTTGATAAGCAATACCAACCATAGACATGTGGCTCATTTTATTAACGATTTCCTGTTCAGACAAACCATCAATATTCCATTCATAGAGCCTATCAGCAGAGACAGAAAACTGTGTTTGAAAAGATCTCTCTTCAAACTGCATATCAGGAGGAGTAGGTTTTGGATACCAATTTTTTGTAAAAGACATGGGTTTGGAGTTCCCAACAAATCTTTTAATTTCTGGGAAATCATTATCAAAAATTCTTTTTGCAGGAACAGAAGAAACAGAAGAAACAGTATCAGAATCTGTGTTTTCGTCAGAAAGAATTTCTTTTTTGGAAATAGTGAGACCAGTTGGAGTTCTTGTAGAAGTACTAGTGCCTTCAGATTTAATCTTTAGATTAGAAAGCATTTTGTCAACAATTTCAAGAGTCTTGGACTGAGAAGTTTTAAACGTAACTTTTTCTCTTTGACTGGGTAAATCAATCAAAGGTTTCTCAGTTTTAACAGGAACAGGTTTTTCAGAAACAGAAATAGATTTTTCAACAAATTTTTCTTCAATACGGTCAAGCTGTTGACCAATAATATGCAAAGATTGATTAGTAAAATTGTTTTGTTCAATAAGGCTAACAATGGGAGTTTGATCATCAGCAATTTTGAAAGGAGAGGCCTTCACTTCCTCTTTTGTCACTTCATCTTTCTTAGTAGTTATCAAAATTGAATCAAGAGGAGGATGACTAGACCTAACAATGGTTTTATCAATCTTAACAAAATTTGATTTCTTTATCACATTTAAATGTTGTTTTGAAACCTCATTATTTGGAACATAATGGTTTTCAAGAAAATCAAAAAACAAAATATGTTTTTTCAATTGATTCATCATTTCCAACCATTTTCTTTTAACACGGTCTTTATCAGACTGAGCAAAATTATCTTGGAAATATTTTCTCTTGGTTTTGTTTGAAGCAAGCATAAACTCATTGTACAAAGAATCCCAATCAATTTCAAAATCATCATTTAAAACAGTCAAAACTCTTAATTGATTTTGGTAAACAGGAGGATTTTCAATAGGAGAATCAAGATCAGATGGAGTAACAGAAACAGTATCTTCCTCATCTTCATTAGTAGTTTTACTAAATGGAGTGGAAGTTTCAGGTTTAGTTGAATAGTAAACAGAGCTAAATTGGGATTTATCACTTGAAATACCTTTTAGCTTTAAATCAGAGGATGCTTCCAAATTCTTTTTCAAAAATTCATTGATCTCGCGATCTCTTTTTGAAATAGTTTCAGATCCGGCAAAGGAATGTCTTCCTTCGTTGATCCTCAAAGGTGGATTGTTTTGAAAACTTATTTTAACAGTACCATCAAGATATTGTTGAATATGGGTGAGATCAAGCTCATCAAAAATAGGTTTAGCAGGAGGGGTTTCTTGTTCTAACAACCAATCCTTAGGAGGTTTAACATCTTGCCATTGAATCATTTTTGGAACTTGGATTTTAGCATCAGGAGTTGAACATTGAATTAAGATGGTTTTACCTGAAGGTTCTCTAGGCATTATAGCACAAGGATTCATTTGAGTACCCATTAGTATTTAATAAATACGATAGATCAAAGCAAAAGGCTTACTACGCTCTTCCATGTGATATCCAGATGAAGCAATATTCAAAGTCAAAGCTTTAACAATATTAGGATCATCCAAAGCAAGAGTAAGATCAGGATAACAGTTAAAATAAACAGGACCATCATACAAAGAAGCAGTAATCATACCAAGAATGCTATCTTTAAAAATCTTTAATCTAGCATCTCTTAAACACATGAGAACAGAAGCATTAATACCCTTTCGGGTAAGTGGTTTAATAGAAACTTGAACCATACCAAGATGCAAATAACTGAATTTTTTAGCAGCAAGGAAATCATTAATATTCTTTTTAGTAAACAAACAGCATTTTTCATGGATTCTCAAAATAGAGAAAATTTGTTCAACAGTTCTAGCTTTGTAAGCAGAATGAAAAGCACTTTCAACAAAACTAGTTTTATAAATGGTTTTAGTATCAACTTTAGGAATAGTCCATTTACGAAAATCAGGGATCACCTCATTATCATCAATAGTGTGATCTTCTTCATTTACAATATCAGGAGGACAACTAGTCCTGGAGATGATAGAGGAGTTGGATCTCCACAACTTATCCATACTATCCTAGGTTCAACACTCAGTTATCATGTTTTTCTCACAACCGTTGCATTTCGTAACACATACCCTAACCAACCTCATACCTCTCATGCCCTACACGCCCTCTCTTGGCTCAAACGGGCCTTACAGCTAGGTCCTAGGAATTCACTTTACGACTAGGGTGGCGCCAACGACGGTAAGAAGGGAACACAACAACAGAATATCAAGCGTTCGGGTAGACACGGACAAGGAGACAAAGAACACAACCACACTACCACCGGCCAGAAAAGAGTGGCTCTGATACCATAAAGGGGGAAGGGGACACGCTGCTGAAGAGAAGGAGACGGAAGCACAGTAATATTGTAAATGGAAATAATGTAAAGAACTTGAAAGTAAATAGCTTGAAAATAAATAACTTGAATGTAAGAACAATAATAAGGCGGTAGAATCAGCCAAGCAGTATATATCAAAATAATTAAATGTAAATAAGAACAATAGTTCAAAATAAATGAAAGCAATTTAAAACCATCCGGTATGGCGGTAATCCGTCCAAGGTGGTGGTAGCAACAAGTAAAGTAATGAACATAGAACTTGAAAATACTTCTTATTGAAAGTAGGATAAACACTTACAGTAGTAGTAGTGAATACAAGATTTCAACAGTTATAAAGCTTGAACTAGTCCTAGTTACAAGGTTTGTAGGATTACAAGGCTTGTAGTGAACAAGGATGAACAAGGTAGTAGTAGAACAATAGTAGTAGTGGAAGCAAATGGGTTCTCTCTCTAAGAAAGCTAGTTCTAAGGGAAGAGAAATCAGAACTAAAACTTAGCTTCTAACTTTGCTTCTGAAAAACCTCTTAAGGGACATCCCCCCTTAAATAGGCAAAGTTTTGAGTAAACAGTACTCATGAACAGTAAAAGTTAACAGTAAAAGATAAATTGCTGAAAGCAATCTTGGTGTGACTAAAAGTTACGGGAAACACGGAGAATCAACTTTTCAGAACATTATTATCAGGAGTGGAGATTAACAGTGAAAGTCCACTAGTAAACAGTATCATCAGGAGTGGAAATTAACAGTGAAAGTCCACTAGTAAACAGTGTAGCATTTGGCCTTTATGCAGGCTAGACAAATAAGCTCAATCTTCTCGAAGATTTGGAGTATCTTCATCATGTCCAAACAGCTCCTGGTCATATGGGAAATAAGGGTTGTGAGCAACAGATTCTTCAGAGGACTCTTTGGATTCTTCCTGATTAGCAACAGCTTCTTCTGCCCATTTGAGTAAAGCTAGAAGAGCATCAGGATTCTTTCTCAAATTGTCAATAGAGGAGCTTTTAGTCTGAACATTTTTGCCGGAAGAAGAAGAAGGAGCATCAACAGGAGCAAGGGTTTGAACAGGGGAATGATCTTTGGTCATGGGCAAAGCAGCAGCAGATGAAGATTCTCTGGAGATAAAGGCAACAGCGGTAATGATCTTTTGAGTGTGAGGGAATTTTCCCCACCATTTTACATACCAATGCCTGGAGAGAACATCACCATCTTTCTCATATTGCCATTTCAATATCCAAGGTATTTTATATTTTTTAACAAAATGAAGCAAGGTAGGAAATTTGGCTCCATAAGCATCACACCTAAAACATTTCTTGAAACTGTTGAAAGCTTCAAGCAATGGTGCAGGAAATAAATCAACAATAGGACCAAATTGGGCCCACCAGCGGTTGAACCAAAGGGGCAAATCACTAGTGAATTCTTTGTCAAAGTTAACAAACCAGGAATGAGACATGTTTTCATTCTGGTGTAGCATTAATCTTGACCAAGCCATGATATAATCATAATATGAATAGGGAATGGGGGAACTTGGCATTGTTCTGGTAGATGTAAGAGAAGAGCCCCATTGTTCTTCAGAAATAAAATTGGCCAAGTAAACACTGTGGTAAATAATTTTGGAAGCATCGTTGTGATCAGAAATGGTGTTAATAATAATAGATCTTTCATGGCGCAGAAGATCAGAATAGTAATTTAAATTCTTTTCCCTATGCTCTGGAATCCAATGAAACTTTGGAGGGAAATAACTCCTAGCAAGTTTGAGCGGATCAGAAATAGAGGCTCTGTTGGGTTCAATATAAAACAGGTGTTGGAAATATTGTTTTTTGATGTATTGAGGGGAATTTTTTGGATAAACAGTTTTGATGGGCCGGTTAACAGGGGTTAAGGCATAAGGATCATAAGATGAAGCAAGAACAATGGAGTAATTAATCCTAGGGATGGTTCCTAGGGTGGTAAAACGGTTGGTTATTTCAAGAGGAGAAGTAGGTTCCTTTTTAACAATTTGTTTATCAGTTTCAGCAGGAGGATTATCTTTTGGTCTTCTACTTGTCATGGTGACACTGCAGAAATTCACGGGTAAGGAAATCAGGGATAAAATTTTGAGAACCCTTAATATATTCAATATCAAAATCAAAAACGCTTAAAATAGCTTGCCATCTAGCGAAAATATGTTTTGAGGCAATATTTTCAACATCTTTTTCAATAACATATTTAGCACTTTTGCAGTCAATACGTAACAAAAATTTTTGGTTTAACAAATCACTCTGAAATTTTGAAATACATAGTACTATAGATAAAATTTCCTTTTTAATAGTACTATAATTTAACTGTGCATTGTTCCAAATACCAGAATAGAAACGAACAATTTGTTCAGATGACTTAGGAGAAATTCTTTGTTTTAGAATACCACCATAACCAACATCAGAGGCATCAGTTTCAACAATTTTGAAAGCTCCAACAGTAGGAATGCCAAGACAAGGCAATGTCTTAACATGAGTTTTGATTTGTTTAACAATAGAAGTATGAACATCAGACCAAGGAGGAGGATTACTTTTTAACCGATCAAACAGAGGTTTACATTGTTTCCTCATATCTTTGTAAAAGTCTGCAACATAGTTTAATGACCCAAGAAATCTTTGGAGTTGTGTTTTGTCAATGATAACATCAGGAAACTTATCGGCAAACTGGATGGCTCTATCTATAGGACGAATCTGTCCTTCAGAGATATCATAGCCAAGGAAACGAACTTTGGTTTGGAATAGTTTAACCTTCTTGGCTGAGACAACAAGACCATTTCTTTTGATAGTATCTAGAAACGAATTCAAATGTTTCCAGTGTTCGTCAATAGAGCTAGAGTAAACAAGAACATCATCAATATAAACAATGGTGAAATGACTGAAGGAGTTAAAAATATCATTCATGATATTTTGAAACTCGCTTGGGGCATTTTTAAGGCCAAATGGCATAACATTCCACTCATAATGTCCAAAAAGAGTGGTGAAAGCAGTTTTGTACCTATCATTCTCACTAATCTGAATTTGCCAAAACCCAGATTTCATATCAAACTTAGAGAACACAACGGCTTCATTCAACCTATGGACAAGGTCATTCTTGTTGGGAATAGGATACCGAATCCATTCTAAAACCTTATTCAGTGGTTTGTAGTTGATGACTAATCTTGGGGTTCCTCTTTCAATTTCAGCATTTTTTTGGACATAAAAGGCTGAACAAGACCAAGGAGACTTGCTATTCCTAATCAATTTTTTCTGCAACAAATCATGGATTTCTTTTTTGCAAAATTCAACAGTTTCAACATTCATTTGGATAGGACGAGCTTTAGTGGGAATATTTTTCTCATCAAAATCCTTGACATATGGCAAATCAACAATATGTTTTTTCCTATGCCAGAAAGCATTAGGAACATCGGAGCAAACATCATCAATCAACATTTTCTGGAAATTATCAATTTTGGATTGCAACAATTTATCAGAAATTTGTTCAGCAATTTTCTTGTATCTAACTTCTTGCTGAAGAAATTGAAGATGTTTAATTTTAGCATGAATCATGTTTGAAGCAGTATTAGTATCAATATCAAACTTCGAAGCAAATTTGAACTTTACTTTTTGTCCAAAAGGATCAGTAGTAATTCCATCATGTTCAACAAGAAAAGGATATAAAGCATTTATAAAAGGCAAACCAAGAATCACTTTATCAGTCATATTTTTAACAAGAACAGAAGGAATCTTGAAACAAACATTAGCATGGCATACATGAGCATTATTCAATTCATACTTAATTTTCATTTGAGAACCATTAGCAGAAACCAGTCTTTCAGTAGATTTTTCAAAATATTTTGAGGGAATTAATCCTTCTTGAATACAGTTCATATCTGCACCAGAATCAATCATAGCAATAACAGTGAAATGATAATCAGGAGAAACAACAATTTTAACTTTTGTAAACCATTTTGGAGGAATCATTTTATTAACAAGAGCAAGTTGAGAAATAGTAACATCATCAGGGATACCTTTACCAGAAAGAAGAGCTTGTTGACAGGATTCATCTCCATCATTATGCTCAAGACCTTGTTTAAGATTATTTTTATCACTTTTAACATCTTTAGAATCATGTTTTAAGTTGCTTATCTCTTGTTTAACAATATTAATTTCATGTTGTAAATCATTAACAGTTAGTTCTTTAGCTTTCTTTTTATTAAATTTTTCCAAAGTTTTATCCTCTTTACTCTTGATGAGAACATTGGTTTTAATAACATTGCAGCAAGAATTTCTACTACCAATTTTAATATCAGAAGAATTATTAATATTTAGTATGTTGGATTTGTCTTTTAAATTTCTAGGTTTTCTTTTACAATTTTTATTAAAGTATCCAGATTTTCCACAGTTAACAAATCTCTTCTTAGCATAGAAATAATTAGGTTTAACAAAGTTATATCTGTACCTTAGTTGGTGTTTTAACAATTTTTTATCATTACACCTATTGGTACTAAGTTTTTTAATAGTACTAAAAATATCTTCATAGGTTAAATTATTATAATCAATAGAATCATTTTTACCCACTAATTCTTGTTTTACCTTATGAGCAAAGATAGGAGGCAGACCGTCAATAAACTTTTCTTTCCAATAAAACTTAAGACAATCTTTCCGGAGCATTACTCTGGAAATAAAAACATCTTGATACCATCTGTATTCAGACATAGTTGGACAACTCAAATTATTTAAATAATCATGAGATGAAATATTGGATGGAGTACCAACAAAGTGTTTGAGAATAGTACAGACCAAGGTATTGACTCCATTACAAACAATACTTTCATCAAAAATAGGCAAACAGTCATCATTCTTTTTATCAGCATGTTTAATAAACTCTCTGGATTCTTCAGTGAGATATGAATCCCACCATCCACGAAGAGCACAAGAAAACCCAGTAACAAGTAAGTTAATAACATCAGGTTGATCAAGATTATGGTTATTTTGATAAGCAATACCAACCATAGACATGTGAATTATTTTAGTAACGATTTCTAGTTCAGACAAACCATCAATATTCCATTCATAAAGTTCATCAACAGGAACAGAAGAAACAGAGGACACAGTATCAGAATCTGTAATTTCTTCAGAAACAATTTCTTTTTTGGAAATAGTGAGAGCAGTTGGAGTTCTTGTAGAAGCACCCTCAGTTTTAACTTTTAAATCAGAAAGAATTTTTTCAACAATTTCAAGAGTCTTGGACTGAGAAGTCTTGAACACAACTTTTTCTTCTTGACTGGGTAAATCAATCAAAGGTTTCTCAGTTTTAACATATTTTTCAACAATTTTTTCTTCAATACGGTCAAGCTGTTGACCAATAATATGCAAAGATTGATTAGTAAAATTGTTTTGTTCAATAAGGCTAACAATAGGAGTTTGATCATCCGCAATTTTGAAAGGAGAGGCCTTTACTTCCTCTTTTGTCACTTCATCTTTTTTTGTAGTTATCAAAATTGAATCAAGAGGAGGATGACTAGACCTAACAATGGTTTTATCAATCTTAACAAAATTTGATTTCTTTATCACATTCAAATGTTGTTTTGAAACCTCATTATTTGGAACATAATGGTTTTCAAGAAAATCAAAAAACAAAATATGTTTTTTCAATTGATTCATCATATCCAACCATTTTCTTTTAACACGGTCTTTATCAGACTGAGCAAAATTATTTTGGAAATATTTTCTTTTGGTTTGGTTTGATGCAAGCATAAACTCATTGTACAAAGAATCCCAATCAATTTCAAAATCATCATTTAAAACAGTCAAAACTCTTAATTGGTTTTGGTAAACAGGAGGATTTTCAATAGAAGACTCAAAATCAGATGGAGTAACAGATATTGTTGAATAGTAAACAGGTTTAGTTGAATGGAGTGGAAGTTTCAAGTTTAGTTGAATAGTAAACAGAGCTAAATTGGGATTTATCACTTGAAATACCTTTTAGCTTTAAATCAGAGGATGTTTCCAAATTCTTTTTCAAAAATTCATTGATCTCACGATCTCTTTTTGAAATACTTTCAGATCCAGCAAAGGAATGTCTTCCTTCGTTGATCCTCAAAGGTGGATTGTTTTGAAAACTTATTTTAACAGTACCATCAAGATATTGTTGAATATGGGTGAGATCAAGCTCATCAAAAATGGGTTTAGCAGGAGGGGTTTCTTGTTCTAACAACCAATCCTTAGGAAGTTTAACATCTTGCCATTGAATCATTTTTGGAACTTGGATTTTAGCATCAAGAGTTGAACATTGAATTAAGATGGTTTTACCTGAAGGTTCTCTAGGCATTATAGCACAAGGATTCATTTGAGTACCCATAAGTTTGTAATAAATGCGATAAATCAAAGCAAAAGGCTTACTACCCTCTTCCATGTGATATCCAGATGAAGCAATATTCAAAGTCAAAGCTTTAACAATATTAGGATCATCCAAAGCAAGAGTAAGATCAGGATAACAGTTAAAATAAACAGGACCATCATACAAAGAAGCAGTGATCATGCCAAGAATGCTATCTTTAAAAATCTTAAATCTAGCATCTCTTAAACACATAAGGACAGAAGCATTAATACCCTTTCGGGTAAGTGGTTTAATAGCAACTTGAACCATACCAATATGCAAATAACTGAATTTTTTAGCAGCAAGGAAGTCATTAATATTCTTTTTAGTAAACAAACAGCATTTTTCATGAATTCTTGAAATAGAGAAAATTTGTTCAACAGTTCTAGCTTTGTAAGCAGAATGAAAAGCACTTTCAACAAAACTAGTTTTATAAATGGTTTTAGTATCAACTTTAGGAATAGTCCATTTACGAAAATCAGGGATCACCTCATTATCATCAATAGTGTGATCTTCTTCATTTACAATATCAGGAGGACAACTAGTCCTGGAGCTGATAGAGGAGTTGGATCTCCACAACTTATCCATACTATCCTAGGTTCAACACTCAGTTATCATGTTTTTCTCACAACCGTTGCATTTCGTAACACATACCCTAACCAACCTCATACCTCTCATGCCCTACACGCCCTCTCTTGGCTCAAACGGGCCTTACAGCTAGGTCCTAGGAATTCACTTTACGACTAGGGTGGCACCAACGACGGTAAGAAGGGAACACAACAACGGAATATCAAGCGTTCGGGTAGACACGGACAAGAAGACAAAGAACACAACCACACTACCACCGGCCAGAAAAGAGTGGCTCTGATACCATAAAGGGGGAAGGGGACACGCTGCTGAAGAGAAGGAGACGGAAGCACAGTAATATTGTAAATGGAAATAATGTAAAGAACTTGAAAGTAAATAGCTTGAAAATAAATAACTTGAATGTAAGAACAATAATAAGGCGGTAGAACCAGCCAAGCAGTATATATCATATTGTAAATGGAAATAATGTAATGAACTTGAAATTAAATAGCTTGAAAATAAATAACTTGAATGTAAGGACAATAATAAGGCGGTAGAACCAGCCAAGCAGTATATATCAAAATAATTCAAAGTAAATAAGAACAATAGTACAAAATAAATGAAAGCAATGTAAAACCATCCGGTATGGCAGTAATCCGTCCAAGGTGGTGGTAGCAACAAGTACAGTAATGAACATAGAATTGAAAATACTTCTTATTGAAAGTGGGATAAACACTTACAGTAGTAGTAGTGAATACAAGATTTCAACAGTTACGAAGCTTGAACTAGTCCTAGTTACAAGGTTTGTAGGATTACAAGGCTTGTAGTGAACAAGGATGAACAAGGTAGTAGTAGAGCAATAGTAGTAGTGGAAGCAAATGGGTTCTCTCTCTAAGAAGGCTAGTTATAAGGGAAGAGAAATCAGAACTAAAACTTAGCTTCTAACTTTGCTTCTGAAAAAGCTCCCAAACATAAGGGACAACCCCCCTTAAGTAGGCAAAATTCGGAGTGAAAAGTGTCATGAACAGTAACGGATGAACAGTAATAGTGAATAGTGACAGGTGAATAGTGACTGAATAGTAAAAATTGGAATTTCTCCTCTTTTTTGACCCAATCTTGTGAGGAATCTTGTAGGATTATGGGAATCCTCCATAGTGTCCTATAAGTGTAGGAACAAGGCCTCCTTATTGGTGTCCTTTAAAGACAAAAGAAGCCAATAAGAAAGAAGCCAACAAAAGGAACTAATAGGCATGCATTTTGTTGTCTTCACGTGAACACTAGTCTTCCGAATCAAAGTGGAAAATCAACTTTTAGCAGTAGTAAATATTGGAGCATTGGCCATTGTGCAGGCTAGACAAATAAGAGAATCAAAATCCTCCGCAAAATTCGGAGTATTGTGAGCCAGTACCGGATTTTCCGCAACATATTTGTGAAGGACAGTATTTTATCTTGGCTGTTATGCAAGCCAGACAAATAAAGTAACACCAGTCTCGTAACAGTAGTAACCTCAGGAATAAACTCATTAATCAGTGGAGGTTGCATCTGATGGGTAGTCATCGTAAAGTTCCCATGGAGGATCATCATTACATTCATGCTCATGATAGAGAACATATTGGTTACAAAATCCACAGTATAGAAGTGGCTCAAACTCCAGAGTTTTTCCCGGAGTGAGAAAACTTCTTGGATTACAGTGATCTGCTATCCGCAAATGAGGAATGGCATTAGCATAAGGTTTCGGACCAAAAACAGAAATTCTGCCTGAATTCCCCATAAAGTGATGATTCTTCCATAAATTCTGAGCAACCTCACGAACTTGATTGCTAAAATAATTACTCCAGCAGTCTGCTAGAGACCAAGGATTTTTGAAGGATAAATAAGAGTCTCCTTCATACCATTGCCCTTGATGCGTGTATCCATTAATGAGAATGAGATGTTTTGAGGGCTGGACATTCATCCAGTTATCTTTTTCCCATTGAGGCAAAGTGCTCCAGCATCGGATCGAAACAAAAGGACTTTCAAATTTTTTAATAGCAGTCTGAATGATTTGTGGGAACTGGCTGGTTTGGTCATGGCTTGTTAGTCTTATGAGCCTAATAAAGCCATACTCAAACATTTGGGAGAGCCAATCAGGACTCCTCATAGCATCATCTGAACCATCATCATAATTGACTAGAAGGCCGGGAAACGGGTGTTTCTTTTCATACACTCTGAAACTACTCCCAAAGTGTTCTTTCCAATCAACTTGTTGAAGAATGTCACTAAAATCATCTGAATTAGCAGGATCAGGAATAGCAGTTGTAACAAGTATCTTGAAATGTTCGAACCATAAGTCAGAAGACTTAAACATAGCCTTGCTTTCCAGAATACGAGATTGTATGTCTGTTGGCAAGTTGGCAATAGCACTTTTCAACAAAGATTGGGTCTTAAGACTCAATCTTGCATAATCAGTGCCCATAATAGTTTTTTTATCCATTGAATGGATATCCTCTTTGCCAAAGAGTTGACTAGTATTAGGTTCATCTTTGATATTTGGGTGGTTAATAGGATGGCTTTCAAAAGCCTCGTTTTTTGAAACAATTAAAGCAAGATCATTTTCTGAAATAGGGTTGACTTGGTGGCTCACATAGGCTTCATTTTGAGCAATAAGGTTAACAAGATGGATTTCAAGGTTTCTGAGAGTTTTTTGGAAAAGATCATGGTGGTTTCTAATAAAAGAAAATTGAAGGTTATCAAGGATGAGTTTAATAGAATTTGGTAATTCTGAATAGGTTCCATTGTGGAATTGTGGGTTTTTTGACAAAACTTCTTGTAGAGCAATTAATATATCACCATTGGAGTATGTCACCTCTGCCGGGACATCTCCTTGAAGGGATGTTGATCCACTGGGTTTTACACCAGAAGATGCGCCTTCATGCATTTTAAAAGGTCGTCCCGCTGGGAACCCTTTGTTTTGGGAATAGTCCTGTGCAAGAGCTTTTCCCTTGTTTTTCTTTTCCATGATAATCCACTTACTAGTGGTATAAATATGAATATTATTATTATCCCACTTATTAGTGGTATTTATCCACGCATCATTACCCGATTCCTGCAAAGAATCAGTAATATTGTTAGGATAATGGATAGTTTTTAACATTTTGGTGTTATGAAAATTACCTTTAAAATCATCAGAATTCATTATCAGTTCTTGAACAAGGTCATTCATGGGAGAGTCTTTCTTATAAGACAGATTATCAATATCAATTTCAAACTTTGAAGCAAATTTGAATTTTACTTTCTGTCCAAATGGATCAGTAGTAATTCCATCATGTTCAACAAGAAAGGGATACAAAGAGTTAATAAATGGCAGACCAAGAATCACTTTATCAGTCATATTTTTGACAAGAACAGAAGGAATCTTGAAACAAACATTATCATGGCACACCTGAGCATTATTCAATTCATACTTAATTTTCATTTGAGAACCATTAGCAGAAACCAATCTTTCAGTAGATTTCTCAAAATATTTTGAGGGAATTAATCCTTCTTGGATACAGTTCATATCTGCACCAGAATCAATCATGGCAATAACAGTGAAATGATAATCAGGAGAAACAACAATTTTAACTTTTGTAAACCATTTTGGAGGAAATAATTTATTAACAAAAGCAAGTTGGGGATTAGTGAAAGTATCAGGAGTACCTTTATCAGAAAGAAGAGTCTGTTGACTGGAATCATTTCCATCACTGTGCTCATTTTGTTCGTTACTGGATTTATTAAGATCTTTATCAAGTTTTAGCATTGTCAATTCTTGTTTCAGATTATAGTTATCACTTTTCATGCTTTTAAATTCATGTTTTAATTCATTTATCTCTTGTTTAACAATATGAATTTCATTTTGGAGATCATTAACAGTTAGTTCTTTAGATTTCTTTTTATTAAATCTTTCCAAAGTTTCTTCAAAACTTATGGTTGATTTTGGTTTTTTACCAATTTCATCTCTTATCAAGTTTTTCTTAAACCTATCCAAATAATCTTTCTGGAGTTCAGGGTTTTGAATTTGATTTATTAGCTGAATTATCAATTTTTCATCTTCTTCACTCTTGGTGAGAGCATTAATAACATTGCAACAGGAATCTCTACAACCAATTTTAATATTAGGAGAATCAGAAGAATCATCAACAGATTGATAGCGAGAATCAGATGAAGAAGAAAAATCATCTTCCAAAGAATCAGACGAGGTGTTTGATTCAAGGATTCTGAATAATTCTTCTTGCACATTATCATCAATGTTTAACATGTTGAACTTGTTTTTTAACTTACCAGGTTTTTCTTTACAGTCTTTACTAAAGTGTCCAGGTTTACCACAGTTAAAGCATTTACCTTTACTTGGTCTTTGTTTAACATGTTTTTTAGAAACATTTTTCTTCTTAGCATAGAAATCATTAGGTTTAATAAAGTTATTTCTGTATTTTTTATGGCTTTTATCATGTTTTTTACTTTTTTGCCTAGAAGGAGCAATAGGAGGCAGACCATATTGTTCATAGAAATTTCCCATTTCATATTTAGCTTTTCTTTTATTCTTTAATTGGTGTTTTAACAATTTTTCATCATTGCACATATTAATACCAAGTTTTTTAATAGTACTGAAAATATCACCATAAGTTAAATTATCATAATCAATAGAATCATTTTTTCCCATTAATTCTTGTTTTACCTTATGAGCAAAGATAGGAGGCAGACCGTCAATAAACTTTTCTTTCCAATAAGGCTTATGGCAATCTTTCCGGAGCATCACCCTGGAAGTAAAAACATCTTGATACCATCTGTAATCAGACATAGTTGGACAACTCAAATTATTTAGATAATCAGAAACACGGGATGAAATATTGGATGGAGTACCAACAAAATGTTTGAGAATGGTATAGATCAAGGTATTAACACCATCAGGAATTCCACGACCAATACTTTCATCAAAAATAGGCAAACCTTCTTCATTCTTTTTAACAGCATGTTTAATAGACTCTTTGGATTCTTCAGTGATGTATGAATCCCACCATCCACGAAGAGTACCAGAAAAACCAGTAAGAAGTAAGTTAACAATTTCAGGTTGATCAAGATCATGGTTGTTTTGATAAGCAATACCAACCATAGACATGTGACTCATTTTATTAATGATTTCCTGTTCAGACAAACCATCAATATTCCATTCATAGAGCTTATCAGCAGAGACAGAAAACTGTGTTTGAAAAGATCTTTCTTCAAACTGCATATCAGGAGGAGTAGGTTTTGGATACCAATTTTTTGTAAAAGACACGGGTTTGGAGTTCCCAACAAATATTTTAATTTCTGGGAAATCATCATCAAAGATTCTTTTTGCAGGAACAGAAGAAACAATATCAGAATCTGTATTTTCTTCAGAAACAATTTCTTTTTTGGAAATAGTTCGAGCAATTGGAGTACTTGTAGAAGTACTAGTACCCTCAGTTTTAATCTTTAGATTAGAAAGCATTTTGTCAACAATTTCAAGAGTCTTGGACTAAGAAGTTTTAAACATAACTTTTCTCTTTGACTGGGTAAATCAATCAAAGGTTTCTCAGTTTTAACAGGAACAGATTTTTCAGAAACAGAAACAGATTTTTCAACAAATTTTTCTTCAATACGGTCAAGCTGTTGACCAATAATATGCAAAGATTGATTAGTAAAATTGTTTTGTTCAATAAGACTAACAATAGGAGTTTGATCATCAGCAATTTTGAAAGGAGAGGCCTTCACTTCCTCTTTTGTCACTTCATCTTTCTTAGTAGTTATCAAAATTGAATCAAGAGGAGGATGACTAGACCTAACAATGGTTTTGTCAATCTTAACGAAATTTGATTTCTTTATCACATATAAATGTTGTTTTGAAACCTCATTATTTGGAACATAATGGTTTTCAAGAAAATCAAAAAACAAAATATGTTTTTTCAATTGATTCATCATTTCCAACCATTTTCTTTTAACACGGTCTTTATCAGCCTGAGCAAAATTATTTTGGAAATATTTTCTCTTGGTTTGGTTTGATGCAAGCATAAACTCATTGTACAAAGAATCCCAATCAATTTCAAAATCATCATTTAAAACAGTCAAAACTCTTAATTGATTTTGGTAAACAGGAGGATTTTCAATAGAAGACTCAAAATCAGATGGAGTAACAGAAACAGTATCTTCCTCATCTTCATTAGCAGTTTTGCTGAATGGAGTGGAAGTTTCAGGTTTAGTTGAATAGTAAACAGAGCTAAGTTGGGATTTATCACTTGAAATACCTTTTAGCTTTAAATCAGAGGATGTTTCCAAATTCTTTTCCAAATATATATATATTTATATTTTTTTTTTATCGTTCCACACACATCCTCCGTTTGAAATTGTTTTGTACTGAATCAGTCCTTCAGTCAAGTCATATCAAAATAATGTGATAAGCAAAAGGTAAATTGAATTCTTGAGTTGGATTATTATTATTATTAATTTATTTTTTTGGGGTTTAAAATTGTAGAAAAAATAATTTATTTTGTGAGTTAAAGCAATTGAAAGATTCGTTGGTGAAACAGTGTACTCTAACTTTGATGGGCCATAACACTAAAAGGAAAATAGATTTAGGCGAAAATATTTTATATAAAAGGAAAATATTTTTCTGTTGTTTAACTGTGTTGTGAAAATTATGTCGAAAAATTATTTCTTGTGTTCGGTCTAACATGTAAAAAACCTATTTTCAGTAAAGGAAAACACAAGTCAGCCCCCAGCCACTACTTGGTCCAGCCACCACCCCCACCAAGGAAAAACACAACTCACCACCAATCACCCAAAATCTAGATCGAGAAGGGGAAAAAAACCACCACCATTGCTCCGTTGCCACTTGCCACCAAAACACCACCACTCACACCACCACAACAACAACAAAATCTAAAATCAAAGAAAAATAATATCAAACACATAAATACGTGGGGGGTTGGTTCGGGTTAGAGAGAAAAAGCGAGATGAGAAGATGAAGACCACCATGGAGAAGCGAGGGAGGGTGAGACCGATCGAAGAGAGGGATGGTGAGACCGTTCCAGATCGAGCTATGGCGGTGATGGATCGGGTTCATGCTGAGGTGGAAGAGGTGTTTGACTGGTCGGCGGTGAGGTGGAGTGAGATGATGAGGAGAAACTCACCGTGGGTTGAGAGGAAAGCGGCGGAGAGCCTAGTGGTGCTCGGCCTGTGGTTGGTTGTCTAGATTGGAGCTCAACCTGTACTCGTCGGTGCATGGTTGGTGATTGGAGAGGTGGGTCTTGGGTGTTTGTGGATTAGTGATGAGGGAGGAGGGGTGGGCTGAGATCTTCAAGTGTGTGATGTGAGTGCGTGTGAGGATTTGGTGAGAAGTGTAAAACATTTGAAGGTAAGATAACTGTGTGAACGATTTTACAGCAAAGGGGTTCTTTTTATAGTCAACGTTTAAAACATTTTACATTCGACCGTATTTACTGTTGGAGGCAAACACACACAAGGGTGTAAAACATTTTTCTAAATTAGTTTTCACCTGAAACAATCGCAGCCTAAGATAGGTTAATTGCATGGGTAAAAGTTTACAAAAATACTATGGTAACTTAGAACTTATCACCTGAAAACAAGAAAAACTTATTTTCAGTTTCCACGACTCAAACTCAGAGCTTGTTTGGTAGATGTATTTAAAAACATGTGTGAAAATATGTGTGATTGATAAAATGTGTAAAAATACGTGTAATATTGTGTATAAAAACTGAAAATTATTGTTTGAAAACACAAATCAAACACCCTCCAGTTTTTTTGAATATTATGAATTATGTAAACTAACCCAAACAAAGCAACTTCAAATGGAGTACACAAAATTTGGGAAGTGAGTTATTTTTGAGTATTCTAGGATGGAAACTAGCAAAATCAAACATAGCCTAAAGGCTGGGTTTGGATCCAGCTTTTGCGTTTGCGTTTACGTTTCTTCACCTTTTTTTTTTTCCCTGCTGCTGCGCACTCGTTTAGGCAATTGTTGACTTTTCAGTCTTTTTATTAGTTCTGTGGGTCCGTGAACAGTGTACGAGACCCACAAATCTCACTTTTGAATAACTTTTTCATTAAAATTGGGTCCCACAATACTATTCACACATTTAAAAATTATTTTGCTACAGTGTTTTCAATTTTCAATTTTCAGTTTCAACAAAATAAGTTCTATCCAAACAGACTCTAATTGTATGTTAGGTATGAACTTTGAAGTGCAATTGGCTCTCAAAGTTGTCTTCAGACCAGGCTTCATCGTTCGAGAAGCTAATTTGAAGTGAAGAGCGGGGTTTCCTTGAGAGAAAAATACTAATATCTACTGCTATAGTGCTACTTGAAATTCAAAAATACTACTTTATATTAGTAGGCGAAAAAAAGGAAAAGAAAACAACTCTCTCTCTCTCACTCCAAAAAGCTCTTTTCTCTTGCTCTGTTCTCTCTCTCTCTCAACGCATCTTAAACTATCAGCTTCTTACTTCTTCTTCTTCTTGTTTAGTCTTAAGGAATTGGATGGATTGTAATTCAAATCTGATTTTCATTACAATCTATAACAAAAACTAGGATTTGCTTCAGCAACTGACTTTTTATACTTGCTCTGGGAAAAAGTTTTCAGATTTATATAGGCTAGTTTCAGATACGAATCCATAAGACACATGGGTTTGGGTATAGGAGGAAGATTGAGAACCTTATTGGAATAAGATTGATTTGGGTGTTGAATTTTGTTATTGAAGAACTGGGTTTTCTGGGGAAAGTAGTTTGGAGTTCAGAATTGTGGGTTTCAAGTGTATGGCTTTGATTATTTTGAGTTTTTGAGAATTGGGTTTCAAGGAATTGGGTTAAAAGAAGCAAAATTTTGTGACTTTGGAGATTTGGAGGGTGGTTTTCGGTGTCTGAGAAGAGGCTGTTGTAGTCATGTTCTATGGTACAGCGGCATGGGACCCTTGGCATATTGTTGCCCAAATTCTTTGCTTTCGATGCTTATACTATCTCTCCCTAGGACTAGGAGTATTCTTGACATTTCTTGTCTGGACTCGAGTGTCTCGGATGAGCCCTGTGTATTTCTTTGATTGTGCTGCCGTCATTACCTCTACCGTGACCGGTTGGTGTGTCATTGCTTCGTTTTTGCTGAGCTCTCTTGCAGGGTGAGAATTCCATTCTACTTTTTATATTTGTAATTTAATTTCTTAGTTTGTTTGGTTTTAATGTATGTGGCTTAAATGTCAATCTAAGTTCTTATTTGGTCCGTCTGGTTAGGCTTTTTGGGAGCCTAAATGAGGTTGCTGTAGTCATGTTCTATCGTGCAGTGGCATGGGGCCCTTTGCTTATTGTTGCCCAAATTCTTTGCCTTCAATGCTTATACTATCTCTCTCTAGGAGTATTCTTGACATTTCTAGTCGGGACTCGAGTGTCTCGGATGAGCCTTGTGTTTTTCTTTGATTGTGCTGCCGTCACTACCTCTACCGTGACCGGTTGGTGTGTCATTGCTTCGTTTTTGCTGAGCTCTCTTGCAGGGTGAGAATTCCATTCCACTTTTTATATTTGTAACTTAATTTCTTAGATTGTTTGGTTTTAATGTATGTTGCTTAAATGTGAATCTAAGTTCTTATTGGGTCTGTCTGGTTAGGCGTTTTGGGAGCCTAAAAGAGCGTTTTTAAAATCCAAAACTCCATTTTACAACAGCAACTCCTCGGAACTTTTTTACAAACACTCATTTTAAACTCAAAACACAGTTTTGTAACAGCTTATACAAATGCATCCTTTGTATTCAACACTACATTTCTGAATTATGAGAAATTATAAATACTTGTAGAGTTCTATGATCTATCTCCTGCCTTTTACTGTCCAACTCAAGTTTTTGTGAGTTTTGTGATGAAGTATATGATTCCGCTTTGGTTATTCCTCTCAACCAATCACCAAGTTGTCCTTCTCGTATTTTCCTTTAGTATTTTTTATTGTTTCTAATTTGTCTTGTAACCTCCCAGTTAAACATCCATACGTAGGTGAAATTATTTTAGAAACATGTCTTTCAATTACTTTAACAAAGAATATGACTTCTGATAGAATAGAATGGAAGAAAGAATACATGTGGCCAACCCTAATTAATCTATTAAGGATATATTGCTGACCCCAAAAATTTGGGATTAAGGCTTGCTGAAGTTGTCTTTCAATTACTTTAGTGTGCAAAAGGTTGGTTATAGGGTTGTTTCTTGTTGTCATTTAAAGTATATTGTTAAGCATTCATCTATTGCATGTAAACCAATGACAAATATATAATTTTATACATTGCACTTTTGGAGTCTTTGGGCAATATCCTCTTAATTTTCCCACCTCCTTTTAGATGATTATACATATGATATGCCAAGTATGGTGACTATGGGTTTTCATGGTCAACTGTTTTTACCATTCCTCCTTTTCATTTCTCATTTTTACAATTAGTTTTTCTTGCCCTCAAACAGTTAATTTTGGCCTTTAACGTTTGAGCTTCATTCTTTTGAGTCCAACTGTTTAACTATTGATTACTTACTTCTTAAATTGGTCCATTAACGTTCCTTTTGTGTATTATTAACGCAAGATGGCAATGTGATCAATTGTAATCTTGTTGCCCATTTGGGCTTGTCTTGTTTAATATTGGACATCCTCAAACTTGAAGCTAATTGAGGGATCTCCTTAATGTAGTCACTCTAAGATTTGAGCATGGGTAATTTTTCTTCCTCCATATATGTAGTTCAAGACATCCTAATGATTTTCCATTTTGGTTGATGTGACTTGTGCTACCCTTATCAGAAAAGATGGTGGCTACTTCTGTTCTTGGCCAAAAGATGTTGGTCATTTTAAGTCTATTTGAACAAAGAGTCTTTTTTCCCTCTTTCTTTCTTATCAGTGCTAGAAGCTGTACTGGTTTTCACTTTGATCTCATAATGTCTCCAAAATTTGGTGGGCATACCCTATTATTGCTGGTTTCTAGTTGCATGTTGTTGTTAATAAAAATGGGTTATTCATGAGGATAAATGAAGACTATACTGACATTGCCAACATAGAGAATTTATGGTCTAGTTGTCTAGGTCACTCTCTATCTGTTGACTGTTGTTGCATGCTTTTACAGGTGTTATTCATGTGATTGTTAGACCTGTTTTTCTGCTTTGTAAAGATGCCCCATACCTTTAAACTCTATTTATGCTGGCGTTTCCAACATATCTTTTATGCAGTTTATCATTTAGAGATCATTTTAACTTGAATTAGATAAAGGAACCATATTAAAATGTAACCTTTCATATGAATGGTAAGTCTAGAGGCTATTCCTAATAATGGTTTCTAGATTGGGGGTGGGGGGGTGGCTTCTCTTGTTAATGAGCAAATGTTTTTTGTTTATGCAGAGCTGGCATTATGCTTCATTTGATTGAGAGGGCCAAAAAGTGCTTAGACTTTTCAGCCACATTGTACATCATCCATCTCTTTATGTGCATCATATATGGAGGTTGGCCTTCTTCAATAACATGGTGGGTTCTGAATTGCACTGGAGTTGCAGTGATGGCTTTGCTAGGTGAATATCTGTGCATTAGACGTGAACTGCGAGAGATTCCCATTACATGATTCCGTTCAAGTAAGAAATTTTCTTCCGCATGTTCTTATCAAGATAAATTTTCTTCACCCCTATATGTTATATTGCTGAAAGTTTTTTATGTTAAATCTGTACCTGTTTCATAGTTCACTATCAAACAGTAGTTATCCCCCCAAAAGAAAAATTTCCCTTTCAAACAGTGCCGCCTGTCTAATTTTTAGTGAGGATGAATCTCTGGTCTGGTATTCAACTTCATATTTTGCAATGTTATGCGTCGTGCTGTTTTATAAATCTGTTAGGGATTGCACGTTACAGTGTGGATTATGATAGCATTTATGCTTAAATGAAAGCAATGCTTTATATAGATTTTATTTATCATGATATAATCCAAGACATTCACAGTGTCCTTATAAGAGCAAGGTGAAGGGTAAGGTCTTTTTTTCAAGACCCACTAGGTGTGTGTGTAATTACCAATCAAATGGAAAAAAAATCCATAATCCAGGAGCACCGGCACTAATGCTTGTCAGATGGAATGAAACATTAAACTTCCACATATCCCCCTGTTCTCTTGATGCTCTACCCCTTGGGTCAACCTTCTCTTTTATGGAGATTTTCAATTTTGACCCCTTGGGTTGATCATAGCTTGTACTCATGATCTCAAGCCGCCATCAATTTTTTTATTTTTTTTATTTTTTATTGTTGAGGTGCATTGTTATATTTCTTTCCGGCACTTGTTGAATGTGTAATGGTTCACTTGCTTTATATTTTCATTATTGATTTTGATATGGTATAATATGGTTTGATAGTGTGATATACTTTTAAATCCCCTTCATGTGCACTGAAGAAGTTGCTGGTTGATATTTGTTTATTTATCTAGTTAGTGTGCGTTTGGGATGAGCTAAATTTTTCAGCTTGTCTCCACTTTCAACTTATTTTTGCTACTATTCATGGGTTCCACTTTACTTTTTGATACTATTCCCACTATACTATTCAGCTTATTTTTTAACCTTTTTTCCTACACTTTCAGCAAAAAAATTTCAATTTGAGCTAAATAAGCTGTTCCAAACGGACACTTATTGATATGAACTGTGAAGTTTTGGCCTTTTCTATCTGATTGAATCCATGAGTGAGTTGTGTGCAAGTTAATCTTTGGTTATTTACCTCCCATTAGATGTTAGTCCATCCCTGTGTTATGCGTATGACTTCTATCAACCCGTTGTACCTTGGAAGCCTCTAAAAATATCTATTTTGTTATTCTCAAATAAACTATTTTTTATTTATTGGAAACTCATATATATTACTTAAACAGGTTAATCAACCATTTTGGGAGTAAGCCCTTGTAATTAACTTAAGACAGACTTTTATTTAACCAAATTAGTTGTAAGTAGCAGTTTTCAGTTAGTTCTCATGAATGAATAAGATTCCTGGAAAATTAAGTTGTTTTATGGTTTTTAATGGGGATGCTGATGGTTCACTTTTGAAAGGGGGAAAAAAAAATTGATTCACTCATGTGGTTTATGTACCTAATGATTCTAGATGGTCCCTTACACACTCAAATAAACAGGTTCATTATTTCAAAACCACTTTCTTTGAAATAAAACAGGTTTGTTGCTTTATGAATGGATTTCATTTTTATTTTGAAAAACTTAAACTCCTTGGGAAGTCGATTCTGTTTGAAAAACTTAAACACCTTAGATAAGCTTGATTTGGATTGACATATTTGGGTCCTGTAATGTGATTCTTTGTTTTCTGTTGCTCTTTAGTCTTTAGTTTCAAATTATGAAACCTTTTTTTTTTTTTTTTTTTTGGTTTTTGTTTTTCCTCCGAATGGATGATTGTTGGATAGGCTGTTGGGGCATCATTAGTTTTCATTATCATGATTTTGCAAATTGCAATATAAGCTGTATTTTGACTGCATTATCAGTTTGGTTGGTTTACATTTTATCCAATAATTTTTCTTGGGGTTGCAAAACTCATGGCTTGAAATAGAATTCTTCACTGGATTAAGTTTCAGTTTTCTACAAGAGTTGGATGAGTGTCCTTTTTTCCCCTTGCTGTAGGATCAGCAGAATTGATTTGAGACTATTTCCATGCAGATGTTTGACTGATAAAGAAACTGGACAGGCAAGCACAAATTTCAGTAATGGCTGTTTCTTCAGTACTTTGGAGGATCTCCTGGATGAAGCTCATGAAGTACCAAATTTAATCTGTGCTGAGGAAAAAAAAAACCCTTTACCTTTGGATTCTTTCCTTTGCTGATGGCTATGACAGAAGATGACCAAAGAAATTTGAGATGACGTTGAAATGATGGGAAGAATGAGAAATATGAGACTAGGTATGCATAGCATCACGAAATGTTTAATGTATAATTTTTAGGTAGTTTTGGAAAATGTGATGATTTTTGTGCGTCTGATATCATTCCTGGTTTAAAGTAATATGCTTAGTTTTTTTCGTTCTTATTCTTTAAGATGATCAGTTGGATGAGTTTCCAGATCACAGCTATGAAATTGGTTAAGTTTTTGATAGTTGTGCCTAAATGTTTTTATAGGGTTTGTTCACTAGATTGCTGGATCTTTGTTTATTTTTGTCAAACGACCATTGGTCTTTATTTCTTATAAGATGCATGTTTCTCACCTACTTCGCAAATTACATCTAAAGCTGGACCAAGTATTGGTTTTGAACACATCTTAGAAAACATTGGGCTTGGTCTAGGAGGCTAGTAAACTGTCCTAGGTGTCTTACCTTGAGTGAGTAGCTTGTTTCTTGGTTCTTACACACACACACACGTGCGCACATTAGTGCTCTCTCTCTCTCTCTCTCTCTCTCTCTCTCTGTGTAATATCCTGCATATCTTTATTTGAGGTTACACCTAGTTGTAACATTAAAGAGTTACAACTTTTTCAAATCATTGGATTTAAGTAGATAAAAAAAAAAAAACCTCATTAATGTTAATATTTTAATTGATCTCATTTATTATCCTTTATTTAATACATTCTATATTTATTTCTAAACCCAAAAAAATTTATACGGCTGACTCTTTCTCTCTCCACTACACCTTTCTCTTTCTTTCTATTTGCATGTTTTTCTCTCTATCTCCTCCACAGCTCTTCCACCTCCACAGCCAGATCGCAAGCAGCCAAAAAAAAAAAAAAGCCACAGATGGTGCAATAGTCGTTAATGGTAACGAGGCTGAACAAGAGTGGGGTACGAATAATAAAGGAACCTTGTCTGCCTAAAAGCAATTGGTCATGGATGGAAATAGCGTCAACATCACAAAGGAAGAGTGGATGCGGATTCAACAGATGGTGCAATACTTGTTAATGTTTTGTCATTGGCACGGTAGCGCATTGAATTTTGTCATTGGGCACATAGTTTAAAATGTTTCTTAGCATCGGTTATTTGCTTTTGTTACTCTCTTTTTTAGCATATTCTGAGGTCTTATCCTCAAAATCTTGTGCCATTGTGAATGTAGAAAGAACTGAAGTAATGATTATTATTGAGAATTTTTTTTTTCATTGTACGAATTCAAAGAACTTAACAGTAGCTTATAAAAAAAAACTATATAATCACAGCAAAGTTATTACAGTCTCCAAATTAAAATTTTGCTATATAGTCTCCAAATGAAAATTGTGTTACATTTCTCATATATAAGATTAAGGACAATTGAGTTCAAAAACAACACACACCATTCATTGAAAAAAAAAAAAAAAAAAAAAAAAAAAAAAAAAAAAAAACAAAACAAACTGCACACAACCTATTATAATTTTAAAAGTATGGTTAAATTCAATCTCCTTAGAATTAAAGAGAACCAAGGATGGTAATGCTTTCCAACTATAATTATCATCTACATGTCAAAGGTCCAAGGACGGAAATGTAGTGGAGAACAACATGTACGGCATGCTGTGGCTTTTTTTTTTTGGTTGTTGTTGCCGGCAACCTGGTTGTTAAGGTGGAAGAGCCATGGAGGAGATAGAGAGAGAGATGTGTTAGCCGTATAAATCTTTTTAGGTTTAGAAATAAGTATGAAATGTATTAAATAAGGGATAATAAATGAAATCAATTAGAATATTAGCATTAATGAAGGTTTTTTTTTATTTTTATTTATTTTTATTTTTTTTTATGAAGGAAGACAACTAATATTATTAGCCAAAATTGGCGAAAAGAACAGAGTAAAGGTGGGGAGGAGCATCCTCCATCCAAACAGTCAAACCTCTAATATGTCTAGCTAGGTTATGAGCAATCTTATTACCATTCCAATAAGTATGAGAAAAAGAAATACACTCGTTGGTAACTAAGGTGGATTTAGCCAAAGAGATGATGTGGCCGAATGAAGAAAGAGAGTCTTCTGTAGCCATGAAGGTTTTGATCACTGCTTCCGAGTCTCCTTCAAGGATGAAAGGTCGGATACTGTTAGGACATATTTGTTTCACTTGTTAGGAACATATGCCACTACTTTATATAATTGGCTTATTCTTTAACAAAACACACTTTACTGGTAATTGGGTAGATCTAGGATGTGTTTAATAATTCAAGAAACATGTTGTTCGAGTCTAGTATTAAATCCATGAAGATTGGACCAAGAAACAAGTGAGGAAAAACTGTTCATTAAAGCTGGACAGATAGCTCGACACCTGCGGACAGATAGCTCGATAGCTGCGGACAAATAGCTCGACACCTCTCGATAACTGGTGGATCGATCGAGAAAGCTTCTGTCTCCTCGACACCTGCTCGACACCTCCTCGATAACTGTATCTGTTGAAGTTTAAAGCTCGACACTTGCTATCTATCGAGGTTATGGAAATCAGAATTTTCAGATCTGATTTTTGGGCCAGGCTTTTGTATTTGTGTAGGGTTTCTTTTCTCACAACCCTAGACCTATATAAGGCTTATTTTAGAGGCTGTCACATAAGAGAATACAAGGAGAACATATGCAAAAAGGTGATCGATGCCTTATTCTCTCTGAAAGAAGCTACTGCGTCTTTGCGCCTTAGGGCTTTGTAACCAAGTGCTTCTTGATCTTCATTATTGATGAAGTGAAGAACTTTGCAGCCAACAATCTTCTTCTAGTTGGTGATTGAAGTCGCGTATTGGGATCCGCGCAATTGGTTAGTCACATATTAGGATTCGTGCATCAAAGGGTGGCGTTCATATATTGAAGAATTCAGAGGTTCTGAAGTGGTAGAAGGTTTCTACTGTGAGTTCATCTACGGGGATTGTAGAGTCCAGGGACAAAGGTTTTGTACTAGACCTGAAACTTCTCTTTTCTATAGTGGATTGCTTTTCGGGAAGGTTTTCCCCTAGGTTTTTTTTATTGTGAAACTAGTTTGTTTCATTGGTTTTCCTGGGTTATCATATCTTATCTTATTTATTTTTCCGCTGCATGATTTTGACATGATATTGATGTTTGTTTGTTTTAACTAGTTTTAGTTATAATAAATCTAATTAACAACTTGGATTTAAAACTTGTTAATTCTATCAACCGGGGTCTAAATTTCCCAACAAGTGGTATTAGAGCGGGTACACTCTGATTGGATTAATTTCCTGAGTGTGATCCTTGACCCCCGTTGTCATGGATCGTGGACAATCTCTTTTGATTCCTCCTTTATTTGATGGAACTAATTATGCATACTGGAAAGTTTGTATGAAAGCTTTTTTGTAGGCTTTAGGTGAAAAGGTATGGCAAGCTGTTGAAGTTGGTTGGATTAAGCCAAAGGAAGTGCCGGTGGATTGGGATGATGCAACAATCATAGCGGCAAATTTCAATAGTAGGGCCTTGAATGCTTTATTTTGTGGGGTGACCAATGAAGAATTCAAGAAAATATCATCCACAGAAGTTGCCAAGGAAGCATGGATCATTCTTGAAACCACCTATGAAGGTACCAAGGCAGTAAAGACTGTGAAGCTTCAACAACTCACTAGTAGTTTTGAAGAAATAAGGATGGAGGAGGATGAGACCTTTGATGAGTTCTAAGCCAAACTCAATGATATTGTGAATTCTGCCTTCAACCTTGGAGAATGTATTGCAGAATCCAAAATTGTTAGGAAAATCCTTAGGTCCTTACCTGAAAGATTCCATGCCAAGATCACTGCCATTGAAGAAGCAAAGGACATTGATCAAATTCCTTTGACTGAGCTTGTAGGGAACCTTCAAACCTATGAGATGGGATTAGGTTTAATGGGAAAAGGTGGAAAGAGTAAAAACTTGGCTCTTAAAGGTATAGAGGAAGAGATTGAGGACTCTGAAAGTGAAGATGAAGATGAAGATGAAGATGATGATGAGGATGAGGATCTAACCTTCATAACTGATGAGATTATCAAGCTTTTTCAATTTAGGAAAAAGGATAAAGGCAAACCTCCTAGGAAACCTAAATCCTCAAGGAAGGGAAAGAATGAGAAACCCCCCATCCAATGCCATGAGTGCAA
The DNA here is from genome assembly GCF_932294415.1 of Quercus robur. Taxonomy (NCBI): domain Eukaryota; kingdom Viridiplantae; phylum Streptophyta; class Magnoliopsida; order Fagales; family Fagaceae; genus Quercus; species Quercus robur. Next base: position 22,818,003 of record NC_065538.1, read on the forward strand.
AGGTTTTGGTCATATGAGGATAGAGTGCCCAAACTATCTCATGAAGGAAAAGACCAAGGAATCCAAAGATAAAAGGGTTGGTTGCTACCTGGAGTGATACTGAGAATGACTCTTCTGATGAGTATGTAAATGAATGTCATCACGTTATGGCCTTTGCTGCCTCAACCGATAAGGTGATTGTGGAGAGTGCTAGTGACAGTGAGGATTCTTCTGATAATGAAGTATCCAAGAAGATGACCCTTCAAGAAGCCTATGATAAGCTATGCACTGAAGTTATAAAATCTAAAAAGACTTGTCATCTTTGTAGAAAAGAGCTTAATGAGGTAAAACTGAAAAAGCAGATTTGTTAGTCAAACTAGATGAGACTATAAGGTTAGTTGAGACTCTTGTTGTGGAGAACACCTCATTAGAAGAGAAGATCAAGAATCTTGAGGTTGAGCTTGGTCAAGCTAGAACTCAAATAGAGAGGATGTCTAGTGCAAAGCTTGATGAGGTCTTGAGTGCTCAAAAGCCTAGTTCTGATAAGACTAGCTTAGGATATGCTGTTTCCTCTAACCCCTCCTCTTCCACGGCTTCTGGATCAAGGACTGTCTTTGTGCCCCAATCTGAGAAAGGTAATAAAGGTGTGAAATCCAAAATTGATCTGACTAATTCTAAATCCTTTGTTAGACCTCATGTTTGTCACCATTGTGGTGTTTCTGGACACATTCGTCCTAATTGCTTTAATTTGTATCATCAAAAGCAATTTTCCAAACGGTTACAGGTTTCCTCTCAAGGACCTACACCTTTATTTGGAAAGTTATTAAAAGTTTTGAGCTTTTTAACTCAATTTCAGGAGAATCTTAATTCTTCTATGTCCTTTAGTAGGCATACTAGGACATGTGCTTTTTCATCTTCACGGCCAAAGACTCGTGCTGTGTGGGTGAGAAAGGAGCTTAAGACTTGATTGTCTTTTTTGTTTGTCCTCTACTTTAATTCTTTCTATCTAAAGTAGGACTCTTTTTGTTTGATTTCTTATCTGTTTTTGGAATCATGCTTTCATGCATCTGCACCTTTTTATCATACCTTCATGCATATGCATCTTTCATTCATGCTTTCATGTAGTTGTCTGTTTTTGTTTGGTTGTTTAGTTTTTATTTTATTTTGTTTTCAAAATAAAAAAAAAAGAAGAAAAATACAAAAACAGTGTGTGTTTTGTGTACATTGGTATTTGTGTACCTTGGATGGCCATTAAAACAAAATATTCTAAACTTTGTATCATTTGTAGTTTAGATGAGCATCTCTATGCACAACTAAGCAAGTGAGATTTGTGGCTCTTGTTTATGATGAGTAAGATTAAGTTGTCTCTTGTGCTTAACACTCATATCACTCTTTTTGACGGGAATGACTAAAATATCCTGAGTGAAAGACATAAATAACCATCTCACGACTGTTGCCTGCCAATCATAATAAGACACCTGTATGCTTCAGCATAACAAAAGTGCAGTGTCAATGACATTTGTGTGCTTAGGCATAGCAAAATTGGAATGTCAAATATCATTGGATATTTCTTTTCTCTCTTTAATATGCCCATGCATGATATGCTTAAAAGAAAAAATATGCAAAGAAAATTCAAAAGCAAAAAGATAAAAAATGCTTTAAGAATGATTGCAAGCGTGTATTTTAGGAGATGTGGGAGTTATAGGATGTACCTTGAAGGTGATAGTCTCCATCTAGCAAGTTATGATTGTGTGTGAGTTAAAGCGATTTTCTCATATCTCAAATCGTCATAACATGTATACACATATGTAATCTTGCGATGTTTTTCACATACAACACGCAATATTCTTTGCTACTCTTGATACATGTGCATGTACAATGTGATTTGGTCATCACAAGGTTTTACATGTGTTAATGTATGCTCACTAAACTGTCTTGACTTGTTTGTGGAATATAAAATTGGTTAGACTTGTTTAGTGTGTGTGTGTGTGTGTGTGTGTTTTGCATCTTTCTATTATCTTGTCATCTATAGCATCTTATTTCATTACATTCATGCATTTATATGGATTTATTTGTGCCCCCCCTTGATCATCCTTGATCATCTTTATGTCTCTCGGGTGAAACTTTCTAGCTTCTTGTACCCTTTGTCAATCATGACAAAAAGGGGAAGAATTTGTGGAGAATATGTGGTTTCTTTTTTAGATTCTACATGTTAGGGGGAGAAATACATTCTTTTGTAAGGGGGAGATGTGTTTCATCTTGTTAGGGGGAGTGCTTACTTCCTTCTTCTTGTACACCGGTCTTGTGACCATGTTTACATACATTGTGCATATCTTTGACATATATATATATATATATGATGATGTATGTATTTTTTACCTAACTTTACATGTGTTATTTCTTTTCTCTCTTTATACACATGTTTCTTTACTTGTATGCAATCTATTATTTCTGTTTCACACAAAGATGCCTTGATGAGTTTTGTTTAAAGTGTTTCAGAAATACAGGTTGTCAAAGTCTACTTGCCATAAACTCTCTTCTTATAAAATTTTTCAAGAGTTTGTATCAGGATAGATTTTACTGTATTCAACAAGTGAATATGAGTTGAGTGATTTATGACTTCTCTCATATGTTCATTTGTTTGTTGTGGTTTTGTCACGGATTGCCAAAGGGGGAGATTGTTAGGACATATTTGTTTCACTTGTTAGGAACATATGTCACTACTTTATGTAATTGACTTATCCTTTGACAAAATGCACTTTACTTGTAATTGGGTAGATCTAGAATGTGTTTAATATTTCAAGAAACATGTTGTTCGAGTCTAGTATTAAAGCCATGAAGATTGGACCAAGAAGTGAAGAAAAGCTGTTCATTAAAACTGGATAGATAGCTCGACACCTGCGGACAGATAGCTCGACAGCTGCGGATAGATAGCTCGACACCTCTCGATAGTTGGTGGATCGATCGATAAAGCTTTGGTTTCCTCGACACCTGCTCGACACCTCCTCGATAGCTATATCTGTCGAAGTTTAAAGCTTGACACTTGCTCGACACCTACTATCTATCGAGGTTACGAAAATCAGAATTTTCAGATCTGATTTTTGGGCCAGGCTTTTGTATTTGTGTAGGGTTTCTTTTCTCACAACTTTAGACCTATATAAGGCTTATTTTAGAGGCCGTCACATAAGAGAATACAAGGAGAACATATGCAAAAAAGTGACCGATGCCTTATTCTCTCTGAAAGAAGCTACTGCGTCTTTGCGCCTTAAGGTTTTGTAACCAAGTGCTTCTTGATCTTCATTATTGATGAAGTGAAGAACTTTGCAGCCAACAATTTTTTCTAGTTGGTGATTGAAGTCGTGTATTGGGATCCGCGCAATTGGTTAGTCACATACAAGGATTCGTGCATCAAAGGGTGGCGTACATATATTGAAGAATTCAGAGGTTCTGAAGCGGTAGAAGGTTTCTGCTGTGAGTTCATCTACGGGGATTGTAGAGTCTATGGACAAAGGTTTTGTATTAGATTTGAAACTTCTCTTTTCTATAGTGGATTGCTTTTCGAGAAGGTTTCCCCCTAGGTTTTTTACTGTGAAATTAGTTTGTTTCATTGGTTTTCCTAGGTTATCATATCTTGTCTTATTTATTTTTCTGCTGCATGATTTTGACATGATATTGATGTTTGTTTATTTTAACAAGTTTTAGTTATAATAAATCTAATTAACAACTTGGATTTAAAACTTGTTAATTCTATCAACCGGGGTCTAAATTTCCCAACAGATACCAAGCTCCTGAGCAAATGAAATTGCCCTGGTAGCAGCCATAGCTTCAACAATATCAGGAGAGAAAGGAAGTGGGGCTTGTTCCGAGAGGGAAGCCATAACATTCCCTTGCCAGTTTTGGATTACAAAGGTTTTGTAGAGTCTATGGACAAATGTTTTGTACTAGATCTGAAACTTTTCTTTTTTATAGTGGATTGCTTTTCGAGAAGGTTTTCCCCCAGGTTTTTTACTGTGAAACTAGTTTGTTTCATTGGTTTTCCTAGGTTATCATATCTTGTCTTATTTATTTTTCCGCTGCATGATTTTGACATGATATTGATGTTTGTTTGTTTTAACAAGTTTTAGTTATAATAAATCTAATTAACAACTTGGATTTAAAACTTGTTAATTCTATCAATCGGGGTCTAAATTTCCCAACAGATACCAAGCTCCTGAGCAAATGAAATTGCCTTGGTAGTAGCCATAGCTTCAACAATATTGGGAGAGAAAGGAAGTGGGGCTTGTTCCGAGAGGGAAGCCATAACATTCCCTTGCCAGTTTCGGATTACAACACCCAGCCCAGCCTTGCCCATCTCAGGAAATGTGGCCCCATCAAAATTAACTTTGAAACAATCTATGGGAGGTGGAGACCATTGAGACTGAACCCGTGACTGCCCCAAAGACACCCTGCTGCGATGGGAGCAAAATATTGTGTTGTTTGAAGTCAGACAAAGCTTGTGAAGCTTGAGGTAGCACTTGAGAAACGGGGATATCCAGGTGCCTCGTTCTAATCTAATTCCTACGGTACCACAGTGTCCACATCACCATGACCATCAACTCCATATTTTTATCCTCCAAAAAACCAAAGTCCATTAATACTAGAAAAGAAGAGAAGCTACGCACTTGCCGAAACTCACACCCCGGCATGGCTTCCCATACTTCAAATATTTTCGAACACTCCCATAAAGCGTGGCACATTGTCTCAGGGGTTGAAAGGTAGTGCTTGCATACATCATCCGTAAGGATTTTCCTCTTCCGTAAGTTCCATTTGACCGATATCGCATCGCGACATGCACGCCAAAGGAAGTTTCAGACTTTATTTGGAGCAGGGAGACTCCAAATTCTCTTCCAAATATCTTTATGTTGGTGTTGGTTGGCCTGTGAAGTTTAGAGGATGGCTTCATTAGCTAGGAACCTTGAGCCTGATTTCATTGAGTAGACACTTGAGGAGTTAAAAGGCCACATAACCTTATCCTCTATGGGAAGTGGGCTTAGTGGGATACTAAGAATAAGGTCAACCTCAGTGGGATGGAATAAGCCACGTAAGAGGTTTGTATCCCACCTTCTAGTTACCGGGTTGATAAGCTTCGAGACCTTGGCTTCTTCAAAACCCGGTACAACCTGTGATTTGATTCTAGGATAATCTAGAGATGGCAGCCAGGCATCATTCCAAACACTGATAGACTCTCCACAGCCAACCTTCCATCTTGCTCCTCTCAAGAGAACATCCCTTCCCTGAAGTATGCTTCTCCATGCATACGAGCCGGACATAGAATCTATGGCCTCCAATATAGAACAATCCAAAAAGAACTTCGGTTTGAGCACTTTATAAAACAAAGAATTTTTATTGTGCAGTAACCTCCAGGCTTGTTTGGCCAATAAAGTATCATTAAAATTTGCTAGATCTTTGAAACCCATACCGCCTTCGTGCTTGGGTTGGCAAAGAGTAGCCCATTTGACCCAATGAATCTTCCTCCGCTCTCCATTTTGACCCCCCCAAAATCTATGAATAAGACTTTCAATTTCTAAGCAAAGACCCAATGGGAGTTTGAGACAACTCATTGTGTATGTTGGGATTGCTTGAACCACTGCCTTAATTAAAATTTCTCTTCCTGCCTGTGACAAAATCTTTTCCTTCCACCCTTGAATTTTCTTCCAAACCCATTCCTTGATATAGTTAAAATTGGTTTTTTTTTTTTTATTTCTTCTCACAAGAGAGGGAAACCCCAAATATTTCTCATATTGAATAATTTCCGGAACTCCCAAAGCCATCTTTATGTGATTCTGAGTATCCTCATTGGTAGCTTTACTGAAAAAGATTGTTGTTTTGTTTCGGTTAATTTGTTGGCTTGAGCAACTCCCATACACCTCTAGGATATCCAGAATTTTTTGACATTCCTGGATAGTGGCCCTACAAAATAAGAGGCTATCGTCTGCAAATAAAAGATGAGTGAGTCTCGAGCCATTTCTGCAAAGAGAATAACCTTTAATATCTCCCTATGTTGTGGCCTGAGTAATAAGCCCATGAAGACCTTCTGTGCAAAGCAAAAAAAGAAAGGGAGAAAGAGGGTCACCCTGACGAATGACTCTGGTAGGAGTGATCATGCCTTTTGGTTTGCCATTAACAAGGATCGAGTAAGAAATAGTTTTGACACATAGCATGAGCAATTTGACCCAATGATTCGAAAAACCCATCTTCACCATGATTGATTCAAGATAGTGCCACTCCACTCTGTCATAAGCCTTACTCATGTCGAGTTTTATGGCCATAAAATCCTCTTTCCCCTTATGTTTTTGCATGCTATGAAGAGACTCAAAAGTTACCAAAATATTATCAGAAATAAGACAGCTTTTGGTAAAAGCACTCTGATGTTCAGAAATAATATTAGGTAAAATTCTCTTAAGTCTATTTGCTAGGACTTTTGAGAAAATTTTGTAAAATACATTACACAAACTGATGGGTCTGAAATCAGATGCAAATTCCAGATTCTTCTTTTTTGGAATGAGGGTGATGAAAGTATGATTAAGATTTTCAGGAAGAGATGCAGTGTTTAAAAAATGGAGAATAGAATGGGAGACATCATCACCAATTAAATTCCAATAATGCTAAAAAAATAAAGGAGACATACCATCAGGACTTGGTGCCTTAAGAGGGCCATCTGCTTTATAGCCTGCTTCACTTCCCATTCTGAAAAAGCTGTGGAAAGTTTGGAATTCATTTCGGCATTAATAACCTTCGGAATGGTATTTGTGGCTGAATCACAAGGCAATGTGTTGGTTGACGTGAATAAGTCTTTGTAGTAATGCACTAAAGCATCAGCTATTTTGTCCTTATCTGATATCCAATCACCATGGTTGTCTCGGATTTTATGGATCAGATTCTTCCTTTTTCTTTGTGAGGCATGGCAGTGGTAAAATTTGGAGTTTCTATCTCCAAACTTTGCCTATAAAACCTTGGATCTCTGAAACCATACTCTATTTTCTTTGTCAACCAACGTAGCAATCTCCTGTTTAAGGCAACGGACTCTCCCATTACAACCAATCCGCATGGCCACCTTTTCAGCTTCAACAAGTTCTTTCCTTTCACTGGTCAGCTCTTGTCTCACATTCCCAAAGTGGGTCCGACTCCACTGAGTTAGCTCTTTTCCACATTTTTTAATTTTATGAGTAACCTACATTGTTGGATCAGCCATCTCATCCCTTGAGCACCAAACCGCCTCCACAATATTAGAACAATCGCGATCCGAAAGCCACATTTCTTCAAATCTAAAAAAGGCTTTGCAAATGAAGGGATTTCTAAGCCTTCGGGTGTGATCCATAATGGACTATGATCACACCCGACTCTTTAGAGTTACACATTTTCTTCATCATTAGATTTAAGTAGATCTAACTGTCAAAAATATGAACCCATTAATGTTGATTATCATATCATTTATTATTCCTTATTTTTTGAATTTTCATATCTGTTTTTACCCCTAAAAATTTTCACATTATCTCTCTTCTCTCATCCTCCTATTCAATATAGTCATCATGAAAAGATGTGATTGAGTTTATAGTTTGATTTATAAATATTTGTGTTGGAGCATTATAGTTTGTTTCGACAATTGCACGAATGATACCATTATAAAGATTTGTAGTTTGCACGAATGATACCATTATACAAAAAATCATTATGTTGGAGCATTATAAAGATTTGTTTCAACAATTGCACCAACAATTTGTTTTGTTTGTATAAGTCGCAAAATAAATTTAAAGTCCAAGACTTTGAGATCGATCACAAAATAAGCCTTTGAATTGGTTTCATGTCTTTGTATAACTTGGAGTAGAGGTGGTGTTTTCCTCTCTGAGGATGCAGTGATGCTGAATTTTTTAATGTAGATTTGAAGTGAACTGGTACTAAAGTCTTTATCTAAGATTTTGAATTCTTTTTTAAACTATTCCTAAGGGTCACGATATGGAAATTCAAAAAAATATGGAAATAGAGACAAATATATGAAAATAAAAAGTTTCAGGTATTTTGGTTGAGATGAATGTATGCATATTTTGAGAATAGAGACAAATATGGAAATTCAAAAAAATAAGGGATAATAAATGATATGGTAATCAACATTAATGGGTTCATATTTCTAACCGTTAGATCTACTGAAATATAACAGTGTAGAAAGAGTGCAACTTTAAAGAGTTACACCAGGTGTAACTTGAACCCTCTCTCTCTCTCTCTCTCTCTCTCTCTCTCTCTCTCTCTCTCTCTCTCTCTATATATATATATATATATATAATTGATGGGATATAAGTACTTTTGTAAGTAATTGCAACCCACTACCCCACTAAGCCCACATCTCTGATGCGTTAAATATAGGGTAGAGGAAGAGATAAATTAGGGTTTTCATAGGAAGGGTTTCATCACTAGGGTGGCTAGGAGGTGTATTTTTCCCTTAGAGATTAGAACAAATACAATTGAAGAGGCAAACGATTGTTCCAGGTATGATTTTTCCATTAGTTATAAACAAAGAATTAAAGGGTTAGAATTTTATCTTGGGAACATTAGTGATGTTTAGATTTTTCAAAAGGAATATTTCTTAGAATTGTTGTTTACACATTTACGTTAGTGCTTACAGACTTGATTCTAGAACAAAACCATGGAGTTAACAAAATCTTAATCTTGAATATGGCTTTAACGTTTGGAGTTATACATATTAGGATAGCTTTCACGTGCCCACTGTGTTCTAGAACAAGAGTCATGTTTTAAATCTTAATCCTTTGGCTCTTACGTTTTCTTTGGGATATATATATATATATACACACACACTAAATCTTAGTTTGAAGGGGGGTCTATTTCTTGCTTGATTGGCTGTCATGCCAGTTCTGCTTTCAAAAACCACTAAAGACAAAGAATCTAGTCCTCTATGGACTGCCTAAGACAACGAAGTTTAGAATCCACCCACTGCCCACGGTGTGTGTTCTTGAGCAGTCTTGGAATTGCAATTCCTAATTCAAGAACATGGCTTTTAACGTCTTTCAATTGTGGCTATATATCATATTATATATAATAAAAGTTGAGCTTAGACGCCGTGGTTGCGCCAAGTGGCTTCACCAAATTGCAGAAATTTTAATAAATTTTTAGATTTTAAGAATAAATATATAAATATTTTTTGGATAAATATGACAAATCAAATAATGAAATAAAGTAATATTTGATTTACAACTATAGCAGTTGTGTTTATCTAAAATGTTATCAACAAAGTCTAAAATCAATAGACTTTTCATCTAATCCTTTTTTTTTTTAAATTTAAATTATATTATCACGTGTAACAAAAAAACAAAATATGTACATAATACACAGTACACGTTAAAGTTGAAAAAAAAATCTTAATTAAAAAAAAAACCAACAACATAGTACATGTTTCTATGAAATTAAAAAAAAAAAAAAAAACAGATATAACTACACTTAAAAAGAAAATAGCAAAAAAAAATATATATAATAATAATAATACTACACGTAAAAAGAACCTTATTTTTTATAAAAACAAAAACCAACAACATAGTACACATTTATATGATTTTAACTTCTCCTATAATTTCTAAGTTGATAAAAATCATAATTTGATTACAATCCAAATTCTATCTTAATTTGATTACAATCCAAATTCTTCATCTAATCCTTTATAAAAAAAATTCTTAATTAAAAAAAAGGTAAAATCTAAGTTGATAAAAATCATAATTTAATTACAGTCAAAATTTTATCTTTATTTGATTTCAATCTAAATTCTTTATCTAATCCTTTATAAAAATAAAAATAAAAATTTACTTAAAAAAAACCTGCAACATAGCACACGTTTGAGTTGAAAAAAAAAAAATCTTATCAAAAAAAAAAAAAAGTTGAAAAACAAATCTTAATTAAAAAAAAAAAAAAAAAAGCAACATAGAGCACGTTTTTATGATTTTTTTTTTTAAAAAAATCGATATAGCTACACTTAAAAAGAAAACAGCCAATAAAAAAAACATATAATAATACACGTAAAAAGAAAATAGCTCTACCAATTAAGTTTGAATCCAAGAGAAATTGAGTTGAACTAAAACTCTTGAATCCAAGAGAAATTGAGTTGAACTAAAACTCTACTAAACCTACTCCACTCTACTATTTAAGAATGCTAAAATCAATACATAAAAAACCAAAATTAATTAAGTGAAGAACTACTAAATGAAGGATTTGGCTTCTTCAATGAGAATAGCTATCTTCTTTTTACTTTTTACAATTTTCTATTAATGTAGTTCAATTATTGCTTAAATTCTATGCTTTTTTAAAAATATTTTACATAATGCAATTCATCTTAATTATTGATGTATTTTTTTGATTTAGTGTTCTTAATTGATTGTGCAGATTATTTCCTCACTTATAGCAATATCAAGATGGCTAGATACAAATGACAACATCAAAATAGTTAGACACGGGTAATTTATATGTAAACTTTTACACATTTACATTGCAATACAATTTTTCTTTTTCTTTATGTACTTTCATTTATCTATTTTTTAAATTATTTTGATTGTGATACTCTAGAAGGTCTAGATACTTATATTTTTTTTTTTTTTTTGTAATTTATGGAATATTTGTTTCGGTCAAAATATTATCACTGAATCTATTTGGGATGGAGCTCATCTACAATATGAAATTATGAGATTTATGTGAGAAGAGCTATCTTCATTTTTTTTTAGTTTCTATTTTTCTATTAAAGTAGTTCAATTATTGCTTAAATTATATGATTTTAAAAAAAAATTAGATAATGCAATTTATCTTAATTATTGATACTATTTTTTTATTTGGTGTTCTTAATTGATTATACAGATTATCTCCTCCCTTATGGAAACATTAAAGTGGTTATGATTGGTAATTTATAGATAAAATTTTACATTTATATTGTAGTCTAAATACTTACATTTTTTGTAATTTATGGATTTTTGTTTTTGGTAGTTTATGGATTTTTTTTTTTTTGGCCATATATGCAAGAAATTTATCTATAATTAGAATGGAAATATTTTTAAGTGCCACACACACACACACATAATCAAATTACCATTTTAATACTAAGATCTTTTAAAAATTTAAAACTTGCCATAATTTTTTTATAATATCTTTTTTTTGCAAAAAAAAAAAAAAAAAATACTTACATAATATACATTTTCCATGTACTTAATTTTAAAAATATTTTTACCATTTTATTTGTTATTAAATTTGATTATATTATCAAAAATAATAATAATTTATATATAAGTTTTTTTACTAAGCCGTGCATCGCACGGGCATAATACTAGTATATATATATATATTAGGATGGCTGTAAGGTTTTCAATTGTGGTTATATATATTAGGTGGCTTTAACGTTTTCTTTGGGGTCATATGTATTAACTTAAATCCTAGGTTTGCCCATAGTTGGGGTTCAGGCCCAGGTAGTCAGTGCTGGCCCACTTAACTTAGGCCCAAGATCAGCCTGAGTAGTCAAGGCCAGCCTAGAAGATGGAAGTGGGCCCAAACCCTGTTGGAATGAGCCAAGCCCAACTATATGTATGTTAGGGCTCAGAAATTATTGCTTGGGGGAATCCCATAGTGTTTGGCCCACTACTGACCGATGAGATAGTGGGAAATTGACGATGAAATGATTAAATTTAGATCGGCTCTCGAGTATTGTCAATGCCTTTGGGGAGTTTGTTGTTGAACACCATTTGGTATTTGGAACAAGTTTCAAGAGAATCTTCAAAACTATGAAGCATGGGTGTGTTTCCGAATTTAGGTGCGGGACTTGGCAATTTTTGAAAAAATAGGCTGCGGGTGTGGCGGGGTGCGGCGATTAAAAAATTATTAAAAATATTTTTATTTATATTTTTTATATATTGCTAAGCATACTTTTTCACATTATATAAATATATACCAAATTTAAGAACAATAGTAGAAAATAATTAAAACATAATGTTCATAAATTAAATACAACCCACAAGTTTGAAACTAAAACATTCCAAGATGTTTGGAAATTAGTATACAACCTACAAGTTTGAAACTAAAACAAAATAAAAGATAATCAACAAGGCAATTGTTCTGGGGCTTTTTTCGGTTGCTCGGCCACGTGTTATCTGCTAGATTAGTTACTTTGCTAGGCTCGGGTTGTGTTTGGGGAGTTGCGTTCGGAACTTAACATTGGGCCACGTGGTCCAATAGCTATCGGCGTATTTTAAGCCTACAAAACCATTAATGCCAAAGTCTAAGAATTATGATAATGGATAAATATATTATATGCGTTTGATATAATAGCTTTGATTAATAGTTATAATAGTAGCTGAAATGAAGTAATATGTATTTAAATGTGAAGTAATCATGTACTCAATGATGTATATTTAAAGATATGAAAGCAAAGTCACTTATCTTTGTATGGTTTATAGCTTAAGTTGCATAGCATTAGTGAGCTGATAGTATTCTAGTAGAATGACTCCAGTGATAGAGAGACAGTTTGCCATGATAACTTCAATATTGAAAGGGAAAAATGGGTGCAACTGGAGGGAGATAGAGTATGTCTTACTGTGTGTAGAGGCTGGTTAAGCTTGCCCCTCTTATCATGCATTTAAATGAGTTTAAGCTTTGATTAATAGTTGTAATAGTAGTTGGAATAAAGTAATATGTATTTAAAGGTGAAGTAATCATATACTCAATGATGTAAATTTAAAGATAAGGAAGCAGAGTCACTTATCTTTGATGGTTTGCAGCTCCAGTTGTATAGTATTAGTGAGTTGACAGCATTCCAGTAGAATGACTCCAGCGGTAGAGAGGCAGTTTGCCATGATAACTTCAATATTGAAGGGGAAAAATGGGTGCAACTGGAGGGAGAAAGAGTGTGTCCAGCTATGTGTTGAGGCTGGTTAAGGTTGCCCCCTCTTATCATGCATTTTAAATGAGTTTTCCCCTTGAAAATGCTCTTTTAGTTGTTGTGAAGTTATGAATAGTGTTGCCTTCCATAGGAAGGGCTTTTATAAGATGTAATTTGTGCCTTCTAAGAAAAGGGGCTTCATGTAAGATAGATTTGTGCCTTCTAAGAGAAGGGCTTTGATAAAAGATCTTGGTGCCTTCTAAGAGAAGGGCTTTAGCATTAGAAATTTATGCCTTCCATGAGAAGGGCTTTTAGTATGATTGTTTGATATCTTTTGAGTAGTGTGGAGATGGTAAAAGATATAGATGTTTTGTGGGATATAGTATTTGTGGAAGTATGAGAGGTATGGAGGTTAAAGATAATGAAAATATGAGATTATAATTGCTGGAGAAGTTGTAGAGGTTACTTTCAAAGAGAAAAGATTTTGTAAGAGAAGAGTATGGAGATGTGTTTAGGTATTTGGAGATAGGAGCAGTAAGATAGATGTATTTTCTAAACATGGGGAATGACAGAATGAGTATGAGAAGAGTAATGGTGTTGTAATGTGTTTAGTAATGCTGCTGGAATTTTCTGCTGGAGGATGTGTGAGGGCTTATGAAGGGCATTTATGAGCTAAGGGTTAAAGAGTTTAGTTCCTAATTTGGAAACTAAAAACTCAGAAGCTCAGAACTTTATTAAGAGTTTAAGAATATTATTAGAAGGAGAGAGAAGTATATGAGAGTGTTCTTCTCTATTGGTGTCCCCTTGAGGTGTTGATGAAGGGTTCTATTTATAGCTGAGTTTATGGGGGTATTTAGCAAATAATCTTAGTCAAAATTTGTCCCAACTAGCAATGAATCTTCAGAAAATCCATCCTAAGATTTGGCCGAAAATGGTATGTTTAGGTTTAAGGTGTTCTTGCTGTTTTGGGTAAGAGTTGCTGGAGAAAGAGCAGCAGATAGGAAAGTATTTTAGTAAGAAAGAGATAGTTACTTTAGTTGGTTTTGGTTTTTAGCCAAATGAGTAAAAATCAGTTATGCTCAAGTTGTTGAGTTAGCTGTCACAGTTGTTCTGAAAATGTTGTCCCAACTGTTAGGAAAAGTTGTCATAGCTGTCATAAAATAGCTATCACAGTTGTCATAATATAGTTGTTGCTTTGGGTAGAAGCAAATGAGGTCAGCTGGGTGATTTCAAATTGCTAGAGATGACATTCAACATTTATTTCATGGATTGGGTTGAAAATGGTAGGATCTCTTTTAAGGTATCTTGCTATTTTGGGTATAGTAGCTGGCTGCTGGGATTTGAGCATTAAAAGGCTAATGATGTCACTTCCAGCCAAGTGTCAAGTGTTGAGCACACTGCTGGTGTTCTGCTGAAAATGTTTCCTTTTTTGGGTGTTTGTGTTTTTGGTCCAAGGTTCTATTACAACACGTTTTTAATAAGTAATAGAATGATTGGTTGAAAGTTAATGAAGCTTTAGAGATTTAGTTAAAGTCTTATTGTGTTGTGACTTAATCTTGACGAGCAAGAATAGTATTTAATGCTCTGCCCTGGCAGTTCGCAGAGATATATTTGGTCTAATTATGATAGACAGTAGCTGGATATTGGAGATATCAGGAATATTTTATATATTTGGAGATTAAAGATAGCCAATTAGATTAGGCCATGTGTTTGAGTTAGATTTTAGCTGTAAGTAATAATTTAGTTTATGTAGAATAATATAATGAAGTTTATGAATTTGTATAGGAACAGTTGGAGATTTAATGAATAGCTATTTGTTCAGCATTTAGATGGCTGGAGATATTGAGTATTTGTTATATGATGAATGTTAAGTTTTAGGAAAAGAGCAATGGGGAATTTTATCATTTTAAGTGCTATGTGATAAGAGATGCTTACCATATGTTACCCGCTACACATAGACTCATAAGAGTTTAGGGAGTTGGAGAAGACATGCTAAGCAACATGTTTCTTTTATCAATTTTAAACTGCTGGAGCGTTACTGAACATATCTATTGGCCCTCCAAACCACGACTTCCAAAGTTTCCCTAAAGAGACTTATGAGCTTGAATCATAAGTCGAAGATGAGATGACATACCTTGAGTTTTGTTGTCATTTTGTGTAAATATGGGTTTTTGTTGAAGAAGCCGTTTGCCATGAGTGTGAGAGAGATAATATGGGCCATGAGTTTTGATTCATTGCTTGAGCACAATCTATATGTTGATGTTGATGATGTCATGGGGTTGTGATCCCAATTGATGAAGAGGAATTATGGACCATGAATCCGCCTCTTGAAGTAAGGATCTTGTGGGCCATGTGAGCCCAATCCATGAGATATGAGTTTATTTTGGGCTTTAAAGAGATTTACCCAAAAAATCAATAATATGTTGATGTGGTGTGGGTTGCCAATGAAGAAGTGCCATGTGGGGCGAAAAAAGAGTCCTCAACAACAATCAAATACAACCTTCATCATTATCATTAAGATCAATAGCTTCACTTTGAACTTCACTTTCACTAGTAGTAACACTAGTGCTAGCATTCCCATTCCCAATAACCATGGCCTCCAACTTTGGCTCATCAAGTGTAAAGGTGGCATTCTTAAGAATTTCAACTCCTCCATGTATGTCACTGTTATTCCAAGAGTCTCGTACAATATTCCACATCTTTGTTGCTGCATTTACGTACTCCTCATTGCACCTTGAGAAGAGTCAAAGATTAGAATGCACATATACCAAATCCTCAACACGTGTAGGAGCCATTTTGTTTCTTTTTAAAGAATGAATGAATTTGTATGTGCTCCAATTCCTCTCAGCACATGAGGATGAACAAGGTTGTACAAGAAGTTTAAGGGCAAGGGTTTGAAGATTTGGAAATGAGGAGTCATGGTATTGCCACCAAACCCAAGGTTTTAAGGCCCACCTATCTGTCAAGGCATTTGGTGAAGGAAACCTCCCTCCTGAAAATGCAGCAAACTCAACTTTCACCACCCTTAATTCACTCTCAACCTGATAATGCATTCTCTGCATTTCCAATATATGGTTTGCTGTCACTTTAATGCATGCTCTAATACCTTTATTACTAATTTTTAACAAATGAGCCTTAATCCTAGAATAGGATCCCAAAAAAATTCCACCACAATAGTTGCACTTAAATTGTGTGTTTCCACCTGATTTAGAAGTAGAACTAGGTGGTTTTTCCAATTTAGTCACATATTGCCAAAGAGGAGCTTCAGCATTTGGCACTTCTTCATCTAATGAAGGTGAAGTTTCTGTGCTAATAACTTCATCCATTGCAAATTCAATAATTTCAATTTAACCTACAAATAATTTGACAAATATATAATAACTAAATAAAAAATCAAACCCAAGTCACAACTCACAACATTACAGGTAGCTTATCTAAATTTTAAAAAAAAAATTAAAAAAAAAAACCAAATCACAATGAGTAATAGAGCATGTGAGAGTATAATGGAGGGTGGGAAATTGAGAATGAATGCTTTGATACTTGAGTTTAGAGTTGGGTCAGTGAGCTTGAAAGTTGAAACTGAGTGATGGTGGAGATTTGAGATTGAGAGATGCAAAGAATAGAGTGATTGTGTCTTAGGGAGAGGTTGTGAGACTTTGAGATTGTGTCTTAGGGATTGAGTCTGAGTTTGTGAAAGAGAGGGGAGACGGAGAGTAGAGAGGGGAGACTGAGAGCAGAGAGTCAAGAGCAAAGATTAAGAAAAAGAATGAATGAGAGAGTTTAGGGTTTTTTTGGTTTAAAGCTTTTTTCAAACGGTGCATTTTGCACCTTTTTATTATTTTTTATAACTTGAATTTCAGCCTGAATCAGTCGGTATCAACGCCGTACCTAAATCGGCCTGCTTTGGCGGTTTCGGCCGATATGACCCGAATTGGCATGAATCGACCCGATTCGGCGTGTATTGGGAAACAAAAAACAAAAAAATCGATGTGGCATCGATGTGCGGGTGGCGGCGTTGCCCGCCGCACCCCGCATCGGGTCGCGTTGAATGCCGGTGCGGCACCCCTGTAGCCACGTCGGTGCTTTCCAGCTTCAGAAGGCATGATTGTTTCTTGGGATTTTGGGTAGAAGTGGGATTGTATGGAAATTGGTGAAAAAGTAATGATTTGAACCCTATAGTGGAGAGACTATATAAGGAGAGTGAGGCCAAACAATTGGGTTGGTTGGAAAAACTGGGGAAAGAGGGTGAGAAAGAAAAAATAGAGAGTGAGAGTGAGAAAGGGGGAAGAACAATCAGAGAGGAAAAGGGTGTTGGTTCAAAACTCACAAAGATAACAGAAATTGGGCTGTCTAGGTCGTGTTTAAAGCCATTATCCATAGGATTGTTAGGAAACCCACTAACAAATAAATTGGGAACCCAAGTCACTTGTCGAGGAAAGCCACACTTGTAGGTTCGGGTACCACGTGTATTTTAGAACAAAGTCATGTTATAGAGCCTAATTCATTGTTAAGGTTTTACTTTCTGTTTAGGACATATATTAAATCCTAAAGGATTGGCTGCTGCCTCTGAGTTTTTATAAATTCAAGGAAACATATTTTTGGGTAGAGATGCTTTGCATCAGTGTTATCATTTAGTCCCGCAAAGTATTTTCCTAGTGAGTCAGTTTGTATAATTCGATAAGCTTTATATTTTGTGGAGGATATTAAGTAATTTTCATGATTAATTATAGGTTCTATAAGAGTGTTTTGAGACTTTTTAGAGGGTGTTTTGACTGGACTTTTAGAGTGATTCAAGTGCTGTAAGTAATTATGCATAATATGCACAATTTTGTTTATTAGGTTCCTAGAAGTCAAAGGTTTTCAAAAGTTATTTTTTTAAGCATACATTTTCTAAAGTTTATCAAAAGCATTTTTACATCATTGAAAAAAAAACTTCGACTTTTAAATAATGTTTTAAAGAGAAACTTCAAATTGTAAATAATGTTTTGAATGTCCGAATCTCATTTAAAAGATGATTTCTAAACTAAACTATTTTTAGAAAATAATTGAGTTTCAAAGTAAGTTTTCTAAAAAGGTTCTTGATCTTTAAATTTGTTTAAAACCAAGTGATTTCAAATTCATATTTCTATTTTCCAAATGGTATTTAAAACGCTTCTTTTAGCAAATTGAGTTTTCAGACTTATTCAAGAATTTAAAAATACTTACATAAACTCCTCAGTTCCTATTATTCCTTAGGAGAGTCAAGCATCCTTTGATTTATATTTCAATTCAATATTGTGATATTCGATATGTCTCTATATTTGGAATAATTGTTCATATTAAGTAAATTATTCTATTTTGTATAAATTTTGCTTTTGTGACATGTGACTCAAAATAAGTGTTTTTAGAATTGATCAGATATATGTGTAAGTCCGCTCACAGGGTTGTATGTTAGAATAAGTGTTGATTCCTCACCAGCAGGGGTTAGATGTTGGTATCCGCTTACAGGATTGTAAGTAAGAATATGTGATATGTGTATATGTGACAATGTGCTCTGGTCAATTATTTGTATGTGTTTTCGAATGATTTTAAGATTTGATTACATATGTATTAAATGATTTATTATATGTTTTGGAAAACTATATTTGATACCATTGAGTGAATTTGTGAAATCAAAATACTCATGATTTGCTTGACTCTATTTTGTTGTGTATTGTGTATAATTACTTACTAGATGTGTGGCTTATCCCATCAATTACAATTTTCAGATTAAAGTTTAATTGGGAGACAGAAACTTTGGATCTCTTTGTAAGGTGCAAGGTAGAGTGTGAGAGTTTTTTAGGCGACGTCAATAATGCTTGAAGCCCTAAAAGATTTTTAGTTATTTTTATTTTACTTAAGATTTTACAGTATTTGGAGATTAATTCTAAATTGTGGATTTTAGTATTGTAAGAGGTTTATTAAGAGCATTGTTTATTTGGAGTTTATTGAACTTTAGAAATTAATTATGTTTATTGAGTTATGTAAGAATAGCAAGTTGGTCATGCATCTAAATTCATGTTTCATGGATTTGGGTCGTGACACCCACCACATGTGACATACTTGCAAACTCAAGATCTGAATGCATGCAAAAGTAAACCCCATATTGCTCTCACTTCATCTTGGAAATCCACTTTACTTTCCTAAGTGAACTCAATTAAGTCCTTATTTTGAATTTTTTTGGTTGCATATGTAATTCCTTTCCTTCTGTTCAGCTGTCTAATGGATCATCTGCTTGAACTTGCGTCTTCCTCGCTATCTTGATGCATTTCAACATGGCTTCCCTCTTGTTTTCATGATGTCTTTAACCCAAACTAAAAAACATTTCAATCGTGCATACTTTGATATTTGTTGCTCATGAGCAAACCAGATTAGAAGGCTTCACCAAATCGTGTTAACAGTTGTGGCCATGTTTGTCATCCATGCTTTTGTTTCTTTTCCTATCAGCTTGGATCCATCTTGTCTCTTTTAATCTACTGTCAAGCTAAGTGTGTGGATAAGATGTTTAAGATGACCCAACTAAAGAAGAAAATAGAGAGAAAAGAAAAACAAGGAAAAACTGACCAAGTTTTAGGCTTATTGATGTATCGTTGTTGATCTTGTTACCCCATGTGTGGATCTTATTCTACTTGACAGGTATTATGATATGTTAAGTATTATATGATTTCTTCATTGTAATGGATAGCAGTGGATATTTTCAGTTCAGGGTCATATTTTAAGGTTGGAAATCTTCAAATTAATATCTATGGTTTTATCTCAAGGGATACTCTACTCCTAAAAAAATTAGATTATTAAGAATGATACGAAAGGTGAGGTTGTGCATTGCAAACTTCTTGAATCAGTGTTGCAAACTAATTAAAAATTAGCTTTCCTGTTGCTTTTTCAAGAAGCAAAGAGCATGCCTAATAGCTATTTTTTTTTTTTTCAACTCTTTCTGCATAAAAGAAAAAAAAAAAGAATCATTAAAATTAAGAGCTTGATCTTGAAGGAAATGATATGACCATTGATTTATTATTATACAAACACTTTCTTAAGGTGTTGTATATTACATAAATTATTCTGTATTTTGTTTACATATAAAAAAGATATGAACAAAGATAATTTACTATTCATGTGCCTTTTGGTCTTTAGTTTTTTTGGATATATTTTGATTGAACCATTTATTGAATTTAGTTTTAGAAAATTTGAAAATTCTAACCCTCCAATTTTTAAAGAATTACATTTTTTTAACCCAACAATTTTATAAAATTACGAAGATGCCATCTGATTCACAAAAATTAAACTTTGACCCTATTCACTTTTCAAATCACATTTTAACCCTTACACTTTTGTAAAATTATATTTTGACCCAAAAATTTTCTAAAATACAATATCAACCCCAAAACTTTTCCAAATTATTTTATTTTTAACCAAAATCTTTCCAAATTGCATTTTTCTGGCAATTTGTTAGTCTTCTAATCAAGTCTAGCTTTTGTTTGTCTGCTTGGTTTATTTTATTTATTTATTAATCTATATAACATGAACATATATACTCGGTATATGGGTGTTTAAAAAATTTGCACTGTGCACTAGGGTATAGAATAATCTGCAATTGGTTTGAGAAACCCCCGGTGCAAACGTTTTCTTGGATGATATTAAAATGTCTAAAGAACTAACTAAACTGTCACTGAAGTACGAAACAAAATGACTTCCTTTTTTTTGATAACAAAAATGACTTCCTTGTTCTGTAGTACCTGGGTTACTTTGACATTTAATACTAATAGTGCTCTCTCCTTAACTTGTTGATTGAGCAATTTTACTAGTTCCTAAAGTACTTTGTCAAATGAATGACTCTCAGATAGCATAGTTATTTTTTGACCCCAAAGTTTTGTGAGCATTGTTTATAATGAAACTTTTAACTCCAAAGATAATAAAAATGGCCATATGACTGACTTGTAAAATCTTCATTCCGACCAAAGTTTCCAAAAACTGCTATGCGCCCTTTAAAAATGAAACTCCTAGTCAATTCATAGAACCATATCATTAAGTTCGCATCCTCCAACTAATCAAAAGTAAAAAAGAAATATGAGGGAATGTCTAGTAATGTTAAAATTTTATGGCTATCTATTAGAAAGCACAAACATTTCATTTAGTGTATCGTATCCGTGTCATATCTGTGTTTTTTTTTTTTTTTTTTTTGGTAAGAAGGAAATTCATTAAAAAAAAACTACTAAAGAGCATCAGGATCAGGGATAACCCTGTTACAAAACATTCCATCTTTGTCCAATCTTATAAGCTCAATCAGACCCACAGGCGGGTCTTGATACAAAATGAAACCACTAGCTTGCATGGCACCTGTTCTAGCTAAAAAATCAGCACAATAATTTGCTTCACGATAGCAATGTCCGATCCGCACTTGGGGTAGCTGGGAAATCAGCTGCCTGCAGTCATCAACAATAGGCATAACAACCTGATTAGCATAAGAAGAATTACAAACAGCTTCAACAATAGCTCCTGCATCAATCTGCACTTTTTCTGCACATCAACAGCAAGAAAATGCATATTAAGACACATGTTAAGGCCGTCTTGAAGCGCCCAAAGCTCCGCAATAAAACTAGAAGTAATCCCGATGCTCCTAGAGAACCCTCCAAGCCAATCTCCATGCTCATTCTGAATGATTCCACCGCAGCCAGCTCGTCCTGGATTCCCTTCATACTAGCCGTTTCATGCTATAATTTTTTAGAAATATTTTGTGTCGTCATACCCGTGTCCTTTTAGAAAGTCTATAAGGACAACTTAACCGAACATTAGATTACAATTGTCACATTGTGTCAATATGTTGATTTTAGTTCAATCAAAGGGAATGGATCCTTGGTGCCTACACCATATTTTTTGATCTAATCGATTGTAACTAATAGTGGTTGATCCTGAGACTTTTTTAGGATTTATTTATTTAATGTAATTGGTTACGAGTTTGAGTTATTTTTATTCTTTACTGGTTCGTTAATATGATTTATGAACACTATAAAGGCCCAAAATTAACTATTGTAAATAGATTGATCATTGATTAATAAAATGTGGTTGGGAATCTGATTCCAGTACTTGCTTCTGACTTCAAACAACTTTCTAATGGCTTGATGCTATGCTAATTCCTAGGTTTTTATCCTTACATTGCTTGGTGTGATTGTCTTATTCCTTAAAAATTTTTATTTTTAATTATTTTTAATCGTTCCACACACATCTCCCATTTGAAATAGTTTTGTACCGAATCAGTCCTTCACTCAAAGTCATGTCAAAATAATGTGATAAGCAATAGGCAAATTGAATTCTTGAGTTGGATTATTATGTTTTTGGGGGTTAAAATTGTAGAAATGATAATGGGTTTTGTGAGTTAAATCCAATTGAAAGAGCCATTAGTGAGAAAGTGTAGTCTGATTTGATGAGACATGACACTGAGCTGGGTCTCTTGCATGTGTAACATTTTACAAAAAAATGCTATGGTAATTCATAACTCATCATCCAAAAACAAGAAAAATTTGTTCTTAGTTTCCACAACTCAAACTCATTTTTTTGGGTATTGAGTTATGAAAACTAACCCAAATAAAGCAACTTTGGGTTGAGTACACAAAATTTGAAAAAATGAGATGTAATAAAACTGAGTATTGTGTGATGGAAACTAGCAAATAAAACATAGCTGTAAGTATTTGTTAGAGGCATGAACTTTGAAGTGCAATTGGCTCTCAAAGTTTCATAGTTCGAGAAGCTAATTTGAAGAGGAGAACAGGGTTTCCTTCAGAGAAAAATAATATCTACTGCTATAGTGCTACTTGAAATTCAAAATTACTACTATATTTTAGTAGACGAAAAAACGGGAAAAGAATCATATAGACCAAAAAAAAGAAAGAAAAAAAGTAACAATGAATCTCGACCACAGTGGGAGTCGAACCCACGACCTTTTGATCCGAAGTCAAACGCGCTAATCCACTGCGCTATGCGGTCACTTTGGTTGGTTGTCCTATAAAATTATATACATACACAATGTCACTTTCGGTTTATTATAAAACGATAAAAAGTAAAAAAAACAAGAAGAAAAAAGAAAAAAGGAAAAGAAAAATCATATCGACCTCTATATATATATATATATATATATATAGAGTAGGAAATCATTGCAATTTACAAGTTCTCAATCTAGAAATGAATAATCTGGGTTGTACACCAAATTTAATGGGGGAAATAAGTGATAGTTAGTGTGTTAAGGACATAGACGCGGTTGAATTTGAAGATAACTAGAATGTATTCTTTGATGTTGGCATGTTGCTTTCGGAAATTATAACAAAAATTGACTGATTAATCTAGTATAACAAACATGAGTATAGATTTTCAATCATGTGGCAGGTTTATTGTGTTAGACTTTAGTCCTAACAACATTGATTAGGATAGATGCACCAAATCACTCATAGGATTCACTTTGTTTTTAGTTTTCAACTTTAAATATACATTTTTTCCATTTGTAAGTTGTAACTATACATGTATTTGAATAGCAAGCAGTTTCCCAAAAAAAAAAAAAAAAAAAAAAAAAAAATAGCAAGCAAAAATTTTAATAGACTTCCTATAAAAATCTTTACAAATCAAAATTATGCTTTTTAAAAAAAATTTTTTTTTTTTAGAGAAGTGATATGCCTAATAACAGCCAGTAACAACTTGCCATTTAAAATTTGTTATGAAAATGTAATGAAAATAGTATAGACATAACATTTTTTTTTTTTAAGATCTTCAAATTCTTTTTCTAGCTATTAGTACCAAAATAGGAAATTGCTTTTAAATTTTTTATTTTCCCTTTTTGGGTGCACGAAGTGGTTAGTGACATGTTCTATTTTTTTCATTATTTTTTTTTAATAATTTCTTTTAGTATCTTCTGAACATATTCACATACTATGATCTATATTAAAACTTTAAAACATGATTTTTTTTTCCTCGAAAAGATGTGCTTATAAAAAAAAAAGTGTTTTCCTATATATAGATGCATGTAATATTTCTCTCAATATTTTTTGCTCAATAATATTTCTCTCAATATATGAACAAAAATGGACCTCTCTCTCTCTCACACACATGTATATGGCTAAATGCTAATTGAGTGAGTATATTCAATAAAAAATGAGAGATTACATGTGGAAAGGGGACCTAAAAATCTCCTCTAGAAGGCAAAACACCCAAGGAATATCTCAAATGCTAGTTACATAAGACAACTTTGGCATGTGAAAAGGTTGGTATAAAAAAGGGAAAAGGTAAATTACATTTTAAATTTAATATTTTGTATTTCAAAAGTTTTCAATTAGATTCTAAAGTTTCATATTGTTATATATATATTAAAAGTGGAACTGTTACAAATTAAACCTATAATTTGGTTTAGTTTGAAATTGAACTTTAATTTGGCTTAGTATGGAATTAAGGATACACTCATTCTCACACTTTGTTTATATGTCAACTTTTGATTGAATTTTATCATTTTCAAGTACATGTAGTGGACTATATGAAAGTGTTGAAATTCAATCAAAAGTTGACATATAAGCATTGTGTGGATTAGGATGTGGGAATGTGTGTGTCCCTAACATTTCTTAAATTGTTAATTTTTTTAAGGGGTTAATTTTTTTTTTTTTTTTTTTTTAAGAACAATCTCCAAGTTAAATTTAAAAATTCAGAATTTAAAATAGTATAATCTAAAAGATTCAGGATTTGATTTGAGACTAAGAAAACAATCTCAATTAGTAAATAAGTTTTAATCTGAAATCAAATTTAAAAGATAAGATAAGATTTAAATGTGATTTGTTTTTGAATGTGATTTAAAATTTTAAACTGTACTATATCTAAAATAATAAAAAGAGACCTCCAAAATATATATAGGAAATTTTTATTTATTTTTATTTTTTCCTTTCTTTTTTTCTTGGGCTCGTGTGTTTGCGTACGGGCTTCTGTAATTTGTAGCTCAACGCATGGTTTTCCAACAACAAGCGAAACTCATCAACGAGAAAGAAACAACTCTCTCTCTCTCTCCAAACTCCAAAAAGCTCTATTCTTTGTTCTCTCTCACTCTCTCAACGCATCTCAAACGATCAGCTTTTTACTTCTTCTTCTTTGTTTAGTCTTAAGGAATTGGATTGTAATTCAAATCTGAGTTTCATTACAATCTGTAAGAAAAACTAGGATTTGCTTCAGCAACTGGTATTATATATATATATTTTTTTTTCTGGGAAAAAGTTTTCAGATTTATATAGGCTAGTTTCAGATCCGAATCCATAAGACACATGGGTTTGAGTATAGGAGGAAGATTGAGAACCTTATTGGAATTAGATTGATTTGGGTGTTGAATTTTGTTATTGAAGAACTGGGTTTTCTTTGGAAAGTAGTTTGGAGTTCAGAATTATGAGTTTAAAGTGTATGTCTTTGATTATTTTGAGTTTTTGAGAATTGGGTTTCAAGGAATTGGGTTAAAAGAAGCAAAATTTTGTGACTTTGGAGATTTGGAGGGTGGTTTTGGGTGTCTGGGAAGAGGTTATTGTAGTCATGTTCTATGGTACAGCGGCATGGGACCCTTGGCTTATTGTTGCCCAAATTCTTTGCCTTCAATGCTTATACTATCTCTCTCTAGGAGTATTCTTGACATTTCTAGTCGGGACTCGAGTGTCTCGGATGAGCCTTGTGTATTTCTTTGATTATGCTGCTGTCACTACCTCTACCGTGACAGGTTGGTGTGTCATTGCTTCGTTTTTGCTGAGCTCTCTTGCAGGGTGAGAATTCCATTTCACTTTTTTTTTTTTTTTTAATTTGTAATTTCATTTCTTATATTGTTTGGTTTTGATGTATGTGGCTTAGATGTGAATCTAAGTTCATATTTGTACTCAGCACTACATTTCTGAATTATGAGAAATTAGAAATATTTGTAGAGTTCTATGATCTATCTCCTGCCTTTTACTGTCCAACTCAAGTTTGTGTGAGTTTTAATTCATGGTATGATACAGATACGATGATGTTGTTACTAAACCTTTATTAATTGTGATGAAGTATATGATTCCACTTCGGTTATTCCTCTTAATTAAGCACCAAGCTGTCCTTCTCGTATTTTCCTAAGTATTTATTTTTTGTTTTTGGTTTCTGATTTGTCTTGTATCCAGTAACCTCCCAGTTAAACATCCTCACGTAGGTGTATTTATTTTAGAAACATGTCTTTCAATTACTTTAACAGAGAATATGACTTTAGATAGAATAACTTATCAAAAAAAAACAAAAAGACTTCAAATAGGATAGAATCAAAGAAAGAATACATGTGGCTGACCCTATCTAATCTGTTGAGGATACATAACTGACCCAGAAATTTGGGACTAAGGCTTGTTGTTTTCTTTCAATTACTTTAGTGTGCAAAAGGTTGGTTATAGGGTTGTTTGTGGTTGTCATTTAAAGTCTATTGTTAAGCATTCATCTACTGCACGTATACCAATGACAAATATATAATTTTATACATTGCACTTTTGAAGTCTTTGGGCAATATCCTCTTAATTCCCAAGTATGGTGACTATGGGTTTTCATGGTCAGCTGTTTTTACCATTCCTCCTTTTCATATCTCATTTTAACAATCAGTTTTTCTTGCCCTCAAACCTTTGATTTTGACCTTTAACGTTTGTGCTTCATTCTTTTGAGTTCAACTGTTTAACTATTGATTACATACTTTTGTGTATTATTAACACAAGATGGCAATGTGATCATTGTAATCTTGTTGCCAATTTGGGCTTGTCTTGTTTAATATTGGACATCCTCAAACTTGAAGCTAATCTAGGGCTCTCCTTAATGGAGTCACTCTAACATTTGAGCATGGGTAATTTTTCCTCGTCTTTATATGTGTAGTTCAAGACATCCTAATGATTTTCCCTTTTGGTTGATGTGACTTGTGCTACCCTTCTCAGAAAAGATGGTGGCTACTTCTGTTCTTGGCCAAAAGATGTTGGCCAATTTTAGTCTATTTGAACAAAGATCCCCCCCCTTCTTTCATATCAGTGGTAGAAGCTGTACTGGTTTTCACTTTGATCTCATAATGTCTCCAAAATTTGGTGGGCATACTATTAGCTGGTTTCTAGTTGCTTGTTGTTAATAAAAATGGGTTATTCATGAGGATAAATGAAGACTATATTTTTATTGCCAACATAGAGAATGTATGGTCTAGGTCACTTTCTATCTGTTGACTGTTGTTGCATGCTTTTACAGGTGGTATTTATGTGATTGTTAGACTTGTTTTTCTGCTTTGTGTAGATGCCCCATACTTTTAAACTCTATTTATGCTGGTGTTTCCACAACATGTCTTTTATGCAGTTTATTACTTGAGATCATTTTAACTTGAATTAGATAATGGAACCATTGTAAAATGTAACTGTTCATATGAATGGTAAGTCTAGAGGCTATTCCTAATAATGGTTTCTAGATATGTATTACCTTTTTTTTTTTGGGGGGGGGGGGGGGGGGGTGGGGGGTCAATCGAAGTGGCTTCTCTTGTTAATGAGCAAATGTTTCTTGTTTATGCAGAGCTGGCATTATGCTTCATTTGATTGAGAGGGCCAAAAAGTGCTTAGACTTTTCTGCCACAGTGTACATCATCCATCTCTTTATATGCATCATATATGGAGGTTGGCCTTCTTCAATAACATGGTGGGTTCTGAATGGCACTGGAGTTGCAGTGATGGCTTTGCTAGGTGAATATCTGTGCATTAAACGTGAACTGCGAGAGATTCCCATTACACGATTCCGTTCAAGTAAGAAATTTTCTTCCACATGTTCTTTTCAAGATAAATTTTCTTCACCCCTATATGTTTTATTGCTGAAAGAGTTTTATGTTAAATCTGTACCTGTTTCATAGTTCACTATCAAACATTAGTTATCCCTTATCCCCCCAAAAGAAAAAGTTCCCTTTCAAACAGTGCTGCCCGTCTAATTTTTAGTGAGGATGAATCTCTGGTCTGGTATTCAACTTCATATTTTGCAATGTTATGCGTCATGCTGTTTTATAACTCTGTTGGGGATTGCACGTTACAGTGTGGATTATGATAGCAGTTATGCTTAAATGTTTGCATTTGCACTTCGAATTTTTATTTTTTGGTTGGAAAATGATGAAAGCAATGCTTTATATTGATTTTATTTATCATGACATATTCCAAGACATTTGCAGTGAGCTTTAGCTCAAATGACACCTCCTTTCCTTATAAGAGCAAGGTGAAGGGTAAGGTTGTTTGTTCAAGACCCACTAGGTGTGTGTGTAATTACCAATTAAAGGGAAAAAAATCCATAATCCAGGAGCAGTGGCACTATTGCTTGTTAGACGGAATGGAACATTAAACTTCCACATCTCCCCCTGTTCTCTTGATGCTTAACCCTTTCGGTCAACCCTCTCTTTTATGGAGATTTTCAATTGTTGACCCCTTGTGGGTTGAGCATAGCTTGTATTCATGATCTCAAGCAGCCATCAAATTATTGTTTTTTATTTATTGTTGAGGTGCATTGTTATATTTCTTTCCAGCACTTGTTGAATGTGTAATGGTTCACTTGCTTTGCATTTTCATTATTGATTTTGATATGGTATAATATGGTTTGATAGTGTGATATTCTTCTAAATCCCTTCATGTGCACAGAAGAAGTTGCTGGTTGATATTTGTTTATTTATCTACTTAATGATATGAAGAAATTATGACCTTTTCTATCTGATTGAATCCATGAGTGAGTTGTGTGCAAGTTAATCTTTGGTTATTTACTTCCCATTAGACATTAGTCCATCCCTGTGTTATGCATAGGACTTCTATCAAATGTATATATTGTATTCTCAAATACACTTTAAAAAAGTAAAATTGGAAACTCATATATATTCCTTAAACAGATTAATCAACCATTTTGGGAGTAAGCCCCTGTAATTAACTTGAGACAGACTTTCATTTAACCTAATTAGTTGTAAGTAGCGGTTTTCAATTAGTTCTCATGAATGAATAAGATTCCTTGAAAATGAAGTTGTTTTGTGGTTTTTAATGGGGATGCTGATGGTTCACTTTTGAAAGGGGAAAAAAAAAATTGAATCCATTCATGTGGTTTATGTACCTAATTATTTTAGATGGTCCCTTACACACTTAAATAAACAGGTTAATTTATTTCAAATCCACTTGCTTTGAAATAAAACAGGTTTGTTGCTTTATAGATAGATTTCATTGTTAATTTGAAAACTTTTTTTTTTTTTATAAGTAATAAAAATATATGGGTGTCACTTGAGTATACAGGAAGTATACTTCAAGGACAAAAACAAATCAAGTGCATTAAGTACAAAAGTCCATGAAACCTTGGACCAAAGAAAAAGAACGAAAGCCTAACATTGCAACCCAATCCAGAAGAGTCTTAAGGAAGAAGAGTTTAAGATTTGAAACAGATCTCTCTAAATCCTCAAAATGCTGGTTATTCCTCTCCCGCCAAATGCACCACATCAACCAATGGGGCATAGCCATTTAAATAGTAGCATTTCGATGCGTCCCAAACTTTCCTTGCCAACAAGCCAACAGCTCCACTATTGTCCATAGACCACAAATCAAAAGCAATAGGGCAATGGATAAGGTGGTGGTCTACTGATTCCCCATTTCTTTTATACATATAACACCAATCCAAAATTAAAATCTTCCGTTTCCTAAGATTTTATCAATAGTCAAAATATTCCCTAAAGCTACAGTCCAAACAGAAAAAGCAACTTTAGAAGGGATCTTAGACTTCCAAATAGTCTTCCAAGTGA
The DNA here is from genome assembly GCF_932294415.1 of Quercus robur. Classification (NCBI taxonomy): domain Eukaryota; kingdom Viridiplantae; phylum Streptophyta; class Magnoliopsida; order Fagales; family Fagaceae; genus Quercus; species Quercus robur. The sequence goes on from NC_065538.1 coordinate 22,847,672, forward strand.
AAGATAGATCGAAACTTTTTGTTAGAACCTGGTAATAAGAATGAATGGCAAAACCTCTTCCCATAGCAGGTTTCCAACACATCTTATTGTCCCCAACTCCTCTCAAAGAAGCTCCATAAATTCTAGACATTAAACTGTAAAAGGATTCCAATTCCCAATCTTCACTGTATCTTCTAAAATTTAGATCCCAGAAAAGAACATCATTTGGGAACTTCATCAAATCAGCTCATAGGCCTCCTTATTTCAACTTAAAGAAAAAGTCTCGGATAGCACACACACAAAGAAGTGTCCCCACACCAAATTTCCTACCAAAATCTAATAGTAAAACCGGCCCCAACCTCAATTGGATGTGACGAACAAAAGAAGGCCAACCACGGCTAATAGACTTCCACAAACTCACTCCATGAGAGCCAGAAACGGGTAGAGAGCACCAACCTCCCCCTTCACAACCATACTTTGCCCCTATCACTCTCCTCCACAAGGCCTGTTGCTCATTCCCAAATCTCCATAACCATTTTCCAAACAAGGCTTTATTAAAATTTCTCAAACTTCTAATAGCTAAACCTCCAGAATGAAGAGGAGCGCAAACCGTAGCCCATTTCACTAGGTGAGTTTTTTTTACTTGCCTTTGAAAACTTAAGACCCTGGGAAGTCGATTCTGTTTGAAAAACTTAACACCTTAGCTAAGATTCAATTTGGATGGACATATTTGGGTTCTGTAATGTGAATCTTTGTTTTCTGTTGCTCTTTAGTCTTTAGTGTCAAATCATGAAACCTTTTTTTTTTTTTTTTTTTTTTTTGGTTTTTGTTTTTCCTCCGAATGATGATTGTTGGATTGGCTGTTGAGGCATCATTATTTTTCATTATCATGTTTTTGCAAACTGCAATAGAAGTTACATATTGACTGCATTATCAGTTTGGTTGGTTTACATTTTATTTTATAATTTTTCTTGGGTTTGCAAAACTCATGGCTTGAAATAGAATTCTTCACTGGCTTAAGTTACATTTTTCTACAAGAATTGGATGAATGTCCTTTTTCCCCCTGCTGTAGGATCAGCAGAATTAATTTGAGACTATTTACATGCAGATGTTTGACTGATACGGGAAACTGGACAGGCAAGCACAAATTTTCAGTAATGGCTATTTCTTCAGTACTTTGGAGGATCTCCTGGATGAAGCTCATGAAGTACCAAATTTAATCTGTGCTGAGAAAAAAAAAAAAAAAAAACCTTTACCTTTGGATTCTTTCCTTTTCTGATGGCTATGACAGAAGATGACCAAAGAAATTTGAGATGACGTTGAAATGATGGGAAGAATGAGAAATATGAGACTAGGTATGCATAGCATCACGAAATGTTTAATGTATAATTTTTAGGTAGTTTTAGAAAAATGTGATGATTATTGTGTGTCTGATATCATTCCTGGTTTAATGTAATATGCTTAGGTTATTTCGTTCTTATTCTTTAAGACGATCAGTTGGATGAGTTTCCAGATCACAGCTATGAAATTAGTTAAGTTTTTGATAAATGTGCCTAAACTACTTATCAAAAAAAATAATTGTGCCTAAATGTTTTTATAGGGTTAGTTCACTAGATTGCTGGATCTTTATTTCTTATAAGATGCATGTTTCTCACCTACTTCACAAATTACATCTAAAGCTGGACCACTTATTGGTTTTGAACACATCCATCTTAGGCAACATTGGGCTTGGTCTAGGAGGCTAGTGACCTGTCCTAGGTGTCTTACCTTGAGTGAGTAGCTTGTTTCTTGGTTCTTGCTTAAGCTTATTAGAGGGTTTATCTAATAAACTTATCATTAGTGCTCTCTCTCTCTCTCACATGCACACACACACCCACCACATGCGTACATACTTGCAAACTCAAGATCTGAATGCATGCAAAAGTAAACACCATATTGCTCTCACCTCATCTTGGAAATCCACTTAACTTTCCTAAGTGAACTCAATTTAGTCCTTATTTTGAATTTTTTTGGTTGCATATATAATTCCTTTCCTTTTGTTCAGCTGTCTAATGGATCATCTGCTTGAACTTGCGTCTTCCTATCTATCTTGATGCATTTTCAACATGGCTTCCCTCTTGTTTTCATTATGTCTTTAACCCAAACTAAAAAACTTTTCAATGGTGCATACTTTGATATTTGTTGCTTATGAGCAAAGCAGATTAGAAGGCTTCACTTAATTGTGTTGTGGCCATGTTTGTCATCCATGCTTTTGTTTCTTATCGTATCAGCTTGGATCTATCTTGTCTCCTTTTAATCTACTGTCAAGCTAAGAAACAGAAGTGTGTGGATAAGATGTTTAAGATGACTGAGCTAAAGAAGAAAATAGAAAGAAAAAAAGAAAAACAAGGAAAAACTGACCAAGTTTTAGGTTTATTGATGCATCGTTGTTGGTCTTATTCTACTTGACAGGTATTATGATATGTCAAATATTATATGATTTCTTCATTTTAATGCATAGCAGTGAATATTGTCAATTCCAAGTCATATTTTAAGGTAGGACGTCTTCAAATTAATATCTTTGGGTTTTTTATCTCAGGGATACTCTACTCATAAAAAGAATTAGATTATTAAGAATGATACGAAGGGTGAGGTTGTGCTTTGCAAACTTCTTGAATCAGTGTTGTTAAAAGTACATTTAGGTGTTTTTAAAGCTCAAAGCTCAAAGCTCAAAACCATAAAGTTCTAAGTCCTTGGCCAAAGCAAAGCTTGCTTAATGAAGCATGTCTTAAGCACGCTTTCTTGTTACTTTTGCAAGAAGCAAAAAGCATGCCTAATAACTGTTTTTGCTAAAAAAATATGAATCATTAAAATTAAGAGCTTGATCTTGAAGGAAATGATATGAACATTGATTTATTATATTACAAACACTTTCTTAAGGTGTTGTATATTACATGAATTATACTGTATTTTGTTTACATGTTAAAAAGATATGAACAAAGGTAATTTACTATTCATGTGCCTTTTTGTCTCTATCTTTTGGATATATTTTGATTGAACCATTTATTGAATTTAATTTTAGCTATCATGGTTATTATTATTTTTATAAAGGACAAGAGTATCATATAAAATGATATGTTTGAATTTTTTAAGACTAGATTATTATCATATTGTTCACTAATAACTGTTTTCAAATTTACTATATGATTTGAGAAAAATGAAATAACTTGTGTAAAATTTGAATTAATAAATTTTGTGTAATTGTACTGTCCATTTTAACTAATAGACAATATATTACTATTTTGAGTTTATTAACTTATGTTTATTACATATTATATATCTTTAGAGGTTATACATTGTATATAATATATGAAAAATATGCTCATTACTTTAATCAGGTCTAATGCCTCATCCATTAGACCACAGTATTATTATATATCACTATTTTGAGTAATTTCTTCTGGCTATTGTTAAGACTCATGAATATGCAAAATGTATCATCCATTAGACCAGAATATTTAACTTGGTGAAGGAACAATCGAAGAAGATAAAACCACAGTGCAAATTTTGTGAAAGGATGGATCTTAGACTCTTCATAGAAAAATTTCCATCCAATATGAACATGATCATTGCCACTACATGTAATTCAAGCCTATCCTTAAGCATGCTAGTATAATAAATTTGTTCATTGAACTTGCATTAGTCACTTACTTTTATCTTTTAGGTACGAGAGAATTTGAAACCTATGACGTCTATTATATGAGGATTCTTCCTTGCTTTCATGCCAAAACATCAATGGATTTCTTTTTTGTAGACGAGATTTGAATTGATATTCTTTATTCGAATATAAAATACTTTATTGGTTGAGCTAATTGAAATCTAGTAGATCTTGGACTACAGGATACAATAACAATTTGATATGCCAATAGGATTGATCTTCCAAATTGTAGTAACATTAGTTTTTGTTGGGTCAAGAGCTTTATAGCTCAACCATTTGGACCTCCCACTAGACATTCAATGGTTTAAATCCCCCGCCCCAAGTATCAAATTATCAATATATATAAGAATTTTTTTTGTCCGGAAGACTGTAATTTCATTAATGAGAAATGTCGTTCTCTAAAAATAAACAATAAAATACGTATATGAAAATCAGCGGTTAGGATGAAATTTAACTACCAGGATCCTCAACCTGGTGAGCTGCACTAATTTAAACTTCAAAATCTCTTCTTAGAAGAACATAAATTTCATCTTGTCCACTGAAAAATGGAAAAAAAAAAAAAAAAAAAAAAAAAAAACAAAAAGGAGAAAAATCTCATAGCCTTAAAAACTCTTCTATAAGGAAAAACAATAGAAATTCCTCTCGAGTCCTGACTTTAGAACTCTTCCTAGACTGCCACGGTCTCCAAGTGTTAAGTCATCTCTTCATGTCTTTCCATTGTTCTGCAGAAGCTCATTTTGTAAATCATGGCTGTGCTCTCCACAAAGATGAAGTGTGAGCCACGGCTTCTCCAACAGAGAGATAGATACCGTGTGGCCCAAAGGACTCTGTGATTTCTGATTGATCTAGCTTTTCCGTCACACTTCCGACAGGATTTGCCAACACAAGCTACATAACAAGCAGATAATGAACAATTTAGCAATATGCTTTCCTCAATCACAGATTTTTTAACTTGCTATTATCACTATTTTTACCTTAATTGATCTTTTCTCCAACATCTTTTTGATTTCATATAGTGTGTCAATGCCACTTGTGTCTATTGCTGTCACAGCTGAGAAAATAATAAAATTGTAAGCCAAAATGTACCAGAACACTTGCAAATTGCAAGTTTAATGATACTTCACAACTTCAAGTTTGTGCTCAAGTTGGATAACTGAAAGTACCTGTCATGTCTAAAATTACACATTTCAGTGCACTTTCATTATTTTCTTTTACCCACTCTTCCTCCTCTCGAACCCATCTTAATATCCTGCACCAAGAATTTTTACCCAGTAAGAGATCTATAAGTCTAGGAGATGCTTAAAAGTATCATTACAGTTGCCTAATGCTATGCTGTAATTTAGATAACATAATGGAACTGACCTTTCTTGCAAGTAAGTTGAGTTTGCAAAGTAGATGGGAGACTCAACAGCAAGAATGAGAAATGAGGGGATCCTTGAAGCTTCTCTATACCGGCTGAGGTTTTGGTAAATTTGAGTGCCCCGGATATTTCCTAAGATTAGAGTGTTTGGCCTGGTGACATGTAAGAGAATCTTGAAAACTGAAACTGCAACCTGAAAATTGCAATTAAGGTGTTAAATATATCCACCATGTGATGAAATTATTTATGCATAAAAGAGAACAAGAAAAGCTCTAGTCTTTTCTTTCCTTCATTCTTTTTTGCTCTCTGTGTTTCTAATACTTTGAAAAATAACGAATAATAAAGAAGACTTCAGCTTACCGCAATTGCGAGACCTAGTGGCACTGAAATGAAAAGAACACCGAAGAAGGAGCAGAAACAAGCCATGAAATCAAGTTTGTCAACTTTCCACAATTTGAGCGCTGCCTGATAATCTATTAGGCCAATCACTGCTGTTATGATTATGGCTGCTAAGATGACATTGGGAGTGTAATAAAACAGTGGCATGAGAAACAGCAGTGTCACAAGCACAGCTGAAGCCATGACTATATTTGACACTGCTGTTTGTGCTCCAGCGTTGTAGCTTACAGCAGATCGAGAAAATGATCCTGAAAGATTAATTACAAATATTTGTGTTGTTAGAAACTGTCGTGATTATTACATTGCAGCATAAGTTGTAAAAAGGGCCAAATGAGAAGGTATCATAATTACCTGTAGTAACATAGCATGAAGAGCATGTACCAGCTATGTTCATAACACCAATTGCCATCATTTCTTTGTTTCCATCCACTTGGTAATTTTTAAGAGCAGCAAATGTCCTACCCACAGCAATTCCTTCCTATAACCATACAAAAAGGCCAAAATTTAGAAAGAGGTAACATTAATATAGCATATAAATCTTAATTATAATTAATTAGTTGCAGACCCACGCGATGCGTGGGGAAGCTTGGGCGAAAGTGTCCACTAAGTACATATGGTTAAGTGGTTCTATGGTGTCCATAATGAGGAAAGTCAGTGGTAACATGGTAGGAAAGCCATTGTCTATTAAGTACTACTTCAAAAAACCACAGATGGATAATCTACTCAGAAGAAATAACAGGCTTGTGTTGGACAACTTACAGTGAGAGATAAGATTCCAGTTACAATGCCAGTTTTGATAGCTACAGCTAGATGAGGGCCACTGAGGTATAGCATGTTTAGTGAAGGAGGATTAAGGCCCTTTGGTAAGTGACCAATCTGTTCCACATAAAAAAAGAGAGAACAATATAGTAGTAAGTAGTAGGAAAAAAAATCATAAAACCTGTTAATAATTTTTTATGTAAAAGTACCAAAGAGAATTGTAGCACTTACAATTGGAATTCCATGAACCTTGGACTTGAGGAGGAAAACTATAAGGGTTGAGAGGATAACTGATGTTAATGGGGCAGCTGCTGAGACCCAAAAAAGCTTTGGATTCCTATTGCTCTGTGTTGTTTGATAACAAAGTTACAATCAAAAGAACATAATATTTTGATGATTGAGTAATAAGTGAAATATGATTTTCAGCAACAAAGAAACACTTACAATATGCCTTGCAGTCAACAGAAAGAAGAGGAAACCAAAACCCATAACAATGGTTTGCCAAGACCACTGCAAACATCAATTGTAACAAAATTAGTGAAAATATTATTGATGATTGCAATTGTGTAATACCAGTATATTACATAATTTTTTTTAGCAATTTGTCTGACTTCATAAGGTTCCATCTCTTTCAATTTTGAAAAAAATAACCCTTATAATATCTACAAAAATTGTAGACAGTAAAAATTTGTCACAAAGAAACAATATATATATTTATATATATTTTTTTGGGGTGGGAATTGTTGAATATATTTAAAATAAATCCAATCTAAACTATGAACTTATTTGCAATGTCCACCATAAACTACAAAATTCCAATCAAAGCCCTAATTTGAGATTAATTTGCAATGTATTTCATATTATCCAAAATTATTGTTAAAATTAACAAATTAGTGGGCTACTTAAGTTTGAAATTGTAAGTTAATGAGCACTATTATGTTAATCTGGACATATTAATGTACACTATCATCCTCCTACTAATATTAGGGTGTACATCGGAAACTAATATTGATTTGGGATGTTGATTGCAATGATTTAAAATTTAGGTTGAATAATTGAACATTGAAAATTATCCCCCTATAATTGAATCTCCCCTTCCTCCTTAGAAAAGAAAATGACCATGTAACTTAGCGTGGACAGCTACAATTTGTCTTAAAAAAGACATAATCATTCTCCGTGGAGAACATAGGCACCGGCCACTGTGTCTTTCTAATAATTAACTAAGGTTGGGTTATTTGGATTTATTTAAAGAAAGCATAACTTTCTCCTATAGTTTAGTTGCCTTTACAAAGACATTTCTAAAAGCTACTTTTGTGTAAAAAATACAAAGATATCTTTGCTTAAAAAAAATCAGAACTAATTCCCAAATGATACCTACTCTTTTTTTATTTTTGAAGATCAAATTGTACCTACTCAATAGTCAATACCTTACATTTATTATTATTTTTTTTGACATAAAAAAAAGAACATCACTTTTTCTTTGTTAAGAAAAAAAACCCAATAGTACATGAGTTCACATTCTTCAATTTCCTACCGCTAGTCCTACAATAGTTTTAATTAAGGTGCTTTCTCTTTAGAGATGCCTCATACCTCATCTCTGGTGCTTATAACAGAGGAAACAACAGGAATAATTTGCATTTTGCTGGTGAAGTGAGCAATCCCGAGCAATCCTTTAAGCTGTTGCAATGACACGATAACTGCTGCACCAGCCATAAACCCAACTAGAGTTGCCTTTGAGAGGAAATCAATTATAAAGCCTAGCCTGTGAGTCACAAGACAAAATCAATTTCATAAAGTCAGGAATAGAGAAAATTGATTATGTTCTCTTTATTAATATCCGTGCACAAATTCTTTTATTTTGCAACAGAAAAAAATATACGAAGGTGAAACATTCTTTTAAGGTTGTTAATGAATGTGTTACTTATAAGAACTTTTCTTTTTTTAATGTGCCATGTTTACTTAATCTTAACTGTTTATCTACTATCATATGTTAATAATTTTGGAAATCAAATTTCTCATAAAAAGGGTATGACGCATATCAATCACTTCTCCTAGCCCTACAAAAGTGGGAGATTTACGCACGACTTTTTTATTTTTTTCTATTTTTTAATTCTATGTCAACGGTTAAGATTAGGTAGATATACCATACGATAAAATTTTCCTTTGTAATCAAACAACAAAGACAGTCTAGGATGGGCACAATTTGATACCTTAGAAGACCTAGAGAAGCCTGAAATAAGCCAGCAAAGAAGGTGGCAGTGAAGGCCAATCTAAGATAGAGAATCTGATCTTCAGTAGGAGAAACTGCCTCACTTAACATGGACCCCATGACCAAAGATGCTATTGAGACAGGGCCAACAGCAAGATGTCTAGAACTTCCAAGGATTGAGTATATCAATGGGGGCACAAAGCTCGAGTCTGCATGAAACACAGTTAAACTTGAATTAACTTATCATTTAAAAAGAATAATTGATTTCCTTGTTTATTAATCAATAAGTTAAAATATGAAGTAAAAGGAGTGGTATTGATACTAACATAGTCCGACTATTGGTGGCAAATTGGCAAGCTTTGCATAGCTGATTCCCTGCAACATTACAAACTAATTTAGATTACCAGAAAAACAACAAGAAGTTCTTGCTTAAAAAAAAAAAAAAAATCTTTTTGGTTGCTTACAGAAGAAGTTCCGAATTATCAAAGTGCAATTAATTAGTTTCAAAGAATATTTCTATTATTGTTTTTTTTGATAGAAGTATATTTCTATTATGGTACAAATAAAATGTGCCAGTAACATACTCCTTACGATTGTAACCACTTGGGTCTTACACGTGGGGTTTTCAACACAAAATGAGAGGTCTCACGTAGTGGCGGAGCTAGAATTTTAGTCTAGAAAGGGCAAAATTAAAAAACAATATTAAAAGTAAAATTAATCTAAAAAAATATTAATCAATAATAATAACAAAATAAATAAACAATTGCAAGAAAATATGAATATATTTTATAGTATTAAAATAAATAAATAAATAAAAATAACCATTAATTCATAGTCATAACTATTACAAATTTTACAAACTGATGTGGTAAAAATATGATTACTGTTACTTAAACAATATAATGAATATATGTTTGAAATTATTTTTTGTGATTGGTGAGATGTCAATTTATAAAATATAAGTAGTAAAATTTGTAATATATAAAAGGACATTAAAAATATATTTGATGATGGTTAAAGACAAAGTTCATGTTCAAAGCCATGTTATAATTTTATACAATATTGATTATATCAATAAAAACAAATCCACTTAAAAGAACCCAATTCATGCAGTCCACTCCTCGACTAAAGTAAAAACGACCATCATTCCCGACAGAGATGGAGTATGTGCAGACTGCAGAGCACAAGATTACTTTGGGAAATTTATTAGATACTGCTCCGGGCTCTCACAGGGAAGGGTGGGCCCCACACATGGGACACCTCATGTGAGAGCCCGGAGCACTGCTCTTCAACTATCTAATAATTTCCTGAGTGCTTTTTGTCCACCAATCTTTTTTCATGAAATGACAAACACAAACAAAAACAAACTCACACACAAAAGCTTTTCAATCTTCAATGCATTATGGTAACTAGTCTCACCTGTGGGATAGCCAGGCTAGCAATGGTAAGACCAGCGATGACATCAGACTTCAGAAGAGAAACATTGTACTCAGAGCCCCATTGGAATATAGGAAAGAAAAACTGTAGACAGATGATCAACTTCTTGAACCATGTTTGATTCTTGCATCTATAAAGTGGGTCATCGGGGAAGAAGATCTCAGTGAGCCTGTGCTTGAGTTTCTGAAAAGTGGTCAGCTTTGGTGGCAAGCAAACCTTGTGAATTTGCATTGGTGGTGGCATTACTCCTACTTCTGCTGATGAGATTGTCACAGTGGTTTCTAAACATGAAACGTGTTCCACTCTGTTAGAGTTAACACCCATTTCTATGCCAAAAAAAGAAGTACAAGAAGTACCAGTGTACCACCAAGATGTTGAAGAAAAAGTTTGAGAAAACACTATTGAGTATTACACTATGAAACACTGAAAAAGAAATACCCAGAATGTTTTGGTAAAAAAAGGAAGATGGTATGATGGTTTTATAGCAGAAGCAAAGAGGGGAGAGAGAGAGAGAGAGCAAGTGCCACGATAGATGGTAGTTATTCAGCAGTTTGCAATTTGCTTGATCGGGGTACTTTGGTCATTTAGATGGATTTGAAATATATAATCAAATCTCTTAATTAATTTTTTTTTTTTTTTTACAACTACAGGTGTCAATCTATGACATAATCTTCAGTGTGTCTTTATCTTTTGTTGTTGTTGTTGTTGATAAACCAGTGTGTCTTTATCAAACCTATTAGAAATGATCACTTTTATTACTTTAACTTAGGAGACCTTTTGTTTTTGTGTGTGTTTCTTATAGAAAAAAAAAAGAAAAGAAAAAATTAGGAGACCTTCCATTTTAAAAAAAGAAAGAAGTAAACTTAGGAGACTTTCCTTCCAAAAAGATAGGAAAAAAAAAAAAAAAAAGGAGACCTGTAATAATAATAATAATGATAATAATAATAATAATAATAATAATAATAATAAAACTTAGGAGAACTTGGTTAAAAAAAAAAAAAAAAAAAAAAACGTAGGTGACTTTTTACTTAACGTCTTAAAAATACTCACACTCCTTACCTTTTAGTAACTTTTTTTTGGCTCAAAGTTAATTTTTATGCTCTATTTGTTTTGTTATAAAATATTTTCAATGAAAACATTTTACATTTGAAAATATTTTTAATAAAATACTTTTCAGGTGATTAGTGTAGCAAGTTTATTTTTTTATTATTTATTTATTTTTATTTTTAAGTACAAACCACTAAAATTGGTAACATAGCCATTGAAGCCGCTAGTATGACAGCCAGAGTTGGTGGTTTGGCGATCAAATTGCCAGCGTTGGGCACTGGCTACCAGACCGTTGGTTCCAGTTGTTAGACCACCGGCTTTGACAACCGGACCAGCGGTTTTGGTGACTTGGCTGATAGCCTGGACCATTAGATTGGTGATCTAGCCACTAGAGGGCGGGGGAGGGGAGGAGAACTATTGTATGTTTTTGCACAATGTTTTACCAAGTTTTTTAAGCAAGTGTTTTATAACATTTTAAAAAGGATTTTACGGTCAATGAAAAATATTTTCAAGTTTGATCAAATTTTACAATGAAACAAATATGGTGAAATGCTGAAAATATTTTCTGTAAAGTATTTTACAGCGAATATAATTATGCTAACTCATTTCCATGATGCTATCCCTATATAATTATGCTATGTTTGGTTGAACCTAATAGGAAGGAAGAGAAAGGAAAAGAGCATGGAAAGAGAAAATGAGAGAAGGGAAGTGAAATGATGCACTTCTATATTGATTGAACTATATGTCTCATATAATAAATAAATAAATAAATAAATAAACATATATATATATATATATATTTTTTTTTTGATTTCATTTGTTTATGATACCCATTTACCTCTTTCTGCTTCAAAACCCATACCTCTTGTTATCCCGTTGAAGTTAGGCAAATTTTTGACATTAGGGAGCTCCATTTTTGGCACCATGAAGCATATAGACAGTCTAGGTTCTAACGACAATCTAGAATAACATCATACAATAATGATAAGATGGATGTGTAAGATTTTTTTTTTTTTTTTTTTTTTTTTGAGAATCAGATATTGGTTAGGACATGAGAAAGAAGATGATTATAGACATATATTGTACACGTCACTTTTATAATCATCCTTTTTCATCTAATATATATATATATATATATATATATATATTTTGGGAGAGAGAGTATTTTTTTGACTCATTTTGAAGGTTTCCATATGACTGTTCTTTTCATGTGATTTCCTTTTTTTTTTTTTAATAATAAATATCATATCTTCCAAGGTTGGAAATATTTGTTTTTAGACTTAAATGTCTCCAATCTTACTCTGTTTGTTTCGATGAAAAATCTTATGTAAAGATAGTTTTCCGTATTTTCTAGTATTTAGTAGTATTAGAAAAAACAAGTCCAAGAAAAGTTTGGTCAATAGAAAAAAGTATGACTTATTTTTAGAATTTTTTTTTACATTAAATGTTTTTGGAAAATAACACTATCTCACATCAAACTAAATAAGGGAAGTTATGTGATTATTTTTCAACTCATTTAAGCTTGTTACCAAATATAGAAAAATAAGATAGTTTTATAGAAAATACATTTTGTAAAATGACTCATTTTTCTAGAAAATATTATCGCTGAAACAAACAGAGTGGGACCAAGTGAAAAAATAGCTAATTTTGTTTAGATATGAAAAATCCCATTGATCTCCACTAAGTTTTTTAGTTAATACAATTATCACCTCTCTAGTTTGGAATAAGACACTAACTTCCTTTAAAATAGAAACTATTTAAACTAACCTTCATTGGATGACTTAAAAACATTGTATGTTGTTAGACCCCTTAACACAAGTTGTTTAACCTAGTTATTTAGTCAAGTGATTACTTAGATAAATTATTCAGATCTAGGCTAATACAATAGAATCATATCATGTAAATAATGTAGAAATATAAAGAACACAACGAAATGATAATCTAGGAAAACCTAACCGGTAAAAAACTTAGAAGAATTTAATCTAGCTATCCTCAAGGTAAAACAGATCTACTATGAAAGAATTGAAATTTGTACAATAAGACTTAGACCACTAACATCCTATTGCTATCTCGTGTAGAAAACTTACTACCACGATCACGTGATAGCTCTGAGTCCACGAACTACTTCTTTCTTTGATCCACTGCAACCACAAGTTCTCCTACTTGTGACTTTGAGACTCCACTTAAAGATTTCAAATCTTCTTTAAGTTCTTTAAACAACAATTGAAAATATCATCAAGCTCTTGACATGAATCTTGATTTTGATAACCCTAAGTGTGTGTATGAAGGTAAACACCTCTAGATCTCACAAAGGATTCAACACACAACCATCAAAAGACTTTAGAGAACAAAACCCTAGATCTACAAAAGAGGCACAAGATGCACTCTAATCTCTCTCTCCAAAGCCCTTATAAAAATGTACTTAAGGTTTTCTTTATATACTAGGAGAAGTAGATCTGAAACCCTAATCTTTAATGGGCTTGAACTGTTGTTTGAGCTTAATTCAAATTCTGCAGATAGGATTCTAGATCGATTGAGCCTTACTTTCGATTGATCGAGCTTTGTAATTTTACACAGTAAGTTTCTGCGTTCAGCTCGATTCAAACTATAACAAATAAACTTTGAGTAAGTCTAAACCTAGACTCATTGTTTTGATCATGGTTTGCCAACATATACAAAGTGAAGTTCTAATACATTTAGTTCTTAAAGTCTTAGAACCTAACAAACATGGCTTTAAAAAATCTTAAAATTTCTATTTCATCCTCCACTTAAACTGTCAACCACACCTCTTCCAATAGGAAATTAGGGGTTTTTTTAAAGCATATTTTAAGTCATTCAAGGGAGGAATAAGAGATCTGGGGTTCAATTCTTGCATATACCATAAACTGATTGATACGTCTTGGTTTGATGATAAAAAACTATCATCGGAAGCAGATACCATAAGTTGAAACTCTCTCTCGAAAAAAAGGGGAGGAAAGTGTAAATAGTTTGCATTTTGGGATGTGAGTTTTTTTTTTTTTTTTTTTTTTTTTTTTTTTTTTTATAAAAAAAAACTTCAAGTTAGTTGAATGCAATTTACACATTTAGATAAGATATAAATTATAAGGCTGAATAATTTTGAGTACTCAATATTTGACAAAAAAAAGTAATAAATGAGATATATAAAGAGCATGAAAGTAATTTTACTCATAATATAACTCAACTTTTTTTTTTGGATATAAGAAAATGGTATCCTTGTCTTTAGCTATGCTATTCCAATAGACAAATGGTGTGGTGAATTGAATTTGGGATTTTTGGATTCACATGCGCCAAACCAATGAGCCTAACACCCGAGTATCTCATAAGGGATAAAAATCTCTTTCCATTCAATTCGGGCAAACACAAGAATGTGGACTCGGTCAAAAATCCTATACATGCATGTCATCGGTATTTCTCTTTTGTTTTGGTTTGTTTGTTTTGTTTTTGTTTTTACACTTGTAACAATTGAATTAATAAAAAAAAAAAAAAAGGGAACAAAGCCTTCTTCTAACCTATATTATTTTCAAAGATGCTTTTAAATGGTTAAGAGAATTTCCCCCCCTAATGAGATATTCTATTTCAATTTTTCTGCAATACATAAAAAATCAAAAAATAAAATTTATTAATTAAAATGTAAAATATTAAAATATTTTTAGAATACTCTTTATTTTAAAGATCTTATTTGTATTTTAACCAACAACTTTCTACATTAAAGTAGGTAAACTTTTACTTTAAAAAAGCTTTGTACATCTAGAAATCACTAATTTCTAGACTAGAATTGAGGATAGATTATGGTTTAATCCACTTGAGGAAAAGGCTATGGATCCCTCATTTGGATCTTATGCCTTGTGGACCCATCTAGTCCTTCAAGGAATCATTTCTTTAGTGGGTAAAGAGTTATCATGGTCATACTCAAGTAAGATTGTTATGACTGATTGTCATCCATTAATTACCCATTTAATTAAAAAAGAAAATTAACATATCAATTCATTTTCATTATTTTGGCAACAATGAAGCAAAAAAGAAAAAAAGAAGCAGGAAATCATTAATTAAATTTTACGTTTCACCTATGACTTGTTCATAAATCAGTTTGGTAACTATTAAAGAGAAGGTAAAAAGAAAAAGTTTCTCTTAGAGTGTGAAGTTGATTGTCATTACCTAGGAGAAACACAAAATTTTATCAACAAATTTTCTTATTTCTCTGCCCCTAACATAAATGAACACCAGACAAATTGGAGTAGTTTCATAAGTTTGGGACTTCAATTGAAAAAATTAAAAACCTAATATGTAAGCTAATTAAAATCGGTATAAATCTAGGCTATTTTTTTTAATGTAAAATTTCCCCTATATTTTAAGATAGTCATGAGAGGAAAGATCTTTTGAGAAGAAAGATATATCTTTCTTCTTCGTCTTTGTTTTTAACAAGATTATTTATTTATTTATTAAAAAAAAAAGATGGGTTTTACTAAAAGGAAATAAAAGGTAAGAAATAATGGAGAAAAAGGAGTATCTGGGGGTAAAGTGTCAGCACAACAAAGTGCACAACATTCCCCTCAAAAAAAAAAAAAAAAACAAACAAAACAAAGTGCACAACACTGTACGTGGTAGGTCCAAAATGACAACACTCCTTGTGGATTCTGGTTACTCGAGCTATAGTAGTTGTGTGGGCAATGTTTGCAAGGTGGAACTTGGAATATCTGTGGGGCCATCACGTTTTATGGAGAATAATCAATTGTAAAAATCCTACACGGACTTCCTGTTTACACTGCTTTCTTTTATATCCTGCCCGATTGCAATACAGGTTGTTGAGTATTGTCAATAAAAAACGAAAGAAGAAAAAACCCCTTGTCTCTTCCAATCAGGATCTCCTCCACTTTCATTATCTCTGATAGATCCAAGTCTCATAGAAGATATAATTTTTATATATATGCAATGAAAGGAATTTTGAAAACACTCAACTTAAGATCACATGCATTGGTTTCTCAAAAAAAAAAAAAAAAAAAAAAAAAAAAAAAAAAAAAAAAAGCTCACATGCATTGTATGTGTATCCAAAAAGAAATTGAAAAGATAGGGACTTTTGGTATTAATTTACTATTTCATTTTTATGTACACTGTAAAAACTGATTTCAAGATTGTGATTGGAATAAAGGGGGCCAAAGGGTGAGTTGTTTCAGATTCGTATTTAACAGAGAGCCAGCAAAATCTGCTGTGAACCCACGTTTCAAGACTACTCTAGAAGATGCATTTGAGATAGGACAAGATATAGATGCACTTCTTTAGATGCTACTGTACTTTAGATTTTCAAATTAAATTTAATTGTGAGATTGTATTGACTAATAAGTAATAAGTTATATTTCCGAATTTGCATATATATATATATATATATATATTTTTTTTTCTGAATTTACATGTTGACATAAGAAGATTATACTATTTGTGTTGCATTAGTCAATGCAACTAAGTGATTGGATTTGACTCGAAAACCTAAGAGTACTCTACCTAAATTTTGCATTCTAAAACAAAATAATTTGGTAACTTTTTTGAGTGAAAACCAAGGGTAATTTGAGTACCTCCAATCTTAGAAAAGAATCATCTCTATTTAAAATTGACTCCTAAAAGTAAAGAGGGTCATATTATGGTTGAAGATAAAGAGAGTTATATTTTGATATTCCTTTAATCGTAGCTTCCTCTTTCTCTAACGCTCTGTTTGTTTCAACATTAACGTTTTTTAGAAAATGATTCATTTTCCAAAGAGCATTTTCTAGAAAACTATCTCATTTTTCAGTGTTTGGTAACTGATAGTGCTCTGAATCAGTAAGGTGGAATGGCCTGGCTTCGGTGGGCTGTTCAGACGGTTGATGGCCTGCAAGGAAGAAAACGCGATCAAAGAGGAGACCGGAGATGACCGGTCAAACCCCCTCCGATGGAGAAGTTAGACTCGTTGAGAAAGAAGTTCCAAGTGTTTTGGAAATTTGTCTGAGAGAAAATCTTACCTCTGTCGGGTTCAGACCGGTCCCTTATATAGGGAACCTGGGGCGGTTATTTGTCCAATAACCTCCCCAGGTTTTGTGGAATCCAACAACACCGGAGTTAACTGCCTCAACGGATATAAAAACTATAACCGCCAGTGGGAGTTAACTTATTCAAGTGTTGCGCTTTCGTCCATCCGGTGTAGGACTGTTTGGTCGTCCAAGGATATCTGATGGCTGCTCATGGACGACCTTCATGGACGATCATGTCATCCATGGGAGACTTAACTTATAGAGTGACGCTATTGTTTAATGGACATTTCTCCTTCTTCTGGGTTGACTCTTGGACCAACCTGCGCTATAGGCTCTGGACGAACCATTTGGATGAGCTGGAGATGGATTATTTTCTGCTTCTCTATCAGTTGCCCCTTTGTTCAAAGGGTCGTCCAGGACATCGTTGTGATTTTGGCCAAATTTCACTTTTTCGTACGCCACGTGTCGCGAAACTGTTGGTTGGCCAGTCGTGTCGATCTCGTTTCCCAAAAGAATCGCCACGTGTCTATCTCTGAGTGGCGAACGTCGTTTCGTTGACCCTGTTGCTGGGGCCTATAAATAGTACATTCTCTTTCATGCCCCTCACTTTTTTCCTCATTCTCTCTTCTGCCAATTCGTCCAAGATTCTCGTCTAGCTCTCATCCTAGTTTCATCAGGTATTTCCTCTTTTCTTTTCTTTTTCTTCTCTCTTTTTTTTAGGCTCTCATTTTAAGTCTTCTACATTCCAAACATGTCCTCATCTTCTAGTTTAGAGAGAGAGATAGACGACTACCTGGACGGCTCTGAGAGTGAGGGTAGTGTAAGTAGTTCGTCCTGTAGTGATTCCTCAGACGAGCATTACTCGTCTGGGGTTCCTGGCATTCCTTTAGAGGAGTTTCAGGAACAACGACGTAGGGCAGCTTCTGGATCTAAGGCTAGTTCGTCCAGACAACCATCTAGTCCTCCTCAAGACGAGGAAGAGGACGAAGAAGATGTAATCTACAGTTGTGCCCCAGAGGTAGCATCCACCTTAGACGGTGCTAAGTTAAAAACTCTTGTAGATAGATATCAAATCCCTAAAGAGCTTAACCCTCGTCTACCCAAGGTTGGAGAGTGGTGTTGTACCCCTTCCTCTGGCTTAGGGGTATATGCTTCTTATCTTTTAGCTGGCCTTAGGTTTCCCCTAAACTCTTTCTGCAGAGAACTCTTCCAAAGGTTGGGTATTGGGCCTAACCAGCTCAATCCCAATGGTTGGAGGACGATTGTAGCCATGCAAGTATTATGGCGTGAGGCATTGGAAGGGGACCGTCCAATTACAGTGGACGAGTTCCTTTACTGTTATAAGCCCTCAGAGATCAAAAAATCTGCTGGCTTTTACCAGTTCTCGTCCAGGGGTTCATATTACAGTTTAATAAAGGGCCGTAGTTCGTCTGACCGGTTTTGGAAAAAAGAATATTTTATTATTTCTGGAAATTGGGCTGGGGACCCAGCTGATGTGGGTAATCCCCTCTTCCCACCTTTTACCAGCCCTCTAGGTCGCCTTCGTCCTGAGGGTATGTTTTTCTTTCTATTTTATTCTGTTTGTCTTTCTTTTTTTTTTTAAAAATGTTATCTGTCACTCGTCTAACCCTTTCTATTGGTGATACAGCTGTTGTTCGTCCACACTTGGATAAGTTCTCCTTGGATCGTATAGAAGCGGTACGCACCTTTTCAGGAAGGACTTTCCACGACTTAGTTACCCTCAGTCGTCTAGCAACTTGGGGACTTGGTCCAGTTCCTACTGCTGAGAACCTAAGTCACGAGGAGGTCACTCGTCGAAGTAAGTGTCGTTCATTACATTCTATTATTTAAGTTTCCTTTCTTTTCATTTTTTAATCTAAGTAATTTTTCTCGTCATAGGGATAAGTACGATGAGGGAAAACAAAGAGAAAACAGTGGCTAGCGGGGACGAGGATGTTGCTGCCCCAACTCCCAAAGTGGCTTCCGTCCAGGCTGGGAAGAGGAAGTCCAAGCCAATCTCAAGCAATGTGGACCTGGACGACCTTCCCAGTCATCGTGGCCACAAGAAACAAAAGCCAAGTAAGACTTCCCTTCCCAAGGTTCCTAAGTTCGTACCACCAATAGTGAACTTGGACGAACCTGTGGACGTGGAGCCCGTCCAAATAGTTCATCCTGTCCAGTCTGATCCTCCCTCTGCTCCCAAAGCTTCTCACAAGCCTGGCTCGTCTGAGTCCTCTGATCGTCCCTCTAATTTGGTTTTGGACGAGGGTTATGCATGGAGGACGTTCAAAGGGATCGTCACTGAACATGAAGTTAACGAATGTTACAACATGTCAGTGAAGGAGTTTGAGCGTTCTGGCATCCATGACCTTTTCAAGGTAAGTTTCTTCCTCGTCCTTGTGTGTAAACATTTAATTTTGAATGAAATGTCTAACTCCTTTTCGTCCAAATGCAGGCCATGTCAAAGTTTTATACAGCGACTTGCCAGGCCAAGGAGCTTGCTACAGAGGCCAAGACAGCCAAGGATAAGGCTAAGGAGCTAAGCCATGAGGTCTTATCCAAGAAGGGGGAGGTCATTAGGTTGACCGAGGACTTTAATTGTCTGCTGGGAAGCGAGACGAAGCTGAAGAACAATGTTGAGGAGCTCAAAGCTGACAACTTAGAGAAGGATACCCGCATCGTCCATCTAGAAGGACAAGTTGCAGAGCTTACCTCGTCCTTGGAGAAGGCACGTGAAGAAGCAATTGTTGCTTTTAAGAAGTCTGACGAGTATAAGAATCGTCTAGACAGTCATTATGCAGCTGGTTATGAAGACTTCCGTGCTGATGCCAAAGACGCATATCCTGACTTGGACTTCAACTCCTTCAAGCTTCCTCTTGCTACAGAGAGTTCCATGTTGCAGACGAGTTCGAGGACGTCAATATCATGGACGATGCTAACACTGAAGTTACTCAGGACGACCCCAAGGCGAGCTTGCCCAAGTGAAATCTATTTTTTGAAAATTTACTTTCATTTGTCTTTTCATGGAAGTGCCCGTTGTTTTGGGCTTTTTACTTCTTTTTTTTTTTAAAGCTCATGCAAGTACAATCATCTCGTCCAGGATTATGGATGAGTTTTATATACATTCAAAACTAAGGGGGTTTTTGGACGTTGGTCGTCCACCCTTTGAATTTCATGAAAGAAATGAATACTTCTATTTTTACTTCCATTGTGTTTGAATATATACGTTTTCAGCTTTATGTATGAATTTTTATTTTCATATCAGAAGTGTGGTTCGTCCATCTAGGAATTCAGTTCACCTCGTCTTGGGCATGGGGGTGAATTTTATTACATCACCAAGATAAAATAAATTGATTCCTTTTGGTTAGATTTTTTGTCATTCCAAAATTATGGACGATCATTTTTGTCGTCCTTGACGATTAGACTTTTTAGCGATTTCTCGTCCAATGTAATGGATTGTTAAGCTAGTTTTGAAGTCTTTGCTCGTCCATGTCTCGAACGAACACTTCTGGGAATTCATCTAGTCTTGAGGTCTAGACGAGTATGCCCTTAACTTAGTTATCATCTCGTCCTATGTTCTGGACGGGTGAACCTTTGCTTTATCTTTAGCTTTGGTTTCATCTCGTCCTATGTTCTGGACGGATGGACCTTAGCTTTATTTTTAGCTTTGGTTTCATCTCGTCCTATGTTTTGGACGGATGAAACTTTGTATTTAGCTTGGGTTTCATCTCGTCCTATGTTCTGGACGGATGAACCTCAGTTTCATTTTCAGGTTAGGTTTCACCTCGTCCCATGTTTTGGACGGATGTACCTTTTCATCTTTCCTTTGGAGAAAGGTTTATGGACGATATATCCTTGCGTCCAAGGATTTCATTCGTCCATGCTTGCTTTCTTTTTGCGGATCAATCTGAATGAACATATAAGGATTCCAATAATATATTTGAAAACAATATATATATATTTGAAAATCCAAACTTATGTAAACATTCGTCCACAGGCATGGCACATGCTTATTAGCTAGTGCCTTATTGAATTTTAAAAATACAAACCAACTCGTCCATGAATAGCACAAAAGTGAAAACACTAATGTACTTTCTAGGGGATTATTAAAATACTTAAAAACACTTGACAGTAGTAAACACTTCTTCTCGTCCATGCATCTCGTCCAAGGACACTTATTGATGGTACTTCCTGAGGTGCTCAACATTCCAAGGGTGTTCCAGCCTCCGCCCATCCAAAGCTTCCAAATAGTAGGATCCTTGCCTTTTGCAATTGATAACCCTATAAGGTCCTTCCCAATTTGGGCCAAGTTTCCCATAGGCCGGGTTTCTTGTTGCCAAGGTAACCCTCTTCAAGACGAGATCTCCGATGTTGAAACGCCTAGGCTTTACCATAGCATCATATTGTCTTGCCATGAGATTTTTGTACCTTGCTGTCCTTTGTTCTGCATCCATCCTGACCTCGTCCATAAGGTCAAGGTTAAGATGGAGCTGTTCCTCGTTTTCTTCAGTTTGGTACTCCCTGACCCTGTGGCTCGTCATGTGTACTTCTGCTGGTATAACTGCCTCGCTTCCGTAGGCTAGCTTAAAAGGAGTTTCTCCTGTTGGAGTTCTCGCTGTCGTTCTATAAGCCCATAAAACACCTGGTAATTCATCCGGCCATATCCCCTTTGCCCCTTCGAGCCGAGTCTTGATGATCTTCAGCAAGGATCGGTTCGCTACTTCTGCCTGGCCATTGGCCTGTGGGTGGGAGGGTGAGGAGTAATGGTTCTTCATTCCAAGTTGTTCACGAAATTCCCTGAAGGGTGTGTTGTCAAACTGTCGTCCATTGTCAGACACTAGTACTCTAGGTACTCCGAATCTGCATACAATGTTCTTCCAGACGAAGTTCTGGACATTCTGCTGCGTAATTTTGGCTAAGGGTTCGGCTTCCACCCATTTTGTGAAGTAATCTATTCCCACCACCAGAAACTTCATTTGCCGAGGTCCAGTCGGAAAGGGCCCCAAAATATCTAGCCCCCATTGTGCGAAAGGCCAAGGGGCCATCATTGGCGTGAGATATTCTGCTGGCTGTCTGGGAATGTTGCTAAAGCGTTGACATTGATCACATACTTTGACATATGCTTTAGCGTCAGCTTGGATGGTTGGCCAATAGAATCCACTTCGGATGACTTTATGGACGAGTGATCTGGCTCCCGAATGGTTCCCGCATGCTCTTTCGTGAACCTCCCTCAACATGTAATTCGCCTCGTCCGGAGCCAAACATCTTAAGAGAGGCTGGGAAAAACCTCTCTTATATAATACCTCGTCCATAAGCACATACCTGGCTGACTTGACCCTGAGCTTCCTAGCTTCGTCCTTCTCTTCTGGAAGCCTTCCGTCCTTTAAGTATGACACTATCGGGGTCATCCAATTTCCTTCTCCCTCTATCTGCATCAGTTCTGGAAGGTCTATGCTTGGCATGTAGTGTACATCATTCATTTCGTCCAAGGCCTCATTCGCAGATGCTTCCTTCGCCAGAGTATCTGCCTCCACATTCTCTTCCCTTGGGATTTGAACAAAATCTGCTTTTTTGAATTTCTTCACAAGGCGTACTACCCTCCTTAGATATTTCTTCATTCTGTCTTCCTTGGCTTCACATGTCCCATTGACTTGGCCTATGACCAATTGAGAATCTCCCAGGACGAGTATTGAGTCTGCTTCTACGGACTTGGCCAGTTCCAACCCCTTTAAAAGGGCTTCATACTCCACTTCATTGTTAGTAGTCTGGTATTGCAGACGGGCCTTGTATTTCAATTTGTCCCCTTCTGGCGACTGCAAAACAACTCCTATTCCTCCAGCATATAATGTAGACGATCCATCAACATGGACGACCCATTTGTTGTTGTACTCGCCTTCGCCCAGGTCTTCGTAACATGGAGTGAACTCCGCAATGAAATCTGCCAAGGCTTGAGCCTTTATTGCACTTCTCGGTTGATACCGAATGTCGAATTCACTAAGCTCAACTGCCCACTGAACGAGTCGTCCTGCGGCTTCCAGCTTGTTCATTGCCTTCTTAAGCGGATGGTCCGTCATGACATTAATGGTATGAACTTGGAAGTAATGTCTTAACTTCCTAGAAGCTGTTATTAGTGCGAAAGCCAATTTCTCCATGAGCGGATACCTTCCCTCTGCTCCTCTGAGTGCCCGGCTAGTGTAGTACACCGGCTTTTGTATTTTCCCTTCTTCTCTGATTAAAGCTGAACTTACGGCATGTGGGGACACCGCTAAGTATAGGTACAGTTCTTCTCCTTGCACGGATGGACTTAATAATGGGGCAGTTGTGAGATAATCTTTCAGGTCTTGGAAGGCCTTTTGGCATTCGTCCGTCCACTCAAATGCCTTCCTGAGGACTTTAAAGAAAGGTAAACACTTATCTGTGGCTTTCGAAACAAACCTGTTTAAAGCGGCAACTCGTCCTGTGAGGGATTGGACTTCCTTGATACTCTTCGGTGGCTCCATGTTCAATATAGCCTGGATCTTATCCGGATTTGCTTCAATTCCTCTTTGCGAGACCATGAACCCCAGAAACTTTCCCGACGACACTCCAAATGCACACTTGCTTGGGTTCAACTTCATCTTATATCGCCGAAGTGTTTCAAAGGTTTCCTGTAGGTCGTCTAGATGGCTTCCCTCGTCTATGCTCTTCACAAGCATGTCGTCGACATAAACCTCCACATTCCGTCCTATCTGTGGACGAAACATGTGATTCACTAACCTCTGATAAGTTGCCCCTGCGTTCTTCAAGCCGAAGGGCATTACTTTGTAGCAAAACAAGCCTTGGCTGGTAATGAAGGAAGTCTTTTCCTGATCAGCTTCATCCATCTTGATCTGATTATA